>NC_066584.1:50838748-51180561 GCF_024323335.1 Lathyrus oleraceus | reverse complement strand
ATGTATCTCACTAATGATGATATCTTTTGTACAACCATGATATGATGGTGTCCAGATTATTGACTCTCGTGGTGAATTCTCCAATGTGCCTCTTCTTGGTACATGTGGTGGAATTAACTACAACCCTGTTTTGGCTCGCCGTCAGCTTGGGTTCCCCTTAAAGGATAACCTAATAACATTTTGTTAGAAGGTGTGTTATTTCAGAGGGTAAAGATCCCCAAAACTTGAAGGGCAGGGTGGTCCGCGCTTGGCGCAAGATTCATAAGAAGGGAGGAAAGAGCTTGATCCGAAGAACTGTATTGCTTTGGAACCCTACACCTCGTGGGTGAGGAAGAGAGCTTCTGAGTACCGTATGCCCTATGATTACCCAAGACCTACACCTAAGGTTATGGTTGGGCCTTCAACCCGCCTAACAAGGATAGAGGAGTTGAGAGATGAAGACCGTTCGCGTGCTTGGGTCTTGTGAGCGAGAGGAGTTGCTTCAGAACTCAGAGATAAGGATGTGTAGCGGTGTATTCGTCACTATATGATCTATCGATTAAATCATAAGCTATGAGATACATTGAAATTCGAGTCGCCACCGCACTTTTATTTATCCAAAGGATTGGCTAAAAGCGAACAAAAGCCTAAGAAGTTTTACACGTAGAAAACTAATAAAAAGATCAGAGAGTCTGGGTAAGGGGTAAATTACGCAATGGGAAGGTGTTAGGCACCCACTACGTCCTAGGTACTCCTAGGGAGCCCTTTTCACACTTGTTGTAAAATATTGTTATTTGTTATGACAAAAATATTGTGCAAACATGATTGGGATGATGAGAAAAGAATATACAATTTTATTATTATGGGTTATTGGGTTCGAACGGATGAACCCGTTGCCTACGTACCTTCCATCAAAGGTAAGGATCAGAACGCCGTAGTCGGCTAAAAGATTTCCAAAGTGGGTTAGGTTCAATTTTAAACACAAACCCTAGGTCTTACGTTATCCACGGGAGAAAACTCAACCTTATACAAACAACAACGTCCACCATGTGAGAACAGCTTCAACTGGCCAGAGAGGGGTTAACCCTATAATAGGCGAGGAAGGCTTACAATTCAATCACTAAAGACAGAAGGTGAGATTAACATCAACCACTAAGATAAATCAAACCTATAGCTCATGTATGAAAAGATTAATGGACAAAGCCAAAACAAGTGAATGAGTGGAGTACTGATTATGATTATGAAAATGGAGTCAAAGTATGATTAAGATCAATTCAAATAAGTATTATGAAATGAGTTTGAAAAAAGGTCAAGGACTTGAGTCCAGGTTTTTAGTTAGAAAAACATGAAATGTTTGCACAACACTTATGTCAAATTTGAAAGATAAAGTGTGAAAAGTTCTAGACATAATGAATGATGAATGGATGAGGATGGATAGTAAAACTTCTTAGAAGGTTCACTTCTTGAAATCATATGGGAAATGATTCAAGTGTGTCCTTTGGAATAGCAATTAATATAAAAATCAAACAAAGCAAGCAAAGCGGATATCGGATGCCAATCAATGGTCTTAAACAATCTCCTAAAACAAAACGGATATCAGATGCCACTCAATGGACTTACACTAATCTCCACAGGCAAAGAAATAAAAGCGGATACCGGATACCAATAGATGGATTTACACCAGTCTCCTAAAACAGAACAGGATATCAGATGCCACTCAATGGACTTACACCAATCTCCTCCAAAGAAAAAACAAAGATGAAATATGGAAGTTAACTGCCAATCTATCTGGACTTAGGTTAACTCCACAGTATGCTCACAGGAAATCCAATGCCACATCACAGGGACTTACAATGGATCCTCACATACAAGAACAAAAAGCAACAATATGATCACAGAATGCAAATGCCAACTTACAGGGACTTATAATTGCAACCTCTCATACAAACAGATAAACAAACTATGATCACAGGAAAGCAGATGCCAACTTACAGGGACTTATAACTGCAACCTCACATACAACCAAACAGATCAAATTATGATCACAGGATAACAGATGCCAACTTACAGGGACTTATAACTGTATCCTCATACACACAAATAAACAGAAGATATGAGTGACCAATGAGGTCTTACACTCTATCCTTCCATATCACAGGAGCAAATGCCAAAGCAATGGACTTACAATTGTCCTCAATGGGCAAACAACAATGATAGCATCACAAAACAAATGAGATGATCATGCATTATGGCAATTGATGATGAAATAAATGCATAGCATACAGGCAAACAAATGCATATGAAGCAATCAATCAATCAATGAATAGCAAACAACACACTCTATAGCCAAACAATGGGGGCTCACACAAGAGGGTTTGACTTTAAAAGTCCACTGTAATGGTAAGTGTCGCTCTTAACCTGGCCATTGAGGGGCTCAGGTGAAGCAGATGAATAGGAGATGAGGAGTATGCCTCATTGCTTCTATCTCATATCAGAGAGAGCATCAAAGAAAGTGTGGGAGTTCAGAAAGTAGGAACTCTCTCCACATTATTGACTCGATTAGATCTTGGGTATTCTCATTGCTTCAACCAGGTACTGGGAGCAAAGAGAGGACACACTGAATAGTGGGGGATAGATTACTTATCCCTACCTTCCACCAATTGCCTTACTTGAAGGACTTTCCTGCTTAGGACAAATATAAACAAACACAGGCATTGCCTCTTAAGGAGGACTTCAGACAGTTTGCCCGGTCAAATAACAGACCGGGTCTCCAGACTACATGAAGAAGAAGGGTTTATACCTCAAAGCAAATGCTATAAAGCAAAGCAAGCAATCAAGTTCAAAGAACTTAGGCAACTAAAGTACCTGCAAAAGTCAAACTTATTAGCAAACAAGTCAACAGTCAAAACCAAAAGAAAATGAACCAATAGTCACACAGAAGGACCAATTGTGCAAGGCACAAAGACTCAAGTATGAGTCACCTACAAAACAAAGTGTTAGCACATGATAAACAAACCAACTCAATCAAAATTGAAAGGTCTTTGGGCATTGGTGCTCAGCCTGAAACAAATAGCTCAATTGTAAGCTCAGAAGACCACTAGGACTAGCCTAGGGTCAAAGATGAAAGAAAAAGGCCAAGGCAGCAAGCATTATTCAATCAAAGTCAACAAACATGTAAAGCAAACACAATTGGATTCAAACTTATATCATGCATCATGGTCATTTCATACACAAATGAATGCAAAGCATGGCAAGAGAAGCATACAAAAGTCAACAGCAAAGACTTCATTCAAAAGTCAACTCAAACAATCCCAAAAATTATGAAATAAATCACACTCAATCCTAACATCTAACATGGTATACATGCAAAATTTCATGGCATTTGGATGAGAGGAAGGCAGTCAATGAAATCATGAAGTCAAATCAAATTCAAGTAAGCATGGTGAAAGTCAACAAGCATGGGTCAACTTCAAAAATCATATCAATTTGAAAACAGAAGAGAAATGAATGAAATTACACCAATGCAAAGCTTGAGATGTCTAATTATCACATATGAAATTTCATGATCATACAATAAGGTTTGAGAATTCATAAAGGATTTGGCAAGGTATAGCACAAAAAGTCAACAGATGACCACATATGGAAGAAAATTCTCAATCAAATGGAAAACAGCAAGATTAATTCCAAGAAAAATCATACATCAATTAGACATACAAGGGATCATTCATGCAAAATTTCAAGTGTTGGATAAGGGGAAGCATGTGAACAAAAATCATACATTGCATATCATTGGTGTGACACAAATTGTCACACCCTAATTCAAAAATTCATATCTATCAAACCACAAATGGGAAATCCACAAACTTTATATGGAAATGAAGATCAATGTGTCTAGTTTTACCACAAAAAATTTCAAAGGCAAGGATGCAACATGAGTATTTCACAATTGAAAGGCACAATGTATCATTTGGCATACATGTGAAGAAATAATTATCATAAAAATCCAGCCAATGGAAAAATCATTAAAAATCACAATTAAAAACTAGACTTAATCATGAACATGATGGAAAAAGAATCATAATTTTTGGATAAAAAATGAATTAGAAATAATTGTTGAGTTGGATGAAATAATGGGTGAAATGGAACAAAAATGCATGGCATAAGTGGTCACACAAGTCAACAGTGGCAATTGAGTAAATATTTTTTCATTAATCAAAACGCGCTGCAGTTTTGGAGGGACACGGGAAATGTGTTCCTATTGGCTGTTGCCAATGGAACAGTGAACTTGGCCAACAGCAAACGAAAATCTGGGTTTCATGTACATGAACTAGGGTTTGGCAATGGTTCATGGATTCAAAAACATCACTATCATGGTTCGACAACACAACAGCCATAGCAGCAGCATGGCAATAGCATAATGTGTTCATTAAAAATCTCAATCAGCACACAACAGCATGGACAATAAGCATGGTATTCATCATCAAATGTAATCATCAAAACAACAGCACAGCATGGTAGTAGCAACATTCAGCAAGCAATGTTATCATTGTCACAGCCACAGGACATGGAAATCAATTCATAATCGAGAAAACCAGACAAGCAGTAATGTTATCACAACATCAAAAAGACTTAGCCCAACATACATCAGCAAGGGTTTTAGCATAGCATGGTCATCAATCATAATCAGTTGAAAATTCAACATAACAGCAAATAACAAACAAAATAAAACAGCAACAATAGCAGTATGTGAACAGGGCAAGTTTGCTGGAAAGTCAACGTGTTCAAACAACAGCAGCATATATGGTATTCATCTTCAAACTGCAGCCAGGTATTCATCATCAATTCACAGCATTGGCAACAGCATATTAGTAAACACAAAAACACTAGCAGAACAATAGTTTCAAACATGGTTCATGTGAATTTTTCAAGCATGTTCGGTTCAGCATACAAACATCATCATCATGTTTCACATACAACAGCAAGCAGCCAAACAGGATATAGCACAAAACATGTGGATTCTAAAGGCAAGTTCAAAACAGCAACATGGTTATGGTGTTATCACATCCAACCAAAATGGACAATAGCATAGCAAACAACATGTGGATTAGCCAGCAGCAGGACACAATCATCATTAAAGAACCCAAAACCAGACCAAGCATGCATAGTTAATGGCAGCAGTACACAATCAGCATGGTACTCATCACATTCAACTAAGTTCATCATCAACCAAATAACAAGCATGCACAATCAGAACCCGACAATGCAACAGCATACATTCAACACAGTAGCATAGCATAATAATGGAGTTCTAGGCATGGGGGCGGGTTTCAACGCAGGGCAATATGGTATCATGCTCATTAACCCATCAAAATCAAACAACAGTAGCAGGGTTTTCAGCAGCATGGGGCACATTCATGTTCATCATCAATCATGTAATCATCATCATAACACATTTCAATGGTAACAGCATGGTATTCAATGTGCAAATGGCACCAAACAACAGCAGGTAGTTGCAAAGCAGTCAACAGCAAAGTTCATCATCATGTAATCACTTGGAACCCAACAGAAACAGAAACAACTAGTCATGGCAGGAGGTACTGTCATGATGCAGTAGCATTAATCAACAACAAAACAAACAGCATAGCACAGTAGGTTCATGCAAACATCATGCAACATTGAATAACCAACACACAAACACAACAAACCAATGCAATGGATTTTTGAGCATGTTTAGGAGATTCAAACAGTAAGATAGCACAGTATGGCAGCACATTCATGTTTTAAAAATGCAGCAGAATTTATGAATCAACATCATATCACAGCAGCATGGTATGCAGCAACCACTCATGTTCATCATATAACAAACAAGTCATCATCAACATGCATTACCAACGAATTTCAACCAGAATTTACAAATGCATGGCAATGATATAGTTCATGCAATCACCATGTAAACAACAGCATACACGATACAGAAAAACAGGAACAAACTGGGAATGGCTAGGGTTTTCAAAGCAGTAGCAACAACTCCATCACCTCAAATCGAGTTTGTATGAAAAAATTAGGAGTCCATATTGAACACACACAAAGGTCCAGAAAAAGCATGGCAATCAATAGTTCATCATCAGTTCATTAAAAACAGCATATACACCATGAACGAGCATAAGAAAATCTGAACACCAACTTGGCTCATGAAGAAAAGTTTCAGAGTGGATAAAACAGCATACAACAGGACATTAGAGCATATACAGAGCAAATTCAAGCATGGTTTTCATGGAAACATGGGAGGAAGGAGAATCGAGCAAAAATGTATATGAACCAGCAATTTCAAATCAGATTTCTAGCAATCTACTAACCATTTTAAGTGGTTCAACTGCAATAGACTCAGCATGGCAAGGACTACACAAAGAAACATGGATTTGAAAAATAATGATTCGAAAATTTACCAATATGAAGAGCAGAGGAAGATCAGAGTTGTTTGTCTGGATATGCTCAAACAGTTGAAGATTCTCCCTCCACAAGTTGAATGGTGAAGAAAGCTCGTTTAATGCAGCTGGGAAATCACTTAACCAAATCTGCCAAGCTAGTGGTGCTGAAGAAAACAGTGAATCAAAGCTGCTTCCAGTTGTGAATGGCAATGGGATGAGCTTGAATGATGTTGGATGATGGTGAGAAGAAGAAACCAAAGGAAGCTCGAGATTTTGGAGTTTTAGCAGAAAATGCAGTCGAGCAAAAATGCAAGAAGGAGAGAATGAGTGTTTTTGTCCTTGGAGGCTGTAAACTAGGGTTGTTTGTGCTGAAAATGATCTCTATATGACTGTTTAAGATTAACCAATCATGTACTAACCAAAATTAACTTAATTAAACCATTTGCAAAATTGCTAATTTTGGCCAAGTGGAGGAGAGGTGTGAATGACTGAGAATTTGGGCTGGGTACAGGCTGCAAAAAGGACAGTATATTTGCTGTTTTTGGTTATACATGAATGCTGCAGCATGTTTACTGGTTTTGCCTATGTACTTCTATTTGCACCTTTTGCCAATTTGAATTTGATCAAAATGATGATGGAATGGGGTATGTATGATGGTGTTTTAAGCTTTGAGCAAGTTTCAAATATGGTTTAAAACATTTCCCAATTGGCCAATGATGAAAAAAGTCATAAATCAAAAAGTCAAAGTTTGGTCAAACTTTGAATTTTAAAGGAATTGGTCCAAAAATGCCATTTTGATTGGCAAGGTTTTAGGTCATGAAATTTATATTTTTGGAAAGAGGATGAAAAATGTGGTGTGTAGGAAAAAACCCCACCAAATTTGGCCTTATGGTTTGAGAGTTATGGCTTGTTGAAGTTCAAAAATTGGTGAAAATGATTTGATCATATCTTGACAACCACACATGGGATTTTGATGTTCTTGGACTTTTTGAAAATGGGAAGACAAGATCTTCAACTTTCATGTTGGGCAAAAATTCATTTGAAGCTTGTATCATGATGTAAGTTTAAGATCAAGAAGTTTCCATTTTTGGCAGTTGAAATTACAGGTCCACTTTCTATTTCTGGAAAATTTTCTGATTGGCTTGATTTTCTTCCATGATGAGGTTGAACATGATAGATGAGGCTTATACAAGCATGAATGAGCTCCTTCAAATCAATTCTATCCATCAAATCTTGATTAAATCAACTGTTGACCAGTTTGACTTTCTGTGACTTTTTCTAGGGTTTTGGACTGATTGAACTTCTTCTGATGATTTCCAAACCCTAATTCCTTGAGACCTTGACTTCAAATGATGTCTCAAGATGTGTGAACTTGTGATTAATGATCATGATGCCCAAATTCTGCAAGAATGGCCATCATCCATTGCTTTGACTGATCAATGACTGTCTTTGACCTAATTGCTGATGATTGCTTCCACTGCAAGCAACAAGGTTAGACTGACAATATTTTTGTACTTTTTGAATGAAAACATATGAAAGCAAAGATATACAAATGCAAAGTATGCTTGGTGATCAAGAAAAAACCCACAAGGCAATCTATCCACTAGGAGGGGACAAAGGCATGCAATGATCCTTGAGGTTATGATATGAATGATATGGGCCATGAGGGATCTTAGGGCCCAAAATTGGGGTCTTACAGATGCCCCTATTTAAGGTCATTCTAGCCGGAGAAGTGAAGTTTAGAAATCTTCATCTCGACGCGGTAGAGAAGGACTTAAATAACAGTAATGAGACAAATTTTGGTCCCTAAGAGACCTCATGATGCAGATGTATGCATAAAAGACACAAATTCTGTGGGAATATGATTCACACAGAAGAAAAGACGATCCATCGGTAGTAGTACACTCACCAGGAACAGAGACTCTAACAAGACTCTATGGGGATAAAAAGAAAAAGAAATGTGTGAACAAGACACGACTCCAAACTGGGGAAAAACAAAACTGACATAACGTGACAAGACACGACTCTGATTAAGGAAAACAGAAAACAGACAGGAGAACTCACTGGGGAGTGAAGGACTCACACTGGAAAAAGAATTCCAAAGGAAAAAAATCCATTGGAGAACACAAGCTGACTCCTGGGGAGAAGCAAAAGAAAGTTCCACTGGGGAAGCAACAAAGAAATGAGATGTTACCAGCATACGGGTAACAAACTCAGGAAAATCTGACTCCACAGGGGACCGAGGTCATAATAGGGAGCAGAAAGGAGGGAACACCAAGGATACCGGTTACTGGGTATATAATAGGTGACCGACCAAAGCGTGAATTGGATTTCACTTCCAAAACACTCATCATCCTGAAGAGAGCTAGAAAAGCAAACTTGTTTAGGATGGACATTCAATTCCACAAGGAAAATGAATCTTACTCTGAGGGAAAAACAATCAAAAGATTGACTCAAGAGCGAACGAGATATAATATCCATTACCGTCAGAACGTGGATAGAATACTCAGATGAGACATATTATTCATTACGGCAGACCGTGAATAATATACTCGAAAGGGAAATTATCCTGAACCGGTTACTGGGTTGTTTATAGGATAAAATCCGAAGACGTGAATTGGTTTTCACTTCCAAAACACTCATCATCCGAAAGGAGGGCTTGAAAAAGCAAAACAACTTACAGGATGGACATTCGAATCCACAACGGGAAAACGAATCTTACTCAATGGGGACACAAACCCAAAGAGTGCATGAGATATAGATATCCATATCCTACGGCAGACCGTGGATAAGATACTCGCATGAGATATATTATCTATTACCGTCAGAACGTAGATAATAAACTCGCATGGTAAGAAACACCAGAGATACCGGTTACTGGGTATATAATAGGTGATCTACCGAAAACGTGAATTGGTTTTCACTTCCAAAACACTCATCATCCAACACAAAACTGGTTAAAGGATGGCTATTCGATTCTACAAAGAATACGAATCTTGCTCAGTTGGGGAAAATCAACAAAGGATTCCAACTAAAGAGCGCATGAGATATATTATTCATTACCGGCAGACCGTGAATAATACACTCGAAGGAAAAGACACCAGAGATACCGGTTACTGGGTATATAATAGGTGACTAACCAAAAAGAGAGACAATCGATACCAAGCATACGGGTAAACGAAAGACAACTCAAAGGATAAATTGCAAGCATCCGGCAATTATCCAACAACAAGAAATATTCGACTCCACAAAGGGAAATAACGAATCTTACTCGACTGGGGAAACACAAAAGGCTTCGACGAAGAGTGCATGAGATATATTATTCATTACCGGCAGACCGTGAATAATATACTCGCATGGAAGATTATCCACAACCGGTTACTGGGTTAACAAAGGATAAATCAACCGAACAGAAAGGCATCGGGATACCAAATTAGGTATATAATGATAACCAATCAAAAGGAGCAACAGACATTACCAACAAAAGGGTAAATGAAAGGCGAACTGCTGAGGATAAATTGCAAGCATCCGGCAATTATCGACAGAAGACTAGCTGGGGATGCATTGATAAACAAACAAT
The DNA here is from genome assembly GCF_024323335.1 of Lathyrus oleraceus. Classification (NCBI taxonomy): domain Eukaryota; kingdom Viridiplantae; phylum Streptophyta; class Magnoliopsida; order Fabales; family Fabaceae; genus Lathyrus; species Lathyrus oleraceus. The sequence continues at coordinate 51,170,574 of NC_066584.1, read as the reverse complement.
GATCCGGGGAACAAATCACTAGCATACGGTGAAAAGACCCACTGGGGATAAAATTGCTAGCATACGGCATTATCCACAAAAGACTTGCTAGGGATATAAGTGCTGATCTGAGCAACTTATACAAGCAAAGGAAAATCATCATCAAATATAGATGAAGATAACCACAAAATTAGGGTTTACATCTACCGAATACGGGGTAGAAGACCAAAAACTCCGCGTGGGGATAGAACAAATCACAAATCCGCACGGGAAACCAAAATAGGGTTATAACAAACCACAAACTGCTGAAAAGCAGCAGGAAAATAGGATTTACAACTACCGGGTATGAGGTAGAAAACCAAAAACTCTGGCTGGAGAATAAAAGGTGTATAACCACAAATTCTGTCAAGAAAGCCAGGAAAAGTAGGACTTACAACTGCTAGTCTGTAGGCAGAGGCCCAAAAACATTCCGCTGGGGAAAAACCCACTGGGAAGCACAAGATATCTGACAAATAGCCAATTCGGGAATGATCCGAAAAGACAGACTGAATAAAGACACGTCCTAATGAGGATATAACTCAAATAGGAAAATCCATCCCAATATATGTGTTGGGAGGAAACGGAAGAAACCGTCATCCACGAGGATATATCTCAGTGGGGAACTGCAGAAGAAAAGACAACATTTTCTGCTTAGGGTTGACTCTATATGGAGAGATTTATAAACACCCAACATCTGCTTGGGAGATCTGTAAAGAGATCTATATCACCATAGCAGGAGACACGACAAACAAAAGATATATGGCAAGAAATGCAACATGAATATCTGAATGTTTATGAATATGCATGAATATGCGTGATTTATGTTTGATGAATGCTGACAAAACAGACAATTCTAACACAAACAGGTTCAGGAACAAACGTCCGGTATTATACTTCCAGGGGAAAAAACCAGGGAGTCCAATCTGCGGAGATCTACATGCTGTAAAGCAAAGATCTGCAAGCACTGCTGAAGAAGCAGAGAATCAGAGATATCAGGAAACAACCCAATCAGGGTACAGAAAGTCACAACGGGCAAAACAGCCACCAAGACATATCTGTAGGGGAACAAGAGAATCCCAAAGTATATGCAGGGGATCCCAGTGTCAACTGAGAAACAAAAGGTGCATTGCATAAGCACGAACTGCTGTAGAAGCAAATCCACATAACTCCACTGGGGAACAACCCACTGAGGGAGAATGATATCATCCAGATAGAATCTAACTGCATAAGCAACTCTACTGGGGAAAACTGTCGGCTACTCTCTTGGGAACAAACCACTGAGGGAGGACAGATCAAACGATATATTCTGCAATAAACCACTCCACTTGGGGAGAATATACAGCAAACTGATCACAACAAGTAGATTCTGCAATATAAGCCACTCTACTGGGGATCACAAACAGTCAGGAAATCAATCCGTTCACTGGAGGCAAAAGCCATCATCCGACCATACGGGGATTGAAGGAGTAATCAACAGGCGAAACTGCCACAACAAACATTCTGCAGACTAAGCTGAGGAAAAGATGATTGCAATACTGGGATGTCAACCCAAAACCACTGAGTAGGAAAATAAATCCTGCTCTGCTGAAGAGAAAAACTCTGATGGAGAGATAGCAACAAATCCACAGACGACTTCGCCGGGGAGAAGGTAAAGTACGGGTATCAAACCACTGACTTACCGAGTCTTCAAAAAGACAACAATCGTGCTGAGGAAACAGACAATTCCTACTGGCACACTGCATGGGGAAAAGAGGTAACAACTCCACTTGCAACCCTGGTGGGGATTAATAACAGCTCTACTCGCGACTCCGAGGGGAGTACCAATCAACAGCTACACTCATGACTGTGCTGAGGAGACAAATAAAGTCTGGGGATACGACCCACTGGAGAAAGTGACGGGGCACCAAGATGACAAACCATCAACCGCCGAAACTTCTCAAGAAAACACCCATGCTAGGGGAAAACTGCTGCTGGAGAAAACGAAGTCTTCAACAACACACTCTGCGACTGTACTGGGGAACAACCCAACAACAACTCTGTTTGAGGAACAACCTCAACAAAGATCTGAAGAAAGAAGATACCACCAAACCAGGAATATGAACAAATGTCTTACCTGTTGGAAATCATGCCACCCTCGGGAGAGCTGAGATATTCTTGAGTATCCTTTCAATCTTGTGAATGTTCACTTTGTTTAAAACAAAAATTTTGAAAAATTTGATTTGTTTAAAACAATGACATTTTATCAATTTAAAACATGCAAAACATTTGTTGAATTGAAACAAATAAGAGTGCAAATAATTGGATAAAAAGCTCAAATTGATTTGATGGAATGGTAGTCTGCAAATGGCAAGACTCCATAGATCTGTACAAATTTGAAATCAGTGATATATATTGGAAGAGGGCTACATTGAACATAATGATCCTTTCTCTACCAATTTGAATCTCGATGTATCCGAAGCTTCAGTTGACGACGAATCGAGAATCTTCTGACGAAATGACGACTGATGAACCAGAAAGTCTTGTCAGGATGCAGTTACTTGCCAAATCCCTAATTTTTGCCTAGATTGCCCCAGAGTGAGGTACTCAATCTAGCGGGATGCAAATATATCTCTTTTTCAAGTCTCTAATTTTTGCCTGGATTACCCTTGCGGGTTCTCCACCGAGACGCTCATTTTTGCCTAAGCCGCCCTTTCGGGTTTTCAACTTAGCGAGCTATTTTTTTTTTTTTTTTATTTGCATATACTTTTTTTTTAGGCAAAGTATCTCTTAACTGCATCTGAATTCACAGGACGAGTGAAATCCTCCCCATCCATTGTTGTAAGCATCAAAGCTCCGCCTGAAAAGGCTCTCTTAACAACATATGGACCCTCGTAGTTTGGAGTCCACTTGCCCCTGGAATCGGGCGCGAAAGACAAAACTTTCTTGAGCACAAGGTCACCTTCTCGGAACACACGAGGCTTGACCTTCTTGTCGAATGCTTTCTTCATTCTCTGCTGATATAACTGACCATGGCACATGGCAGTTAATCTCTTCTCTTCAATCAAATTCAGTTGGTCATAACGACTCTGAATCCATTCAGCATCAGTCAACTTGGCTTCCATCAAGACTCGCATTGATGGGATCTCCACCTCTACTGGGAGAACGGCTTCCATGCCATAAACAAGAGAGAAAGGGGTTGCCCCTGTTGAAGTGCGTACAGACGTACGATATCCATGCAAAGCAAATGGCAGCATCTCATGCCAATCTTTGTAGGTGACAGTCATCTTCTGGATAATTCTCTTGATATTCTTGTTAGCAGCTTCAACAGCCCCATTCATCTTAGGTCTGTAAGGAGAGGAATTATGGTGTGCAATCTTAATTCAGCGCACAACTCATCCATCATCTTGTTGTTCAGTTGGATCCATTATCAGTAATGATCCTCTCTGGCACACCATAACGGCAAATCAACTGGTTCTTGATAAACTTCACAACCACCTGTCTGGTTACATTCGCGTACGAAGCGGCTTCAACCCATTTGGTGAAGTAATCAATGCTACGAGAATAAACCGATGTCCATTGGACGCTTTCGGCTCAATCATACCGATCATGTCAATTCCCCACATAGAGAAAGGCCATGGTGATGAAATCACATTCAGGAGTGTCGGAGGAATATGAATCTTATCCGCATAAATTTGACACTTGTGACATTTCTTCACATACTTGCAACAGTCAGACTCCATTGTCAGCCAATAGTAGCCTGCTCTCAACATTTCTTAGCCATGGCATGTCCATTGGAATGAGTACCAAATGAACCCTCATGGACCTCAGTCATCAATAGGTTTGCTTCGTGTCTATCCACGCATCTGAGCAAAACCATATCAAAATTTCTCTTGTACAGCACTTCTCCACTGAGGTAGAAACTGCCTGACAACCTTCTCAAAGTTTTCCTATCTTTCACAGATGCCCCAGGCGGGTAGACCTGGTTCTGGAGGAAATTCTTGATATCAAAATACCAAGGCTTGTCATCTTTCACGTCTTCAATTGCAAATATGTGAGCGGGTCTATCCAAGCGCATCACAGTAATATTGGGAACATCATTCCACCATCTGACAACTATCATGGAAGCAAGCGTAGCAAGGGCATCTGCCATCCGATTATCCTCTCGAGGAATATGATAAAATTCAACTTCTGTGAAGAAAGTTGAAATTCTCCTTGCATAATCTCTGTATGGGATGAGACCTGGTTGATTTGTCTCCCATTCACCTTTGATCTGATTGACAACCAAAGCTGAATCACCATAGACATCAAGATACTTGATTCTTAAATCAATGCATTCTTCAAGTCCCATAATACAGGCTTCATACTCCGCCATATTATTCGTGCATTTGAAAGTTAGCCTTGCTGTAAATGGAATGTGCGATCCCTGGGGATTAACAATTACTGCCCCAATTCCATTTCCATATTGATTAACAGCGCCATCAAACACCATCGTCCATCTGGAACCAGGTTCTGGACCTTCATCAAGTGTAGGCTCATCGCAATCTTTCATCTTCAAATACAGGATTTCCTCGTCAGGGAAGTCATACTGAACAGACTGATGATCTTCAATTGGCTGGTGCGCTAAATGGTCAGCCAAGATACTACCTTTGATAGCTTTCTGAGCTCGATACTCAATATCATACTCAGACAACACATCTGCCAACGGGCAATCCTCCCAGTTAAAGCAGGCTTCTCGAAGATATACTTAATTGGATCCATTCTGGATATCAACCAAGTTGTATGATTAATCATGTACTGGCGCAAACGCTTAGCTGCCCAAGCTAAAGCACAGCACGTCTTCTCAAGCATAGAGTACCGAGACTCACAATCAGTAAACTTCTTACTGAGGTAGTAGATAGCAAACTCCTTCTTCCCTGATTCATCTTGTTGACCGAGTACACAACCCATCGAGTCTTCAAGAACTGTTAAGTACATAATCAGAGGTCTTCCTTCTACTGGCGGAGACAAAATCGGAGGTTCAGACAGATAATCTTTGATACTGTCGAAAGCTTTCTGGCAATCCTCGGTCCAATCATGAGACTGATCTTTCCGGAGGAGCTTGAATATCGGCGCACATGTGGCAGTCATGTGGGATATAAATCTGGAAATGTAGTTCAAGCGGCCAAGAAAACCTCGGACTTGCTTCTCAGTTTGGGTGCGGGCATCTCTTGTATTGCTTTGACCTTTGCAGGATCAACCTCAATACCTCTTTCACTTACCACAAAACCCAACAACTTGCCGGAACGGACTCCAAAAGTACATTTGTTCGGATTCAGACGAAGCTGGAATTTCCTCAAACGCTGAAAAAGCTTCAACAAATGCTCAATATGCTCAACTTCCGTTCGGGACTTAGCAATCATATCATCAACATAGACTTCTATCTCCTTGTGCATCATATCATGAAACAAGGTAGTCATAGCTCGTTGATACGTGGCTCCGGCGTTCTTCAAACCGAAGGGCATCACTCGATAACAGAATGTTCCCCAAGGTGTGATGAATGTTGTCTTCTCCATATCCTCTGGTGCCATCTTGATTTGATTATATCCGGAAAATCCGTCCATAAAGGAAAAGACTTTGAATTTAGCTGTATTGTCTACCAACATGTCAATGTGTGGTAGAGGAAAATCATCTTTTGGGCTAGCTTTATTCAAATCTCTGTAATCAACGCACATACGGACTTTTCCGTCCTTCTTAGGAACAGGCACAATATTGGCCACCCATTGAGGATATGTCGAAGTCACCAGAAACCCCGCATCAATTTGCTTCTGAACTTCCTCTTTGATCTTCACTGCCATATCTGGATGAGTTCTTCTGAGCTTCTGCTTACAGGCACGCACTCAGGCTTCAAAGGCAGGAAATGTTGCACAATATCTGTATCTAAACCCGGCATGTCTCATAGGACCAAGCAAAGATATCTGAATATTCTCGTAGCAAGCTGATCAAATCTTCCTTAACAGACCCTTCAAGAAGTGCCCCAATCTTCACCAGGCGCTCACAATCTTCAGATCCCAAGTTGACTGTTTCCAAGTCTTCGAGATGCGGCTGAATGATCTTCTCTTCGTGCTCAAGGAGACGGGTGATCTCATCAGGAATCTCTTCAACATCATCTTCCTCTGCCTCAAATACAGGGAATTCAAAATTGGGAGATGGCGTTGGATCATTATGTTCAATGGGTTTTAGGATCAACCTGCATAATGATTTTGGTTAAGAAAAACTTCAGAATTTAAGCAAACAAATCATTATGCAGATGAAAGGATGTTGCTTTTACAGCTTTTATTTTTGTTTTATGGTTTTTGTGATCACTGATTTCATAAAGAAAAGCAAAAAGTGAAAACAAAGGAAAAACAAATGTTTAACAATGCAAAAATTGAATGAAAATATCATTGTATATATGCTTTGCCAACAATGTCATCACTTCTCCTTTTGGCATGGGAGAAGGGTTTTAAACAAAATGAACAATTACTCTGATCTATGGATAACTGTAGGAACATCCACAGCGACCCAATTGTGGCAGACACCACCAGGAATAACAAAATTGTTCAAATCTTCTGCATCTTCTTCTTCAATGATAGCAGCAGCTTCCTCTTCTGCAGGTTGATCAGCATGGATGAATCCTCCACTGGTGAACAGACCTTGCTCATTGCATGCCCCAGAACCAAAGCCAATGCCAGCCCGGGATCGATTATCTTCAAGTTCAAGCACTTTCCCTAATCCAGCAACTGCACCACATTCAATGGCCAGCTTAGCATCACGGTAGGAAGTGAATGAAGGAGACTTCTTCTCGATTGGTTTATCAATAGATAAAGCTTGGAACTGAGTTCCAACTTCATCCTCTGCATCAATGTACGAGAAAGAAGATAGATTACTGACCAGGAGAGCCTTTTCTCCCCCTACTACAACCAATTTCTTGTTTTTCACAAACTTCAACTTTTGGTGTAGGGTGGATGTCACGGCGCCAGCCTCGTGAATCCATGGTCTGCCCAAGAGACAGCTGTATGATGGGTGAATATCCATTACTTGAAAAGTGATCTGGAAATCACTTGGTCCAATCTTGATCGGGAGGTCCACTTCCCCAATCACGGTCTTGCGCGACCCATCAAAAGCTTTAACAACAACCCCACTCTGCCTCATAGGAGGACCTTGATATGACAATCGTGAGAGTGTGGATTTTGGCAATACATTAAGGGACGATCCAGTGTCCACCAGTACATTGGACATTGCATCAGATTTGCAATTCATTGAGATATGTAAAGCCATGTTGTGGTCTCTTCCCTCCTCAGGGAGATCAGCGTCACAAAAGCTCAGAGTGTTGCAAGCGGTAATGTTTGCAACAATGCTATCAAATTGTTCCAAGGTGACGTCGTGATCGACATATGCCAGGTCCAAGACTTTCTGCAGAGACTCCCTATGAGGCTCTGAATTCAGCAATAGAGAAAGAATAGAAATCTTGGAGGGCGTGTGTAGAAGCTGGTCTACAATATTGTACTCACTCTTTCTGATGAGCCTCAGCATCTCATCAGATTCTTCATCAACAATGCCACTCGGGCCATCTGAAGAAACAGGAGTCTTTTGTACAGACGAGGAGGGTTTGGCAACATCAAGTGCCGGATTCTGAACATTCACAGCAGTCCCCACAGGACGCTCAACAGATTCAGAAGCAACAGCCTTAGCAGGCGCAGAAAAGACACGACCACTGCGGGTCAATCCACTAACATCAGCGATAGTGGTCACGGAAGTAGAAGGCAAAGGTACCTCGACCCCATCCTGGACAGCAACAGGATTGTACCGGAAAGGTACGGCTTTATCAGATGAATAAGGCACAGGGCCTGCTGGTTGATAATCAAAGAAGGTGAAGCCTTAGGCTTGTTGCTATTGTAGCGAATAACAACGGGCTCTGGAAGCTTGAACACCGGGGAGATAACACTCACCTCGGGCTCAACAACATCAACATTGCGATTCTGGAGAATCTCAATGGTACCTTCATTCAACATCATCTGCAATTCCTTGCGAACTTGTCGCAACCCAAGCGATTTACAGAACAGACGCGGCACTGGTCATGGTTATGCTTCAAATGACTGTGCTGACACAGCATCTTATGTAATCCAACCAATGACTGCCGGATATGACTGACATACTTCACTTTGTACTTCCCAAGGTCTTCCTGGATCATATTCACAGATTTCCCATGCGAAGGCAATGGGTTCCTGGTGACATTCGGATTAGAGTCTTCAAAACTCAAAATTCCACTTCTCATAAGGTCTTGAACCTTACTCTTCAGCGGGAAACAGTTCTCAACGTTGTGGCCCGGAGCACCGGAATGGTAGGCACAATGCTGGTCTGGTTTGTACCACCATTGCGGATTTGCAGGAATAGCAGGAGGATCCCTAGGCGAAACCAACTTCCTCTCCAACAAGGAGGGATAAAGCTCTGTATATGTCATCGGAATCGGGTCGAAGCTGACCTTCTTCCTATCATAATTCGCATTCGCTTGGTTGGTTGTACTTCCACGAGGCTGGTAAGCCTGTTGCTGTGGACGTTGCTGTTGCTGTTGATATTGCGGTTGTGGATATTGCTGCTGATGCTGATACTGCTGAGCATTATCCTTGAATACAGGTGCCACACTAGCCACCTGATGCTGATGTCTGGAATGATGTGCAGGCTTCCTCTGAACAGAGGGTCTTCTATGCTTGGGCTGAGACTGCACAGCATGCGCTTCACCTTCTTTCCTCTTAAACGCTCCATACCGCTTAGAGGAAGAGCTATCATCTTTTGTTAACCGTCCTTCGCGGACACCTTCTTCAAGACGCATCCCCATGTTCACCATCTCGGTGAAATCAGAGGGAGCGCTGGCCACCATTCTCTCATAGTAAAATGACCCAAGAGTCTTCAGAAAGATCTTGGTCATCTCTTTCTCTTCTAATGGTGGAGTAATTTGAGCTGCCAGCTCACGCCATCTCTGGGCGTACTCCTTGAACGTCTCTTTGTCCTTTTGTGACATAGATCTGAGTTGATCTCTGTCAGGCGCCATGTCAACGTTGTATTTATATTGCTTGACGAAAGCTTCGCCAAGATCATTGAAAGAGCGGATGTTGGCACTGTCCAAACTCATGTACCAGCGGAGAGCAGCACCAGACAAACTGTCTTGAAAGTAGTGGATCAAGAGTTGATCGTTGTCGGTCTGCGTGGACATCTTTCTGGCATACATAACCAAGTGTGCCAAAGGACAAGTGTTCCCTTTATACTTCTCAAAGTCTGGGACCTTGAATTTGACTGGTATTTTCACACCGGGAACTAGACAAAGTTCGGCTGCTGACTTGCCGAAGAGATCTTTGCCTCTAAGAGTTCTCAATTCCTTTCTCAGCTCGAGGAATTGATCGTTCATTGCATCCATTTTCTCATGTACATCTGAGCCCTCAGACGCTTCAGAGTGATAAATGGTGTCGTCTACCCTCGGCATGGTATGCACGACAGGAGGTACTGGTATAGGGACCGGGCTAGATGCCGGCATTTGAGCGAATGTAGGAGCTGGCCGATCAGGCATGAAGCCAGGAGGCATCCCCCAGGAAAACCGGGAGGCATGGCATTTGGCTGCTGGGCACTAACAGGCACCGATGTAGTAGCTATCTCAGATATAACCGTCCGCTGAACCGGAGTTGCTGGCTGTTGAGGAGCAGGCTGATTCTGGGCAGCAAGAAGTTGCTCCATCAGAGCGCCAAGTCTGGCGACTTCATCCCTCAAGCTCTGGTTCTCTTGTTCCAACTGCTCCATAATCCTTGCAGAGTTGACCCTTGTATAATACCGGTGAGTCAGCTTGTCTTCAAAATAAATGAAGAACAGGAGTTAGAACCGGAAGACCAGAAAAAGATGGGTACCTGTTTATGCAAGAATGATGCATGAAATGCTTGTGCAAATGTTTTGATTTTCAAGGAACCCTCCGGGTACATTTGCAATATTTCGAATATTTAAACATTTTGATTGCTCATGGAAAATATTTCATTCAAAATATTAGGTCAAAGAAGTACAGCATTCTTTTAATCTATTACAAAGAGAAAAGGTAAATGACATCCTATGGATCCCTATTAGCTCGGGATGCTGGAAGACGAGAAGTGTACAACTTCTTGATCTCTCTCTCATAGGCGGCCTCCATATCAGCTTTCTCCTTTGCAAGTTGATCATACTTCCTTTTCCAGAACTTGGATGACTGAGGAAGCAGAGAAGTCCAAGTGTCGTTCGGATCATCGATCACTCGGTGCTCGAGAAATTCAATCATATCATCCTTCTCCTTGAGCTGCTGCAGCAATTCCTCTCTCTCGCGGATCCAGGCACGCGAAAGGTCTTCTTCTCTCAACTCCTCTACACGTTGGGTAGGGAGGGTTGAAGGCCCAGCCACATCCAACAGTGTAGGTCTTGGATGATCATATGGCATCAGGTAGGTAGCAGCCCTCTGTCTGACCCAAGAGGTATATGGCTCCAAAGCAATGCAGTTCTTTGGACCCAATTCATTCCTACTTTTTATGCGAATATTGCGCCAAGCGCGGACAAATCTGGCTTTCAGGCCTTGGGGATCTTTACCCTCCTGAAAGAATACACCTTCTAACAGAATGTTATGGGGTTTATCCTTTAGGGGGAACCCAAGCTGACGACGTGCAAGCGTAGGTTGTAGGTAATCCCACCACATGTACCAAGAAGAGGCACATTGGGGAATTCACCACAAGAATTGATGATCTGAACGGTATCATACACGCGATCATACCAGGTGATATCATCATTGGTGAGAGACATGAGTCTCTGAGACCACCGTAGACATCCCTTGTTCTCCTTGAAAGCAACTGTCTGCGGCAAGTGCGAAATAAACCACTTGTACAGCAGGGGTAAACAGCAGACAATGACTCCTCCATTCTTCATATTCCTCAGGTGCATGGAGACATATGCATCACCCAACAAGGTCGGAACCGGATTAAGACTGAAAAGATCCTAATGGCGTTCATGTCGACGAACTTGTCGAAGTTGGGAAACAGCACCAATCCATAGATAAGCAATACAAATAGAGCCTCAAAGGCATCCTCACTCATGGCCTTCCCATAGAAAGTGGCTTGAGCAATAAGGAACTCGGAAGGAAAACCCTGAATTCCGCCTTTGGTAGTCAGATTAGCTCTAATCAGATCTTCATCTATGTGCAACAAGCTGGAAATCTCTCGAGCAGATGGAATACTCTCTAAGCCACTGAACGGCACTTGATCCAGAATAGGAATCCCAATAAGGTGAGAGTATTCTTCCAAAGTCGGCAATAACTGGAAGTCCGGAAATAAGAAGCAATGATAGAGCGGATCATAGAACTGAGCCAGAGTGCTCATCAATCCCTCATCCACTTGAGTAGTCAGCAACGGCAGAAGCTTCCCATATCGAGCCTTGAAACCCAAGGGATCTAATACATATGATGTCAGATTCCTTAACTCTTTTACATCGGGCTGCTTGAAGCTGTACTTCTTTGTATGCCTTTTAGGTCTTTCCATGTCTGAAAATTTTGCAAATAACCCTTTAAGTTCCTTGAAAATTTTCTCTTTTGATGACATGAATGCGGATGAATGCGTGAATGCATGAATGCAACAAACACACTCAAGGATCAAACAAAGCACACCAAACAAAGGTCGTGGGAAAGCTCTATGTATCCCTAATATCAATCATCCATTTTGGTGGATTTAGGTTTTCACCCTATCGACACCCAAGTTCCATTGATATTAACGGTACATGAACCGGTTCAAACATTCCTAATATCAACCAGCCGCTTTGATGGATTTTAGGTTTTACACCTGATCCGGGATCCATTGATATTAACAATGCTTGAACGACTCAACCACGAATCACGGGTTTGTTGAGAGTCACGAGCATGAGGTCTCGGTTAAGAACCACCCAAAGGGAGTGTACTAGGGTTTAAACCTGCCAGACATGTTCTATCAGAGGTTCCCATAATCATCGTTCCATCTTTCGAATATTATCGGAGGAACGAATACTCGTATTCCAAGAATATTCTCAAGAGAAACTCTTATGAGTGTAGTATCGCGTAACAATCGTATCAGAACTGACATCTGAACGACCTCCGCACTACGGTCCTAAAAATAGGCCAAGATGGGTTTGGTAAACTAAGGTCCTTGGCTTCTGCGGAACATGATTGAAAGAATAATGCCTAACCACAAATAACTTGTGTGACATTATTAGTTCAACATGACCTCCACCAAGTGAATGGACTCGCAAGTCAACTGGCTAAGGACTACTCCACACCAGTCGACAAGACTATGCCATTCTCCTATCCTAGAGAGCACTCGAGTTCGGGTATAGAACTCATCTCACAGATCACCAAAGCACACAGCAAATGTATATCAAGCAATTCACACATTACAATCAATACATTCATCCCAAATTGTACAAAAATATGTCAGAAAAAGAATAACAATATAGCACAACAAAGGTGAAAAGTAGGCAATACAACCAGAGATTCTGGTGAGATGGTCCCCAGCAGAGTCGCCACTTTTCTGTAGCGGTGTATTCGTCACTATATGATCTATCGATTAAATCATAAGCTATGAGATACATTGAAATTTCGAGTCGCCACCGCACTTTTATTTATCCAAAGGATTGGCTAAAAAGCGAACAAAAGCCTAAGAAGTTTTACACGTAGAAAACTAATAAAAAGATCAGAGAGTCTGGGTAAGGGGTAAATTACGCAATGGGAAGGTGTTAGGCACCCACTACGTCCTAGGTACTCCTAGGGAGCCCTTTTCACACTTGTTGTAAAATATTGTTATTTGTTATGACAAAAATATTGTGCAAACATGATTGGGATGATGAGAAAAGAATATACATTTTTTTATTATTGGGTTATTGGGTTCGAACGGATGAACCCGTTGCCTACGTACCTTCCATCAAAGGTAAGGATCAGAACGCCGTAGTTCGGCTAAAAGATTTCCAAAAGTGGGTTAGGTTCAATTTTAAACACAAACCCTAGGTCTTACGTTATCCACGGGAGAAAACTCAACCTTATACAAACAACAACGTCCACCATGTGAGAACAGCTTCAACTGGCCAGAGAGGGGTTAACCCTATAATAGGCGAGGAAGGCTTACAATTCAATCACTAAAGACAGAAGGTGAGATTAACATCAACCACTAAGATAAATCAAACCTATAGCTCATGTATGAAAAGATTAATGGACAAAGCCAAAACAAGTGAATGAGTGAATTACTGATTATGATTATGAAAATGGAGTCAAAGTATGATTAAGATCAATTCAAATAAGTATTATGAAATGAGTTTGAAAAAAGGTCAAGGACTTGAGTCCAGGTTTTTAGTTAGGAAAACATGAAAATGTTTGCACAACACTTATGTCAAATTTGAAAGATAAAGTGTGAAAAGGTTCTGAGACATAATGAATGATGAATGGATGAGGATGGATAGTAAAACTTCTTAGAAGGTTCACTTCTTGAAATCATATGGGAAATGATTCAAGTGTGTCCTTTGGAATAGCAATTAATAATAACAATCAACAAAGCAAGCAAAAGCGGATATCGGATGCCAATCAATGGTCTTATACCAATCTCCTAAAACAAAACGGGATATCAGATGCCACTCAATGGACTTACACTAATCTCCACAGGCAAAGAAATAAAAGCGGATACCGGATACCAATAGATGGATTTACACCAGTCTCCTAAAACAGAACAGGATATCAGAAGCCACTCAATGGACTTACACCAATCTCCTCCAAAGCAAAACAAAGATGAAATATGGAAGTTAACTGCCAATCTATCTGGACTTAGGTTAACTCCACAGTATGCTCACAGGAAATCCAATGCCACATCACAGGGACTTACAATGGATCCTCACATACAAGAACAAAAACAACAACATGATCACAGGAATGCAAATGCCAACTTACAGGGACTTATAATTGCAACCTCTCATACAAATAGATAAACAAACTATGATCACAGGAAAGCAGATGCCAACTTACAGGGACTTATAACTGCAACCTCACATACAAACCAAATAGATCAAATTATGATCACAGGATAACAGATGCCAACTTACAGGGACTTATAACTGTATCCTTACATACACAAATAAACAGAAGATATGAGTGACCAATGAGGTCTTACACTCTATCCTTCCATATCACAGGAACAAATGCCAAAGCAATGGACTTACAATTGTCCTCAATGGGCAAACAACAATGATAGCATCACAAAACAAATGAGATGATCATGCATTAATGGCAATTGATGATGAAGATAAATGCATAGCATACAGGCAAACAAATGCATATGAAGCAATCAATCAATCAATGAATAGCAAACAACACACTCTATAGCCAAACAATGGGGGCTCACACAAGAGGGTTTGACTTTAAAAGTCCACTGTAATGGGTAAGTGTCGCTCTTAACCTGGCCATTGAGGGGCTCAGGTGAAGCAGATGAATAGGAGATGAGGAGTATGCCTCATTGCTTCTATCTCATATCAGAGAGAGCATCAAAGGAAGTGTGGGAGTTCAGAAAGTAGGAACTCTCTCCACATTATTGACTCGATTAGATCTTGGGTATTTATCTCATTGCTTCAACCAGGTACTGGGAGCAAAGAGAGGACACACTGAATAGTGGGGGATAGATTACTTATCCCTACCTTCCACCAATTGCCTTACTTGAAGGACTTTTCCTGCTTAGGACAAATATAAACAAACACAGGCATTGCCTCTTAAGGAGGACTTCAGACAGTTTGCCCGGTCAAATAACAGACCGGGTCTCCAGACTACATGAAGAAGAAGGGTTTATACCTCAAAGCAAATGCTATAAAGCAAAGCAAGCAATCAAGTTCAAAGAACTTAGGCAACTAAAGTACCTGCAAAAGTCAAACTTATTAGCAAACAAGTCAACAGTCAAAACCAAAAGAAAATGAACCAATAGTCACACAGAAGGACCAATTGTGCAAGGCACAAAGACTCAAGTATGAGTCACCTACAAAACAAAGTGTTAGCACATGATAAACAAACCAACTCAATCAAAATTGAAAGGTCTTTGGGGCATTGGTGCTCAACCTGAAACAAATAGCTCAATTGTAAGCTCAGAAGACCACTAGGACTAGCCTAGGGTCAAAGATGAAAGAAAAGGCCAAGGCAGCAAGCATTATTCAATCAAAGTCAACATCAATCATGTAAAAAGCAAACACAATTGGATTCAAACTTATATCATGCATCATGGTCATTTCATACACAAATGAATGCAAAGCATGGCAAGAGAAGCATACAAAAGTCAACAGCAAAGACTTCATTCAAAAGTCAACTCAAACAATCCCAAAAATTATGAAATAAATCACACTCAATCCTAACATCTAACATGGTATACATGCAAAATTTCATGGCATTTGGATGAGAGGAAGGCAGTCAATGAAATTCATGAAGTCAAATCAAATTCAAGCAAGCATGGTGAAAGTCAACAAGCATGGGTCAACTTCAAAAAATCATATCAATTTGAAAACAGAAGAGAAATGAATGAAATTTACACCAATGCAAAGCTTGAGATGTCTAATTATCACATATGAAATTTCATGATCATACAATAAGGTTTGAGAATTTCATAAAGGATTTGGCAAGGTATAGCACAAAAAGTCAACAGATGACCACATATGGAAGAAAATTCTCAATCAAATGGAAAACAGCAAGATTAATTCCAAGAAAAATCATACATCAATTAGACATACAAGGGATCATTCATGCAAAATTTCAAGTGATTTGGATAAGGGGAAGCATGTGAACAAAAATCATACATTTGCATATCATTGGTGTGACACAAATTGTCACACCCTAATTCAAAAATTCATATCTATCAAACCACAAATGGGAAATCCACAAACTTTATATGGAAATGAAGATCAATGTGTCTAGTTTTACCACAAAAAATTTCAAAGGCAATGGATGCAACATGAGTATTTCACAATTGAAATGGCACAATGTATCATTTTGGCATACATGTGAAGAAAATAATTATCATAAAAAATCCAGCCAATGGAAAAATCATTAAAAATCACAATTAAAAACTAGACTTAATCATGAACATGATGGAAAAAGAATCATAATTTTTGGATAAAAAACGAATTAGAAAATAATTGTTGAAGTTGGATGAAATAATTGGGTGAAATGTGAACAAAAATGCATGGCATAAGTGGTCAACACAAGTCAACAGTGGCAATTGAGTAAATATTTTTTCATTAATCAAAACGCTGCAGTTTTGGAGGGACACGGGAAATGTTCCTATTGGCTGTTGCCAATGGAACAGTGAACTTGGCCAACAGCAAACGAAAATCTGGGCTTTCATGTACATGAACTAGGGTTTGGCAATGGTTCATGGATTCAACAACATCACATATCATGGTTCGACCAACACAACAGCATATAGCAGCAGAATGGCAATAGCATAATGTGTTCATTAAACATCTCAATCGGCACACAACAGCATGGACAATAAGCATGGTATTCATCATCAATATGTAATCATCAAACAACAGCACAGCATGGTAGTAGCATAACATTCAGCAAGCAATGTTTATCATTGTCACAGCCACAGGACATGGAAATCAATTCATAATCGATTGAAACTCAGCATAGCAGTACATGTTATCACCAACATCAAAAATGACTTAGCCCAAACATACATCAGCAAGGGTTTAGCATAGCATGGTCATCAATCATAATCAGTTGAAATTCAACATAACAGCAAATACAAACAAAAAATAACAGGCAACAATAGCAGTATGTGAACAGGGCAAGTTTGCTGGAAAGTCAACTAGTGTTTCAACAACAGCAGCATATATGGTATTCATCTTCAAACTGCAGCCAAGGTATTCATCATCAATTTACAGCATTGGCCAACAGCATATTAGTAAACACAAACAACACTAGCAGGCAACAATAGCTTTCAACATGGTTCATGTGAATTTTCCAAGCATGTTCAGGTTCAGCATACACACATCATCATCATGTTTCAACATACACAACAGCAAGCAGCCAACAGGATATAGCACAAAACATGTGGATTCTAAAGGCAAGTTCAAAACAGCAACATGGTTCATGGTGTCTATCAACATCCAACCAAAATGGACAATAGCAAACAACATGTGGATTTAGCAAGCAGCAGGACACACTCATCATTCAATGAACCAAA
The DNA here is from genome assembly GCF_024323335.1 of Lathyrus oleraceus. Taxonomy (NCBI): domain Eukaryota; kingdom Viridiplantae; phylum Streptophyta; class Magnoliopsida; order Fabales; family Fabaceae; genus Lathyrus; species Lathyrus oleraceus. Next base: position 51,153,331 of record NC_066584.1, on the reverse strand, counting down.
ACCAGACCAAGCATAGCATAGTTAACATGGCAGCAGTACACAATCAGCATGGTACTCATCAATTCAACTAAGTTCATCATCAACCAAATAACAAGCATGCCACAATCAGTAAACCCGACCATGCAACATCATTATCATTCAACACTAGCTAGCATAATCAATGGAGTTCTAGGCATGGGGGCGGGTTTCAAACAGCAGGGCAATATGGTATCATGCTCATTAACCCATCAAAATCAAACAACAGTAGCAGGGTTTTAGCAGCATGGCTGCACATTCATGTTCATCATCATCATGTAATCATCATCATACCACATTTCAATGGTAACAGCATGGTATTATCAATGTGCAAATGGCATCCAAACAACAGCATGGTAGTTGCAAGCAGTCAACAGCAAAGTTCATCATCATGTAATCACTTGGAACCCAACAGAAACAACTAGTCATGGCAAGGAGGTACTGTCATGATGCAGTAGCATCAATCAACAACAAAACAAAGCAGCATAGCACAGTAGGTTCATGCAAACATCATGCAACATTGAATAACCAACACCAAACACAACAAACACAATGCAATGGATTTTCTGAGCATGTTTAGGAGATTTCAAACAGTAAGGCATAGCACAGTATGGCAGCACATTCATGTTTTAAAAATTGCAGCAGAATTTTATGAACATCAACATCATCATCACAGCAGCATGGTATAGCAGCAACCACTCATGTTCATCATATAATCAAAACAAGCTCATCATCAACATGCATTACCAACGAATTTCAACCAGAATTTACAAATAGCATGGCAATGATATAGTTCATGCAATCACCATGTAAACAACAGCCATACACGATACAGAAAAAACAGGAACAAACTGGGAATGGCTTAGGGTTTTCAAAGCAGTAGCAACAACTCCATCACCTCAAATCGAGTTTGTATGAAAAATTTTTAGGAGTCCATATTGAACACACACAAAGGTCCAGAAAAGCATGGCAATCAATAGTTCATCATCAGTTTCCATTAAAACAGCATATACACCATGAATCGAGCATAAGAAAATCTGAACACCAACTTTGCTCATGAATGAAAAGTTTCAGAAGTGGATAAACAGCATACCAACAGGACCATTAGAGCATATACAGAGCAAATTCAAGCATGGTTTTCATGGAAACATGGGGAGGAAGGAGAATCGAGCAAAAATGTATATGAACCAGCAATTTCAAATCCAGATTTCTAGCAATCTACTCAACCATTTTAAGTGGTTCAACTTGCAATAGACTCAGCATGGCAAGGACTACACAAAGCATAACATGGATTTGAAAAATAAATGATTCGAAAATTTACCAATATGAAGAGCAGAGGAAGATTCAGCAGTTGTTTGGTCTGGATATGCTCAAACAGTTGAAGATTCTCCCTCCACAAGTTGAATGGTGAAGAAAGCTCGTTTTAATGCAGCTGGGAAATCACTTAAACCAAATCTGCCATAGCTAGTGGTGCTGAAGAACAGTTGAATCAAAGCTGCTTCCAGTTGTGAAATGGCAATGGGAATGAGCTTGAAATGATGTTTGGATGATGGAGAAACCAAAGGAAGCTCGAGTATTTTGGAGTTTTAGCAGAAAATGCAAGTCGAGCAAAAATGCAAGAAGGAGAGAATGAGTGTTTTTGTCCTTGGAGGCTGTAAAACTAGGGTGTTTTGTGCTGAAAATGATCTCTTATATGACTGTTTAAGATTAACCAATCATGTACTAACCAAAATTAACTTAATTAAACCATTTTGCAAAATTGCTAATGTTTGGCCAAGTGGAGGAGAGGTGTGAATTGACTGAGAATTTGGGCTGGGTACAGGCTGCAAAAAGGACAGTATATTTGCTGTTTTTGGTTATACATGGAATGCTGCAGCATGTTGTACTGGTTTTGCCTTATGTACTTCTATTTGCACCTTTTGCCAATTTTGAATTTTTATCCAAAATGATGATGGAATGATGGTATGATGGTGGTTTTAAGCTTTGAGCAAGTTTCAAATATGGTTTAAAACATTTCCCAATTGGCAAAATGATGAAAAAGTCCATAAATCAAAAAGTCAAAGTTTGGTCAAACTTTGAATTTTAAAGGAATTGGTCCAAAAATGCCATTTTGATTGGCAAGGTTTTAGGTCATGAAATTTATATTTTTGGAAAGAGGATGAAAAATGTGGTGTGTAGGAAAAAACCCCACCAAATTTGGCCTTATGGTTTGAGAGTTATGGCTTGTTGAAGTTCAAAAATTGGTGAAAATGATTTGATCATATCTTGACAACCACACATGGGATTTTGATGTTCTTGGACTTTTTGAAAATGGGAAGACAAGATCTTCAACTTTCATGTTGGGCAAAAATTCATTTGAAGCTTGTATCATGATGTAATTTTAAGATCAAGAAGTTTCCATTTTTGGCAGTTGAAATTACAGGTCCACTTTCTATTTCTGGAAAATTTTCTGATTGGCTTGATTTTCTTCCATGATGAGGTTGAACATGATAGATGAGGCTTATACAAGCATGAATGAGCTCCTTCAAATCAATTCTATCCATCAAATCTTGATTAAAACAACTGTTGACCAAGTTTGACTTTCTGTTGACTTTTTCTAGGGTTTTGGACTGATTGAACTTCTTCTGATGATTTCCAAACCCTAATTCCTTGAGACCTTGACTTCAAATGATGTCTCAAGATGTGTGAACTTGTGATTAATGATCATGATGCCCAAATTCTGCAAGAATGGCCATCATCCATTGCTTTGACTGATCAATGACTGTCTTTGACCTAATTGCTGATGATTGCTTCCACTGCAAGCAACAAGGTTAGACTGACAATATTTTTTGTACTTTTTGAATGATAAACATATGAAAGCAAAGATATACAAATGCACAGTATGCTTGGTGATCAAGAAATCAACCCACAAGGCAATCTAATCCACTAGGAGGGGACAAAGACATGCAATGATCCTTGAGGTTATGATATGAATGATATGGGCCATGAGGGATCTTAGGGCCCAAAATTGGGGTCTTACAGGATGCTTTGATAGAATTTCTGGAGCATCAGGTTATCGACGAGCCTGGTGATGTGGTGACTTCTCTTCTTCCAGAGTCATCCAGGTTTTGGAAGAGGAAGTACGATTGACTCGCCAAGGAGAAGGCAGATATGGAGGCAGCCTATGAGAGAGAGGTGAAGAGGCTTCGTGCAGCTTATCTTCCGGTCTCGAGAGCTTTGGACGATTGCTTCTAGGGTTCTGTAGCACCTCAAATTTGCACCCCCTACTCATGCATTCATTTCATTTTTTTTAGGTCATTAACATTGCATAGTACATTGCATCTTATCAGTCAAGACTGGCATCAAGAGAATTCATCTGTGCAGAGAGATCAATTTTTCCTTGAGATGAAGGCCACATGATTATTCCAAAGAGCTTATATGAATCAAGGTTCATTTTGAAGCAACTTGACCAAGTGTTAGAGGCTCAAAAGTCATCAGTGCATTGTGTAGCGGTGTATTCGTCGCTATATGATTTATTGATTAAACCATAAGCAAAGCATACAAAGAATCGAGTCGCCACCGCACTTTTATTTATCCTAAGGACTGGTTAAAAAGCGAACAAAAACCTAAGAAGTTTTACACGTAGAAAACCAATAAAAGATCAGAGAGTCTGGGTAAGGGGTAAATTACGCAATGGGAAGGTGTTAGGCACCCATCACGTCCTAGGTACTCCTAGGGAGCCCTTTTCACACTTGTTGTATAAAAATGTTTATTTGTTTTTGACATATTGTGCAAACATGAATGGGATGATGAGAAAAGAATGTACAAGTTAGTTATTTTTGTGTTTGAACGGATGACACCGTTGCCTACGTACCTTCCATCAAAGGTAAGGATCAAAACACCGTAGTTCGGCTAAAAGATTTCCAAAAATTAGTGAGTTCATTTTAAAACACAATCATTAAGGCTTTTCATTACCAATGGGAGAAAACTCAACCTGAATTCAACAATCCACCATGCGAGGACGGCTTCGACGTACTAGAGGGGTTAACCCTGTTTTCAGTACGGAAGTCTTACAATCGACTCACTAAGGATAAGGTAAGATTTACATCAACCGCTATGGTAATTGAAACCTAAGGCTAATGCACGAAAACATATTAACAATGGACAAAGCCACAAAACAATTGAATGTGTGAAGTTAATTGATTATGAGTATTCACAAAATATGGTCAAGGTATGATTAAGATTGATTCAAAGAAGTATTATGAAATGGAGTTGGAAAAGTCAAGGACTTATGGTCCAGGTTTCTAACTTGAAAAAGACATGAAGATGTTTGCACAACAAGTCAAAGTTTTTGAAAGCAAAGTGTGAAAAGGTTTAGGACAAAGAGGGTATGGATGGTGGAATGTAAACTTCTCAGAAATGTTCACCTCTTGAGATCATATAGAAGATGATTCAAGTGTGTCCTTAGGAATGAGGCAACAAGCAAGTAAGCAAATAAAAGCAAGGTGATACCGGATGCCATCAATGGACTTATACCAATCTCACAAACAAAAGCGGATACCGGATACCAATAAGTGGATTTACACCAATCTCCTAAAACACACAATGATACCGGAAGCCAATAAATGGACTTATACCAATCTCACAAACAAAAGCAGATACCGGATGCCAATAAATGGACTTATTCCAATCTCCTAAGGTAAAACAAAACTTGGATGTCAGATGCCAATCTGTCTGGACTTATACCAACCTCCAAAGGATGATCATGGGAGTACAAATACCAACAACATGGTCTTACAATTGCATCCTCACAAAGCAATCACAAACAAGAAAGTGGATGTCAGATGCCAATCTATCTAGGCTTACTCTAACCTCCAACAGATGATCATAGGAATAACAAACACCAACAACATGGTCTTACACTTGCATCCTCACATACAACAAACAAACAAGCATTTAAGCAATGGACATGAGTAGCCAAGAGAAATGGTCTTACACTTTATCCCTTCCAAATCATAGGAACAATGGCCAATGAATGGACTTACAGTTGTCCTCAATGGGTAAACTCAAACAAACCACAAGGGTATGAAATGATGATCATGCACTAATGAACAATCAATGATGATAAATGCACAAAGGCATGCAAGCAAGCATGTACAAATGCAACCAAGCAATCAATCAAACAAAGTCATTTAGCACTCACTATAACCAAACAATTAGGCTCAATCAAAGGGTTAGACTTAAAAGTCAACTGGAATAGGGTAAATGGTGCTCTTAACCTTGACATTGAGAGCCAAGGTGAAGCAGATGAAAGGATATGAGGGGTGTGCCTCATCACTCTTATCCCTGGTCAGGGAGAGCATTGAATATCAGAAGGTGTGGGAGTTTAGAAAGATGGAACTCTCTCCACAAGTTAAGGACTCGATAGATCTTGGGCTTTTACTCACTATGCATCAACACATGTGGTGTGAGCAAGGTGAGTGACTCACAGAATAGTAGGAGATAGGCTACATATCTCTTTTGTCTACCAATTGCCTCATATGAGGTCTTTTCCTGCTTGGGGACAAAGTTAAACAATCACAAACATTGCCTCTTAAGGAGGACTTCAGACAGGTGCCTGGCTAAGTAACAAGCCAGGTCTTCCAGACTACATGGAGACAAGAGAGTCTACCTCAATTCTTAAGCAAAGCAAAGCAATAGCAAGTTCTCAAAGGAACTAAAGCAACTATGGTACCTGAAATCAATCAAATATAATCAGTATTCAAGTCACAAAGTCAAAACAGACAAGTTATGAACCAACAGTCAATATAATCAATCACATGTGCAAAGCACAAACTCAAATCAAATGAGTTAGCATCCTACAAAACAAACCAAGTTAGTTCATCACAATCAAATAAACCAAAATCAATCAACTTGAATTAATCTCCTTAGAGCAATTGCTTCTTAAACCTGAAAACAAATTCAAATGTGAGAAGTAAACCCTTTCCCCAAAGCCTAGGGTCAAAGGAGGAGAAAAAAATTAAAACAGAACATGAAACTTGATCAAAATCAATATTTATCAAATAAGAACAAATTCCAGTTGGTCTCACATCAAAACTATTCACCAATTGCATTTCATAAGCAAATCATGTCAAACTAGGCAAGTTGAGAACTCAATGATGTAAACAGAATGAACACAAGCATATCAATACCAAAATGGCTCAATAAATTCCAGGAAAAATCATGTTTAAACAGAACACATTGAATGAGCAACACATCAAATTTCATGGCATTTGGACAAGTGAAAGTAAGGAAATTAAAATCCCTAAGTCAAGGCATATTCAAGCAAGCTCATACAAAGCACCAAATCATGCATCAACTTCAAGCAATCATAAAACAGATACCAAACATGAGAAATGAATGCAATCAAAGCCATGGCAAACTTCAAGATGCCTATAATGCACATGCCAAATTTCAAATCCATCCAATAATGCATGAGAATTTCACAACACATATGATATCATGACTCACAAAATGTCAACAATTGGTCAAACAGAGGGAAAATTCTCAAACAAATAGAAAAATGCATTCAAAAATTCCAGGAAAAATCACAAACAAACTAGACATTCAGAAGTATTAGCATGCAAAAATCCAGAGCAATTGGTATAGCATAAGCATGGAAAATAAAATCAGGAACATGAACAAGACATGGTGTGACATACATTGTCACACCTCCAAAGATTACATCATATCTCACAATCCAGAAATGCAAAATTAGCAAACCATATACCAAAATGACCAGGATTGAGTCTAGATCATGCATGTAAAATTTCAGCTTCAAATGATCATCCATCATTATTTCACAAGCAAAATGGTAAAACATAGGCACAAAGCATACATGATCAAAGCCATTAGACAAAATTAAAAATCAGCCGTGCACAACTTGTGTTATCATGCCTATAAAAAACTAGATGAAAAATGGAGATGAATGCAAAAATTCCCAATCAATTTGGATCATCCATGAAGTTTTTATGATTTTTCTAAGATTGAAGATCAAAATGAAATAAAAATTGAAAAGAAAAATGAAATAAGATGAATTAAATGGACGCAGTGGCAAATCCGTAATTATGGAATCACTAAGTGAAACGCCGCGTTTCACTTAGCATGCGTGGCGCGCTGTGATTCGCTTCATGGCGCAAAAACACCGAAAACACATGCAAAGGGATTCCAGAAGATCAAACACGGTTTGGTTGGGGTTTTTGAACGTGTTCATCATGTTCTTCCCTAAATTTCCAGCTGATGAACAATGTTTCACAGAAATTCACAAATGGCATACCGTTCGACTCGTCTCTCAATGCTTAACAACAATCCAAACCTAATTTTCCTTAATTCTCATCATGCTAAACAAATCGATCCAAGAAAGTTTTGGCATGCAAACTAAAAATCAAGATATCTTGCTCAATATTCAATGAAATCGCACGATCTAACTTTGCAGTATGCTATACAACAAAGGATCTATCAAAGCCATATCATAATTCTAGCAATTAAAAGATTTGAGATCCAACCTCTTGAAGTTGCAGATGTTGAATTCGTGCAGATCAAGGCCTGAAATGCTGAAACAGATGCACAATAATCTTGAGGAAGATGAATGAAGTAGGTTCTTTAGCTCAATTGTGCTCCAGCTCGAAGGAATCTCAAAATGCCATGAAAGGTGCAAGGCTCCAACAGTGATGATTCAGCATGGATTTGGCCACGATCTTGTTCAACAGTTCTTCAATATCCTCTGCAAATGATGATCAATACAAAAGGAAGCAAGAAGAATGATGCAATTTGATGAAAAAGAGTGAAAAAGCTTGAACAAATTTGAGAGAATTTTTGTGATTTGTGATTTGGATCTGAGATTGTGATTGTGGATCCCAATTTTCTGTTATGATTAGGACTATATAGTCCTTGTTAATCACCTGTTAAACATGATTAGCAATAAATGCAATTGGATTAGTGGATGAAGCTTGTTATGCAATTTGGCAAAATTGCCCTTTCTCAATTAGAACCAATGGAACAGTAGAAACTCTTTTGAAGCAAATCCAATTTTCTGTTTAAAAGCTATTGGAATTGGTTTGGCATGAAAATCATGAGTATTTTTCAAAATCACTATTTTTCCCACCAAAATTTAAATGGTTCACTTGAAAAATGACCTTTTGATGTGAAGATTTTTGATGAAATGTAATGATGCATTATGATAGCTCATGTCAAATGGGATTTGCTCAAAAAAGAATCACTCAATTTGGCCAAATGGTTTGAAAGTTATGCCTCCTTGAAATTCCAAAATTCTTGAAAATGATTTGATCATAACTTGCCAACCACACATGAGAAATGAGTGTTCTTGGACTTTTTGGAAAGGCAAGAGCAAGATATTCAACTTTCATGTTGTACAAAATTTGATTTTAAGCTTGCTTGGACATGTAAATTTGAGGAGAAGGACTTTCCATTTTTGGCAGTTGAAAATTACAGGTCCTTGCTATTTTGGGAAACTTCTTGTCTGACCTCCAATCCTTCACTTTGGATCTTTGAAATGTTAATTGAGGCTTATATGGACATGAATGAGACCTTTCCAACCATCTCACACCCTCAAATCCATGATTAAATGCACAGTTAACCACAGTTGACTTTGCTAGGGTTTTGGTTGACTGAGCCATGTTCTGATGACTTTCAAGCCTCTACCACTTGAGATCTTGATACCAAATGGTGTCACAACTCATATGAATCTCTTATGAATGATCATGGTGCCCAAATTCTTCAAACATGGTCACCATCTATAGCTCAATAAATGATCTGACTGCTTTGACCTAGTTTGCTTCATCTGCAAGTAACATGGTTAGATGACAATATTTTTGTACTTTTGGTTAGTAAACAAATGAAAAGCAATGATATACAAATGCTAGACATGCTTGGTGATCAAGAACCACACTCACAAGATAACCCACCCACTAGGAGGGAAGCAAAGGTGCACAATGATCCTTGAGGCAATGATATGATATGATATGATGCCATGAGGGATCTTAGGGCAAAAATTGGGGTCTTACACATTGCCAGGTCATCTGGGGCCCATAAAAGTCAACTGCAAGTCAACTGAGGGCTAGGAGGTGGAGAAAGGGTTTGAGACACTTCATTCATGTCCAAAAGAGGTTTATTCATCATGTCAAACTCATACCTTGAAGATTTTGAAGCCAGAGTAAAAGTTTCCAAAAATGGAAAGTGACCTGTAATTTCAAGTTTCCAAAAATGGTAAGATTTTGGACCACTTTCAACTTGACTTTCCAATATCAAATAAGCTTCAAATGAAATTTTGTCCAACATAAAAGTTGAAGATCTTTCTCTCCCATTTCCAAAAAGTCCAAGATCATGAGCATCTGATAAATGGTTGAGGAGTAATGATCAAATCATCACCAAGTGTGCATGGAACTTCCAAGAGCCATAACTTTTGATCTAAAACTCCAAATTGAGTGCCTCTTTTTGCAAATTGCTTCTTTTGACCTATATTTTCCAAAACCAACATTGCATTGCATGAAAGTTGTTCACATAATCATTTGGCCATGCATGTGATTTTTGGAGGGAAAATCATGAATTTAAAATTGGTGCATCACATGAGCTTTTTGATCATTCCATGGTGTTCATAAGTGGATTTTAAGTGTAATTGAATGGTAAGGTGGTACTGTTCACGTTCATGTTGCATGCATGGGGTGAATTTTCCAAATTTACACTACACCTCATATCTCATTAAACTTTCATTAGCCATGCCTAAGTGTAATTAGCAATGTGATTAAGACATGGTATAAAAGGCTAATCATAACAGAATTTTTCATTTTCATTGATTCTAGATCTAGATCCAAGTTTTCCCTCCAAAATTTCTCTCCATCATAATTCAAAAATTCTTCAAGTAACACATAATTTTTATTGCATATTCTGGTTTCTTGATCATCATTTGGTAGAATTCAAGCTCTTGATTGAAGCATTTGGTGAAGAATCAAGGTGTGCAAGCTCAAGAACATGAAGATGGAAGTGGCAAATTAATCAAGATCTAGTTCGTTTCAAGCTTCAATTTCTACATCAGACTTCATAACAAGGTTGATAGAAGAGATTTGGACACAGCTAGGCCTTTGAATCCACTGCTGCCATTGATTGATCTTCAAGAGGTGTGAAATTCGATCCTCTTAATTCATGATTTTATGCATATGTTTAGATAGATCTGTGATTGCTGAGCATGATGATGCTTTTAGAATTAAAAATGGTGCAATATTCATGGAGATATGTTAGTTTAAAGTTTGAATGTATAAAATGTTTTTGATCGATTCTCACAATCCATGATGATTTAGACTTAAATAAGGCTGGATCCGTGTTTTACGTGTTGCAAGCTTTCGTTTGGTATATGATTTTGCAAATTCTGGAAAAAAATTAATGGAGGTCACTGTTCATCCACCGTCTTCATGAAGAAGACGGTGGTTTCCACCGTGCATGGTCGTGTACACTATTTAGGGCTTGCTCTGGTTCAGCGCGCCAATGGTACTGTTTGAGCGCTATTATCCCATGCATATCGAGTTCGATCCTGTGCCAATGTGTTTGATTTTCCAACTTTTGTTTTACTTTAAGTGAAACGACTGCGTTTTGAGAGGCGCACCTATGAGCCTCACATCCTGTGTTCGAATCCGCCTGAGGCTTGTTTCCAAATTCCATTTTCTTTTCATAATATTTTCATGTTTTTCCATTTATTTCAAATATTTTCATGTCAACTTCAAAAAATCCCTAAAAATTGAAAACTAATCCAATTAATTCCCAATTTTTTTCTACATGATCCTTGAGATGTCTAGTATTTTTGTGATGTGATTTCATGATTTTATCACTTTTGGATTTTTGATTGTGTGGAATCACTTGAACATGTATGCATATGTGACATGCTTCATTCAAATTAATGTGAAATGCTCATACATTGGCCAATTGATTTGAAATTTGGTGTGATGATTCTCTATATGTTGCATGATTTTTTAGGCTTGATTGTGCATTTTTCTCATTCTTTATCTCTGTTTTGGACACATAATTGTATGGTGTGACAATGTGTGTCACACAATTAGATGTTGATCTTGTTCATTTTCATTGCCTTGCCAATTGAGCTTTTCTGTTTATAATTTTTGGCATGATGATTGTGTTTGACATGTTGTATGCTCATAAACAATTTCATGATTGTTTGAGTCATTTCTGTTTTAATATGGAATTTTGATTCTTGATGACCAATTGTGTGCTTTGAAATTGTCTTTGCCATATTTTGCTCATGAGATGACTTTGCTTAATGCTTTTGACTTGGTCCTTTTTAGGACATGTTCGTGGTAGATTAAATATGCTACATGTTGAATATTGGTTGCCGTTTTGACTTTTTGCCTTACCTTTGACCCTAGCCTTGGTGCTAGTGGTTTGTACTCACTTTTTAAGCTTTGTATTTCAGGTTCAAGCCTCTAATCCAAATGATTGATGTAATCTCACTTCATGAGATGCAAATTACTTTGTGCACTAATCCTTTGTGTTGTAGGTTCATGGAGTGTGGTGGAATCACTGGAATTCTTGAGTCATAAAGCTTGACTTGTGTGCATATTGAGTTGTAACACTGTTGACTGTTGGTTGTTTGTCTGAACATAGTACTGATTGTTTTGACTTTCTTACAGGTACTTTAGTAGCTTTAACTCATTGCTTGAGTTGCTTTGCTTTGCTTGTGGTTGGCATACCACTTAGGTAATCCCTCTAACTCCATGTAGTCTGGAAGCCCTGTCGTTTATGTTTGGCAGGCATTTGGCTGAAGTCCTCCTTAAGAGGCAATGACTGTGTTTGTTTACTTTTGTGCCATGCACTTCAAGTCCTTCTAAGTGAAGAGGCAATTGGCAGATAAAAGGGACTAGCAGTCAGTCCCCTGCTATTCAGTTGAGTCTTTCATCTTGCTCGCACTACGTGCTGATGCATTTGAATAAACACTTAAGATCCTTGTATATAGAGTCAGTCAAGTGGAATAGAGTCCCACATTCTGGACTCCCACATTTTCATTGAGTGAAGCTCACCCAGGCCCGAGTTAAGAGCTATGAGGTCTTATCCTCATTACCTTTCATTTGCTCACCCTGACGGTCAATGTCAGTGGTTAAGAGCCTCAGATACCCTTCCAGTGCCGGCTTGTTTGTCGAGGTTGATATGACCCCTTGACTAAAGACTTACCCTTGATGTTTGAGCCCCTTGTTGGTGTGTTTACTTCATGCTGTATGTGTTTGTGTGGTGTGATTGTATCCCCTAGGTTTGCTAGACTTCGCATAGTCTCGTTTGCATGTCAATTAAGGTAGCACGGTTCCTTCGTCTAGGACTTCCTTTCTTGCGTGAGCTTTCCTAAAACACAAACAAACTTTATCCCCTCTTAAGAACATGTTAACTCCTTCTACTATAGGTGAGTAAGTCTCCCAAGGTCGAGCATCCGGTAGATTGCGTAGTAACGTCATTCACTTAAAAAACACAAAACAAGCAGAGATAGTTTAGCCGAACTACGGCAACTCTGATTCTCATGTCCAGATGAGATACGTAGGCACGAGATGCGATGTCTTGTAGAGTTTGACTAATAACTAACTTTAATCCTTTTCTCTCGCCCCCGTTGCGATTGAGACCTTCCCTTTCTCTTGCCCTAGTTGCAATCGAGACCCTTCTTCTTCTTGTGTGTGTGCTTGGAGTCTGATGTAAGCCCAGCGATTGGCATTCGGTTTCCCGGTTGTGTGTGTGTTTGGAGTCTGATGTAAGCCCAGCGATTGGCATTCGGTTTCCCAGTTGCGTTTCTTTTGTGGAGTCGGATGTAAGCCCAGCGATTGGCATTCCGTTTCCAGTTTGTGTTTGTGTGTTTGCTTTGACGTCTCAGCGTCTATTTTCAGCGTTTTGTTTTGGCGTGCGTTAGCCGAGCTACGAGTGCTCTGATTCTTACTCTGGTTAGAGAAGAAACGTATGCATAGGATATGATGTCCTAGCGAGCACGTTTCCCATATCCCCGAACTACGTCGACTCTGATGTTTGTGTCTGACAAACTACGTAGGCCCAAGATGCGACATCTTGCCGAGTCCGCTTTCTCCGTCTTCTTTCATCTGTGTTCTATTCCAGTTTTGTGCAGTCTTTGAGCAGTTATTTAGCAACCTTTCTTCTATTCTTTCTGAGCGTGGATCCCGTCGAGTACGATGGATGCGTAGGGGTGCTAATATCTTCCCTTCGCATAACCGACTCCCGATCCTTGCAATCTCTGGTCGTAAGACCATTTCCTTTCCAAGTTTACTTCGAGCGTTTCCTTTCCCTCCTTTGGGATAAATAACGCACGGTGGCGGCTCTGTGTCTTTTCCCGCCGGTTTTTCGCGTATGCGACAGGTTCCATAGGATGTTATTTTTCCTTCTCTCTTGTATTGTATTTAGTTACCAAGACTGTACTTCTTTGGTGTAAAAATTTTTCCAAATATTATTGATATGATTATTCCATTATATGTCTAAAAAGATTAATATTTCCAAATATTTGCAAATGGATCTCTAAAAGTTCCTCAAACAAAAATAAATCATATGCATAGGCATTGCATGCATCATATGCATAAGCAGGTTTTGTTCAGGGCTTCTTGATCAGTGGTCTAACTCTGTGTTCTTCATTTATTTTGAAGACAAGCTGACGCACCGGTACAACACCAGGGCCAATTCTTCAAAGATGATGGATCATCTTGAGAAAGAAAACAGAGAGCTGAAGGAGGAAGTGGCTAGGCTGACTGCCCTGATGGATTCATTCCTGGCCGCCCGAAGTCAGTCTTCTCCAACGCCTGCAACTCCTCCCGCGAGGACAATCATTTCAGAGGTAGCTTCCTCTACTGTACCTGCCACCGCTGCTCATTTCGCTCCTTCTGCTATGCCAGTCGGGTTTCCCTGGGGGATGCCCGCAAACTTTGTGCCAGAGGGTCTCACGCCAACCTTTGCTTCTCTGCCGACATCTAGCCTGGTCCTTATTGTGCCACCTCCCGTTGTGCACACGTTACCGAGAGTCGACGACACCATTTATCATTCTGAGCCATCTGAGGGCCCAGATGTTTATGAGAAAATGGATTCTATGAATGACCAATTCCTTGAGCTGCGCAAGGAACTGAAGACTCTAAGATGGAAGGACCTCTTCGGTAAATCTGATGTTGAGTTGTGCCTCGTGCCCAACGTCAAGATTCCCATCAAGTTCAAAGTGCCTGAATTTGAAAATTACAAGGGAAACACTTGCCCTCTCAGCCATCTTGTGATGTACGCACGCAAGATGTCAACCCAGACTGACAACGATCAACTCCTCATCCACTATTTCCAGGACAGCCTGTCCGGTGCCGCACTCAGATGGTATATGGGTCTGGATAGTGCGAACATCCGCTCCTTCAACGACCTTGGCGAAGCTTTCGTCAAGCAGTACAAGTACAACATTAATATGGCTCCCGATAGGGACCAGCTAAGGGCTATGTCCTAGAAGGAGAAGGAAACATTTAAGGAGTACGCCCAGAGATGGCATGAGTTGGCTGCTCAGATTGTGTCCCCACTTGAAGAGAAGGAAATGACCAAGATCTTTCTGAAGACCTTGAGTTAATTTTATTATGAGAGGATGATTGCTAGTGCTCCCTCAGACTTCACCGAAATGGTGAACATGGGGATGAGACTTTAGGAAGGAGTCCGTGAAGGACGTCTTTCCAGAGATGAAGGCTCTTCTGCAAAGCGTTATGGGAGCTTTGCAAAGAAGAAAGAGGGAGAGGCACATGCCGTGTCTTCCCATACCAAAAGAAGACCCTCTATGAAGAGGAAGACTGTTCGCCCTGCCAGTAACCAGCACCAGGTGGCTCATATAGCACCTGCCTTCAGGGAAACTCAACATTATCAGCATCAACAACAGCAACATCAACAATATCAACAACAACAGCATCGTCCGTAATAGCAGACCTCCCAGCCTCGAAACAACAACAATACTAACACTAGCTATGATGGGAAGAGGGTCACTTTTGATCCAATTCCAATGACCTATGCTGAGCTCTATCCGTCGTTGATAGACAAAAAGCTGATTACTTCATGTGACCCACCTGTTGTACCGACCAACCCTCAATGGTGGTACAAGCCCGAGCTTCACTGCGTTTATCATTCCGGTGCTCCCGGACATGATGTGGAGAACTGTTATCCCCTAAAGACCAAGGTTCAAGACCTTGTCAGAAGTGGGATCTTTTTTTTCGAGGATATAGGTCTGAATGTTAAGAAGAACCCATTGCCCGAGCATGGGAAGGCTGCAGTTAACATGGTCCAGGGTTGCCCTGGCAAATACAAAGTCCTGTATGTCAGTCATATCAGGCAATCGTTGGTTGAGATGCATAGATTGTTATGTGGATACAGTCATTATGAGCATGACCATGACAGATGTCGAGTGTGCACTGTCAACGAGAGAGGATGTCGCCAAGTCATGAAGGACATCCAAGAGATGCTGGATCAGGGTATGATTGAGATACTTCAAAATCGCAATGAGGATGAAGTGGATGTTATATCCCTTATTTTCCGAATACCCGAACCTGTTGTTGCCAGATATGATGGCAGCAAGAAGAAGGTCTCTCCATCTCTTATTATCAAGCCAGCGGACCCTGTCCCGTACTCCTCAGATAGAGATGTTCCCTACAGATATAACACAGTTGCGTTGGAAGATGGGAAGGAGGTGTTGTTGCCCTCCACTTCTGTTGTAAGTATGTCTGATGTCAGTGGTGTGACCCGCAGTGGTCATGTTTTCTCGGCACCGTCGAAACCCCAAGATGACATGAGAAGAGCTGATGCCGTTAATAATTCTGCCAGTCCTGTGAGGACTTCTTCTCCTTCTCCGAATCCGGCACTTGTTGTTGATAAATTTATTAAAGCTCTTGTCCCTGTTGGCCAGCATGGCATTCTGAAAGAGGACTGTGATGAGATACTGACGCTCATCAAAAGGAGTGAGTATAATGTTGTTGATCAGCTGCTTCAAATTTCGTCAAATATATCTGTCCTATCTTTGCTGATGAATTCAGAGCCACACCACGAAGCTTTGCAGAGGGTGTTGGACGTGGCATGCGTGGATCACGATGTCACAATTGAACAGTTTGATAGCATTGTTGCAAACATTATTGCTTGTAACAATTTGAGCTTTTGCGATGCTGATCTTCCCGAGGAGGGAAAAGACCATAATTTGGCTCTACACATTTCAATGAATTGCAAGGATGATGCCTTGTCTAATGTGCTGGTAGACACATGATCGTCGCTAAATAGGTTGCCAAAGTCCACTCTGGCCAAACTTTCTTATCAGGGGCCTCCCATGAGGTAGAGTGGAGTGGTAGTTAAATCTTTTGATGGATCCAGGAAAACTGTGATTGGCGAGGTTGAGCACTCAATCAAGATAGGACCTAGTGATTTCCAGATCACTTTCCAGGTCATGGATATTCACCCATCATATAGTTGCTTGCTTGGCAGACCATGGATTCACGAGGCAGGCGCCGTGACATCCACCCTACACCAGAAATTGGAATTCGTTAAGAATAAGAAGTTGGTGGTGATAGGGGGAGAGAAGGCTCTCTTGGTAAGCCATTTGTCTTCCTTTTCTTACATAGATGTTGAGGATGAGGTTGGGACGCCATTACAAGCCTTATCTATTGTTGAGCCTTTAAGGAAGGGAACTTCTTCATTTGCGTCCTACAATGATGCGAAGTTGGTCATTGAGCATGGCGCAACTACTGGTTTAGGACAAATGATTAAGCTGGAAGACAATAAATCCTGGGCTGGCATAGGGTACTCTTCAGGCACTTTCAATGAGCGCGGTTTTTTCCAGAGTGGTGGTTTCATCCACACGGTCGAAGACCAAGAGGCTGCTGCTATAGTGGAAGATAATGCAGAGGAAGATTCTGGCAACTTTGTCATCCCTGGAGGAGTCGGTTGCTGTTGATGTTCCAATAGTTGTCCATAAGTCCACGTAATGTGTTCACTTTTGTTTAAAAAACCCTTCTCCCATGCCAAAAGGAGAAGTGATGACATTGTTGGCACATTAATACAATGATATTCATTCAAAAAATCACATGTTAAATGTTTGTTTTTCCAAATTATTTTCACTTTTTGCTTTTTTGCATGAAATTGGTGATCACTAAAAAATCCTAAAAAGAAAATAAAATCAATCTTTTCATCTGCATAATGATTTGCTTTGTTTGAATTCTGAAATCTCTTTTATATCCAAAATCATTATGCAGGTTGATCAAACCCATTGAACATAATGATCCAACACCATCTCCCAACTTTGAGTTCCCTGTATTTGAGGCCGGAGAGGATGATGTTGAAGAGATTCCTGATGAGATCACCCGTTTGCTTGAGCACGAAGAGAAGATCATTCAGGCACATCTTGAGAATCTGGAAACAGTCAACTTGGGGTTTGAGGATTGTGTTCGCAAAGTGAAGATTGGGGCATTCTTGGAAGAGTCTGTGAAGAAGGGGTTGATTGAGTTGCTACGAGAGTATGTCGACATCTTTCCCTGGTCGTATGAAGACATGCCTTGTCTGGATACAGATATTGTGCAACATTTTCTGCCTTTAAAGCCTGAGTGTGTGCGTGTGAAGCAGAAGCTCAGAAGAACTCATCCTGATATGACAATGAAGATTAAAGAAGAAGTTCAGAAGCAAATTGATGCAGGGTTTCTGGTGACTTCTACAAATCCTTAATGGGTGGCCAATATTGTGCCCGTGCCTAAGAAAGACGGAAAAGTCCGAATGTGTGTGGACTATAGAGACTTGAATAAAGCTAGTCCGAAAAATGATTTTCCTCTACCACACATTGATATGTTGGTAGACAATACAGCTAAATTCAATGTCTTCTCATTTATGGACGGATTTTCCGGTTATAACCAAATTAAAATGGCACCCGAGGATATGGAGAAGACAACATCATCACACCTTGGGGAACATTATGTTATCGAGTGATGCCCTTCGGTTTGAAGAACGCCGGAGCCACGTATCAACGTGTTATGACTACCTTGTTTCATGATATGATGCACAAGGAGATCGACGTATATGTTGATGATATGATTGCAAAATCGAGAACGGAAGTTGAACATGTAAAGCACTTGTTGAAGCTTTTTCAGCGCTTGAGGAAGTATAAACTCCGCCTGAATCCGAACAAGTGTACATTTGGAGTCCGTTCCGGCAAGTTATTGGGCTTTATTGTCAGTGTGTTATGCGGATAAGATTCATATTCCCCCGACACTTCTGAATGTTATTTCATCATCATGGCCTTTCTCCATGTGGGGAATTGACATGATTGGCATGATAGAGCCAAAGGCGTAAAACGGTCACAGGTTTATTCTCGTAGCAATTGATTACTTCACCAAGTGGGTTGAAGCGGCATCATATGCGAATGTGACCAGGCAGGTGGTTGTGAGGTTTATCAAGAATCAACTCATATGCCGATATGATGTGCCAGACAAGATCATTACTGACAATAGATCTAACTTGAACAACAAGATGATGAAAGAGTTGTGTAGCGAGTTCAAGATTGCACATCATAATTCTTCTCCCTATAGACCCAAGATGAACGGGATTGTTGAAGCTGCTAACAAAAACATCAAGAAAATTATTCAGAAGATGGTTGTTACGTACAAAGATTGGCATGAGATGCTGCCATTTGCCTTGCACGACTATCATACATTTGTCCGCACTTCAACAGGGGCAACCCCTTTCTCTCTGGTATATGGCATGGAGGTTGTGCTCCCTGTGGAGGTTGAGATCCCATCAATGAGAGTCTTGATGGAAGCCAAGTTGACTTATGCTGAATGAGTTCAGAGTCGTTATGACCAACTGAATTTAATTGAAGAGAAGAGATTAATTGCCATGTGCCATGGTCAGTTGTATCAGCAAAGGATGAAGAAAGCCTTTGAGAAGAAGGTCAAGCCTCGTGTGTTTCGAGAAGGTGACCTCGTGCTCAAGAAAGTTTTGTCTTTCGCGCCGGATTCTAGGGGCAAGTGGACTCCAAACTATGAAGGTCCATATGTTGTCAAGAGAGCCTTTTCAGGCGGTGCTTTGATACTTACAACTATGGATGGGGAGGATTTCACTCGTCCTATGAATTCAGATGCAGTCAAGAAATACTTTGCCTAAAATAAAAACAGAATAGCTCGCTAAGTTGAAAACCTGAAAGGGCGACTTAGGCAAAAATGAGCGTCTCGCTGGATTGAAAACCCGAAAGGGCGGTCCAGGAAAAAGTAAGAGACATAAAAAAATGAATATATATCCCGCTAGGTTGAGTACCTCACCCTGGGGAAATCTAGGAAAAAATTAGGGATTTGGCAAGTAATTGCATCCTGGCAAGACTTTGTTCTACAGTTGTCATCTGTCAAAGTTTCTCGCTCAGTCATCGTCAACTGAAGCGTCGAATACATTGGATTCAGAGTTTGTGGAGAAATGGTCATTATGTTCAATGTAGCCTTTTTTCCAATATATATTACCAATTTCAAATTTGTAAAGATCCATGGAGTCCTGCCATTTGCGGACTACCATTCTATCAAATAAATTTGAGCCTTTATCCAATTCTTTGCACTCTTATTTGTTTCTGCCTAACAAATGTTTGCATGTTTTAATTGATAAATATCATTGTTTTAAACAAATAAAGTTTATATAAAATGTTTTTAAACAAAGTGAAATTCACAATGACTAAAAGGGTAAATGGAATGTCTTCTGTGCTCTCCCAAGGATAGTGTGATCTCCAAAAGGGTAAGACATTTGTTCATATTCCTAGCATATTTGTATTCTCTTCATCATCTTTCAAGTTGTCTCCTCCGTGAGCACAGAGAAGGGTGATACATCTTCGAGTCCCCAGAAAGTTTGGAGTTTTGGCCTTGATGTGTATACCTCTACCTCCATCCTCAGATCCAGAGAGTCTGAGTCTAGCACTTGTGTTTTATCAATTATATGGTTGTCATCCCTTGTGTGGACTGACCTAAAATCCCTTATAGATTGATAAAAATTGATATGCTATCTTTTTTAGGAAATTGGTCTTTCCCTCAATAAATGGAAATCTCCCGCAGAGTGAGCAGGAATTTCCAGCATGAGTGGAAATTCTTAGCAGGTTAGCTTGCAGTTTTTCCCCAGCAAGTTTGCTTACAACTCATCCTCAACAGGGTTGCTCACGTTAGATTTCCCCCAGTTGGGTCGCTAGCGGATTATCCCCAGTATGATCACCTTCAGTCTTCCCTAATGGAGCTTCCTGATCAAAGCCTGATATTTTTTTTCCTTCCTTATTGTATAGTTTCCTCCTAGCAGAGTTGGTGTGGAAGATGTTTATTTCCTTCCCCAGCGGAGCAGTTGTCTCCTTCTGATCGACAGAGATGTTTCTCCAGCAGATATGAGGAAATATGTTTATTTTTTGAAATTTTTGTTTGGTGGTTTGTTCCCCCACAGAGTTTCATATCCTCCCCCCTAATAAGTTCCCCAGTAGAGTTTCTTCTATGACGGATCTTGTCCGTGTTGAGCTCCCCGATAGAGTTTCTTCTACATCAGATCTTTTGTCTATTCAGCAGCAAATCCCTGGCGGTGACTCTATGACTTCCCCGGCAGAGCAATTTGTTCCCGGTAGCAGAGATATTTCTTCAGTGGTTAGAAGTGAATGCTCGGTTAATGTGCTTCTGTTTGGTGGTTGTTCCCCATAGAATTTCATATTGTTGCCTGATAAGATCCCCAATAGAGTTTCTTCTTTGACTGATCTTATCCACATCTCTGCGTGTTCCCGAGATTTGTTGGTGGAACCCTGGCACTTGATAGTTGTGGCCTTTAGTTGATCCCCAACAGCGGTCTCTGATCCCCAGCGACCCTGCTTGTTCCCCTAGCAGTAGTCTTTTTCCCCGGTAACGACTCTGCTTGATCCTCAGCGGTGATTGGTGTTTCCTGGTATTTGTTGCTCCCCACCAGATTGGATTTTCTCCTGTGGGCCTGGCCTTTATCTTTTGAGATGTTATACCGGATGTTTGTCCATTGATCCTTGGACCTGTTTGTGTTAGATATGTCTGTTTGTCAGCATTAGTCATACATAAACCATGCATATACATGCATAATTATAGCATTCATATATTCATGTTGCATTCTTTGCCATATATCTTTGCTGGTTATCTCCTGCTAGTTGGTGAAATATTCTTCCCCAAGCAGATGTTTGTGTCTGATCTCTCCATATAGAGTCAGCTCCCATAGGCAGAAAGTGTCTATCTTTCCTTCTATATTCCCCACTTTGTTATGTCCTCGTGGATGATTATTATTTCAGTTTCCTTCCTGAATATGTATTGGGATGGAATTACTCCCCTGAGTTATATCCTCCTTGGGTTGAGTCTTGTTTCATTGTGTCTCTCTAGTTTGTTCCTAGATTGACTCCCTTCTTGTTATTTCCCCTGCAGTTCCCTGTGGTTCAGGTGATCAATTGCTCAGTAACCAGTAATTGTTCATTCTCTCCCTAACGGATTTCTGTGGCTTTCTACCTAGTAACCGGTAGTTGTAAGTCCTAGTTTTGTGGTTTTCTACCCAGTAACCAGTAGATGTAATCCCTTATTTGTTGGTTATCTTTATCCAATATTCGGTACTGATATTCCTTCATTTTTTAGTATACCACCAAGTAACCGGTGATATATCTCTTGGATGATTGCTTTTGTCAAGCCATTTATCCCCAGCGAGTCATCTTTCATTTACCCTTTGTTTGGTAATGATTGTTTCTCCCCTTGATTGATCATCATTTTATACCCAGTAACCGGTATCCCGATGTCCTTTCTTTCCGTTCGATTTATCCTTTATTAACCCAGTAACCGGTTGAGGATAATCCTCCATGTGAGTATGTTATCTACGTTCTGGAGGTAATAGATAATATATCTCATGCACTCTTCAGTCGAAGTCTTTTTCTTCCCCAGCTGAGTAAGATTCGTATTTCCTTATGGAATTGAATGTCCATCCCGTAATCGAGTTTGCTTTTTCAGCCCTCCCTTCGGATGGTGAGTGTCTTGGAAATATCCCTAATTCACGCCTGGTTGGTCACCTATTATATGCCTAGTAACTGGTATCCCTGGTGTTCCTTCCTTCTCCTCCCTATTATGACTTTTTGTCCCCTGTGGAGTCAGATTTTCCTGAGTTGAGATGTGCCTTTTGGGTCCTCCTCAAATGTTTTGGATGATTGATATCTCTCACCCTTATACCGGTCTTAGATATTCTCTCTCCCTGAGCATGTTATTTTCTCACCCAGTAACCGGTGTTTTGATGACATTGTCTCTCTTCGAGTTTATTACCCAGTAACCGGTAATATCTCGGTGTTGCTTCCTCATCTGAGTCCTTTGTGAACATTCTCGTCTGAGTCCGGATTTAATCTGAAGTATCCTTTGTGGATAGTTTTGCTGTATTGGCATATTCCCCAATACATACATCTTTGCGTCAGCTCGAGTCTTTCCGTTGATTTATTTTCATGGAATCCCTCCGTGTCCCCCAGAAAGTTTTAAGTCGTGACCAACTCACGCATTTTCCCCTTTATCCCTTCAGAGTCTCGGTCTCCCTAGTGAGTGTATTACTCCTTTGGATTTTTCAATTTCTCCTGATTTCTTTTTCCTTTGTGGACACATATCCCCACAGAGTATTAACTTTTGCATACATACATTTGCATCACGAGGTCTCTTAGGGACTAAAATTCGTCTCTTTGTTATTATTTAAGCCCATTCTACCTCGTCGAGACGAAGATTTTAACCTTCATATCTCCGGCTAGAATGACCTTAAATAGGGGCATCTGTAAGACCCTAATTTTAACCCTAAGATCCCTCATGGCATGATATCATTGCTCGTTACATTTTGCCTCAAGGATCATAGCATCTTGGCTCCTTAACCCTAGGGTTGGGACTTGTGTGAGTGGTTTGAGACCACCAAGCATGCTTGAATTTTGTATTATTGCTTTTCTTATTTTGTTTACTAACCAAAATCACAAAAATATGTCACTAACATCTTTTGTTTTGAAGCTTAAGCAATCTTAAGATCCAAGGCTCCTAGGAGGCCCCTATGCTTAATGAAATGACCAAATGAAGATGAAAGAAAGCATGACAATGGTCCCCAAAGCTCTCAATCATCACATATGCCTCCCAAGTATCTCAATTTGTCAATTTGATCAAGATAAACCAAAGGGAATGAGGATTGTTTCCCAAGGAAACCCTAATTCAACTGTGCATTGACTGTGCCTTGCTCATGAAGCAACCCCAACCTATGATCAAATTAAATCAAGGGAACTTATTTCATTCACCATTTTATTCATATATGAGCTCATGTGAGTACCCTCAATCATTCATTCATCAAGATTTGATGTTTGGACTTGAGAAGTTGACCAGTCAAGTCATCTGACTATTTTGAAATTCACTGAGATCTAACTTTTGATGTGTTTGTCAAATGAAGATAACCCCAAGTAAAAAACTTTTCTTAAGAACCATATGAACAACTCTCATGTTCATCAAAAAATCATTTGAAACTTGGAAGGTCATCATTCATTTCAAAACATTATAGGTCATTTTGACTGAAACCCTAATTTTGGGTCAACTTCCCAAGGACCTAACTCCTTCATTTTATATGATTCTGAGGTGAGACCAAGTGAATTGGAAATCTTAAGATGTCTACTTCAAATGTTATGTTGGACAAAATTTCATAATCCTAAAAGAAACACATGTGATAATACAAAACATTATATGTCACTTTGGACCAAAGCCATTGAATCTTGAAAAAGTCCAACTTCAAGTGCCCATAACCTTCTCATAAAAACTCAAAATGATGCAAACTTTAAGTCCAAATTGAGTTTCTTGAAAATATCTACAACTTTTATGTTGGGGATTTTTCCATTTGAGGCTTGAATCAATGAAACAGAAGGGCTTGAAGTTGGTCCTTTTTGGCAAAATTTTCAAATACATGTTTTGTACCTTGAACTTCATGGCCAGTTTTCACAATTTTCAAAACTCCAAATGGATTTTTGTCTAACATAGCTTTTGTTCCTTATGTCAAGACCTTTCCAACCATTACTCACATTGGATTTTCCAAATGGGACTTTCGAAGAGAGGAACTTTTGTGACCATTTAGGCATTTCATGATGAAACTTCATGCACAAGCCAATGCCATTCAATCTGCACGTCCAAATTTACTTCAATTGAGCTCAGCATGTAAAACCATTTGATTTTGGGCCTCACATGCGCCTGTACAGGCCCATACATGGAGGAACCAATTCTCATGCACACGAGTTCCATTCCCTTGCCTTGCACTTTCATCTATAAATAAGCTCCTTACTTCATTCAATTCTCAACCTGAAGGCGCCTGAAACCCTGCTGAAATCCATTCCCAACATCTCACCAAAGGAATTTGAATTTTCATTTCTCTTTTCCAAGTTTGATTTTCAACAACATCAGTTGATTTTCAATAATAATTCCTAAGCCTTGCACTCATACCATACATCAAGACCAAGCTGCAAGCAAGAGATTGGTTGGATCGTACTCATCAAAGTTGCACTTCAAAGGTTTGCAGCTCAACTATTTTGCTTCGAATCTCACTATATAGTGTGCATTGCTTGTGTTGGTTTAGTTTTCTGAAGTCCTCGTGTGAGTGGCAAGCCAATGGTGGCTTTAATTTTGTGAATTGTTGAACTTCAAATTGAACACCTAGATTTTCAACCTCAGATTTCTCTTTCCATAGGGATCTTGAGTGAAAACTAAGGTTACATGGGTGATGTACATCACCACGACTTTAATTTGGTGTAAGGATCGTTTGATTTGGTTGAGGTTGCAAAACCTGCAATTGGTGGCTGGATCTAGTGAGCTCACCGGAGAAGACGGTGGTTTCCACCACCGTCCCCACGTGGAAGTCCCTTGGCCCTTGGATCCATTAGCCATGATCTAATCCTGACCTTTGTTATGTTTGACTTCATTTAATTCATGATACTTCGCGTTTGACTCATGTACATGGTAAGTGCGCGCCTCTGATCCGTTGATGATGTCCACGTCAATTGATGAGATGGATCGTGCGCCTCTGGTTTTTTCTATTTTATTAACTTCTGTTTTATTTTCTTTTATTTCATTTATTTTCAAAAATTCATAACTCTTTTATTTGAAATCACAAAAATATGGGACCAATTGCAAAAAATTTCTCTTAAATTCTAGTTTCATAATCTGATTTTTAATTATTTTTGTGATTCGATTTAATATTTTTTGTGAATTATTTTGTTTTTAATAGTTTTTAATGCATTTAAAATACTTTTAGATATTCAAAAATGCCAAAAATATTTTCTTAATATCTTTGGATGATGATAACTCTATGAAAAATATTCTCATCAATTTCTTAATTGATTTGAGATTTATTTGAGATTTTAGTCCAATTATGTTATTTTTCTTTATTTTTAATTGTTTAAAAATAGTTTCTGTTTTAAAAAAATATTGAGAAAATTTGTCAAACCTAGTTTGACTATGTTAGACTTATGATGATCCAATTGGACTTGTCCAAGTTGATTTGAATTGGATTTGAAGTTTGACCTTAATTTGTTCATTTTATTTTATGCATTATTTTAATTCCAAAAATATCAAAAATATGTTTGACCTTTCTTGACTTCTAATCTTCATTTCACTTCTGTTTCCCATTGATTGATGTTGATTCTATTCACACTTGATCATTGTGTTTTGGTTATGTCATTTGAATTTCCATTTTATACATTCAATCTTCATCTTTCATCTTCTTCTTTTTCTTTTGACCAATGAGTTAATGATTTGTGGTTAGCCTTGACATATGGGGTGCTTAACCTTCTTTGATCCAAATCAAATTCATCTTGATCAAAGATCAAGTGAATTGCTTTGTGTCCAAGATAGGTTGCTTCTTGGTCAAGCAAAGAACCTAAAATCCATACAAGACCATTCTTCTTTTCTTTTGGCATGGCAAGTTGTAGGAGCTTGGCTTACTAGTCATGGTCTCTAACTTGTGTTTATTTGCCTATAATTTTATTGATCGGCCTCAGATAGGTGTGACTACTACATTAGTCCACTTACGATTGCTTAACATAGCGCTAAATTGCCTTATGGCACACTAACACTAACTACTAATTACTAATTTTTAATTCAAGCATTTAATTCTTGCAATTTATTTTAATGCAATTTAATTTCTTGCTCATTTATTCATATTGTCTTTTCCCTTTGCTCATTTGAGCTCATGTTTATGTTTATGCCATTTGCCTTTTGCTCACTTGAGCACATTATTGTGTAAATATATTATTGCCTTGTGCTTGTTTTGTCTTTGTTTGTGTGAACCCAATGCAAAGAGGAGAAAGGACTTAGAATTAGGACCTCACCTATGCTTAATGGAGTTTCAAGAGCAACTAGGCCTCATGCCTTTAGAATGCTAAAATTGATTGAAGAGCAACTAGGCGTCATGCCTTTAGAATGCTTAATCTTGAAGTTGACTTGAAAGGACACCTAATCTAAACTCTTTTTGTACATTCCTCTTATTGCATTGTGAACTTTTTGATTGTTTGTTCTTGTGTGATAGGGATTCCAAACTTGAGCTAGTTAGAAGGATCATTGTCATGAGCATCCAAGTTAAGAGAGACAAGTCCAAATGGAGATCCTAAGAGCTTGATTGAATATTTGCTTGATTGCTTGAGTTAATTGTTTATTGCTTGCTGAGTCCAAAGGAAAGGAGCATCTTGGATCATCTTTATGATCTCAAGAAAGGAACTCCAAGGGTTTTACTCTCTTCTCTCATCTTTGCATGTTTCGGACTAGCCCTTCTCTTCTTCTTTCCACTCTAACCCAAGCCAAACTTATTTTGTGCAAATATTGACGTTGTTTTCAAAACTAGAAACCTAGGCATTATACCTTTGATTTTTCAAACTCTTTTCATTTAATACTTATTATGAATTGAATCTTAAGTCAACTTTGACTTCATTTTGTGAATACTTCTAATTTGTAAATACAACTCACTTCAAGTGATTTTTTGTGGTTCCAATGGCCACCTTTGTTAAAACTTTTTCATAAACATTAGCCATAGGTTTGAGTTATCATAGTGGTTGATGTAAACCTCACCTCATCCTTAGTGATTGGACTATAAGTCTTCCATACTTATTATAGGATGGATCCCTCACTAGTATGTTGAAGCTCTCCTCACATGGTGGATTGTTGGTTTAGATTGAGTTTTCTCCCTTTGATAACAAAAGACCTTAAGGCTTTTGACAAATCAATTCACCAACCATTTTTGAGATTTTTACCCCGAACTACGAGGTTTTGATCCTACCTTTGTGATGGTACGTAGGCAATGGGTTTATCCATTCAAACAACAAATTTGTAAATAATTTGTATATTCTTTTCTCATCTCCCCAATCATGTTTGCACAAATATTTTCACAAATACCAACCTGTCATACCCCAATTTTGTCCGGGAATATTTAAATTTTCATAAAATGGATTTCATTTTCATTTTTGCATCATATGCATAGCATAACATACATTTGCATCGTGAATAATACCTAAAGTGTCAGTCTGAGTGAATTTATTTGAGAATACAGACAAATTGGTTGAATCATTAAAATTTGAAGAAATGTTGTATTTCCTCAATAAATACATTTTGTGCTGATCGTCGTAGTGCGTTAAATTTAATTTTTCGATCATTTTCGCATTCATTTTTATTATTCAATTTAAGTCCTACTTACTTATTTATTTTACCTTTTCTTTGATGTATTGTCAAAAGTTAGCATGTTTAAATGGATCTATTTAATATCTAGTGTACATTTATTTTATTTTATTAACTAATTCATTTCTTTTGTATTAATATTCAAAAACATAAAAAAAAATAACAAAAAGAAAAATAAAAAAATAGAAACTCCAACGTCTCTCTTCCACGCGTCCATCCATTACCTCACTCTCTCCCCACTCATAATTACCTCTCTCATCTCTCTCACGCTCATCACTCACTCTCTAAAAGGAAAAAGAAAAGAGACGATTCTCTCATCATTCATTCACTCAATCTCCACGCCTACCCACACACATTTCTCACTCTCTGAAAAATTCCCCACACGCGCCTCTCATCACCTTCATTCTCTCACAAAACCCCCTCATTCTCTCACGCGTATGCCTCCGCTCACCACACATCGCTCATCTTCCACCATCAAAACACCACCAAGCCGCCGTCTACCACCAACATCCGCTATAAACCCAAAACCCTCGCCGCTCCCACCGTAAACCTTCTTTCGCTTTCCCCATCTTCTCCACCAAACTCTTCAAACAATAAATTTGTCAACACAACCACCACACCGCCAGCGACACCTCCATCCTCCGCGCATCCTTCCATTCTAACCACAAAACCCTCAACGCTTTCACCACCGCTAACTACACAACCCCCCATAAATAACTCTTACCGTCATCTCCTTCATCATCCGCACCATCTGCTTCGCCATCATCTTCATCGCAACATGACCACCACCGAAATACCCACAGTGAATCGCTTCTTCACCATCCCACCGTCCAAATCCTCCATCCGCCGGTAACGACGACCCCTCCATCCACCGTCAAAACCCCTATTATAAACCCTTCTGACCACCACCAAATGCGACCTCTTTCGCCTTCGCCGCTCAAAACCATCATCGAGTTTGTGTCGAGTTTGCTCATGAACACTTTAAATCGTGGATTGTGTTTGACAAGTTTGCTCATGATATTGTGTTTACTCTGGCCGCAAGTTGTGTTTGTTGTTTAACAGGATGCAAATGAATTTTCTTTGGTTTGTGTTGATGCTATGATTCGATATCGCCGAAGGCTCAACGAGAGAATCCAACTGTGAAAACTGAAGCTGAAGTGATATCCACAAATCTTGATTCTTCGTGTCTGCAACAACATTCATGACAACAACAAACAAAACGCAAAATGCAAGCTTCTCTACGCTAGCGCTTCCCCTTACTTGACGCCAACGGTGGTCCGATATTACGGTAACAGTGTGTGTCGCATCCTTCATCCTATTGTACCCTTTGTTGTGATTACTCTGATTTCGATTTCGATTTGTTTCCCATTGGCACACACTGAGTTGTTTACTGCTTTATGTTAGCATTACACTTTGGCTTCGAGTCGTTTACATGGTTCAAAGTCCACTGTTATGCGTGCTTAAATGGTTGTGGAGTTTCATCCATAGCTTTTCACATATCATAATTTCGGTTATAATTCGGCTTTGATTACATCCGCAAATGTTCAAATTTTCACTTTACTTTTATTCGAAATATTGATGATTGTAAAATTAGGAACATAAGGTTGCTCCGTTGATTATATATTCCCTGATCTTAGTTAAGGAATTATAGGTTTGTTTATGTTTTTGATTCCTGGAACACGGTCTTGTTGTTGTGTGAATTCTGGATGCATGTATATGTGAATCATGAGCCAAGTGTGGGGATTGTGCGTGTTGTACTGCGGGTGACCATTTGTCAATGCTTTTTATTCGCCTTTCATCATTATATTTGGAAGTTCTTGGTTCCCTCTGGAATGAGTGAATTTGTTTATTATGCTTCATCATGCCAGGTAGACTCATGGTCTTACTGTGGTCCTTAGAGTAAATTAATGGTAATGTAGCATAACAATGCCTAAACACATCAAGAATGTTAGATGTAATTAGGAGGTGATTAGTTGGACTTTTAAGCCATGGGCTCGACTTTTCTGTGTCGTGATACCATCAAAGACTACAATACATTAACAGAATATTTCACCGAGTTATGATTTTACGAATAATATCAATCATTGTTATCTCGCACAAACCGGTTCGAGTACACCGATTCAATTTTTGTAAATCAACATTGTCATTTATTTTCATTTTATTTCTTAAAAAGAAATTAATTAATTGGAATTTTGTTTGATTAATTAATTTCAATTAATTAATCTTAATTAACTTAATTATTTGAAATAATTAAATAATTTTGATAATTAATCCTAATTAATTCAATTAATCAATTTAACCAAATTCTGATGAGTTAATAATTAAAGGATTTTCTTATTTCATCAATCAATTCATAATCACTTTTTAATTCATTTCCAAACCAAGTTCATTTGATTCAAACCCAATTTCAAAAAGCACAAATCACAATTCTCGACTCAATGTCGAGTCCATTTTCAAACACCCTTGTAAGTCGATCGCTTTTATGCATCGCCATCAACCTCACATAGCTTACTCTTGGGCTTCCTTACAATGAAACCTACTTGGTTATTGATTAATCGAGTAGATGAAATAATACACTAAATAAAATTCATTTCATTCATAAACACAAATTCAAAACATTTTTTCAAACCATTCAATTTCAAAAGAATTTTCTCTTTTAAACATAAACTTGGGATGAAAAGGAGATAGGAAGCGTACGCCTCACTATTTCTCAATTACTCGAATAATTGGCGTACGCCATATTGCGCGAGTTCTTGTCACCCGATTAAACCTTAATCATACACATTCAAATTATACTATTTCAAATCATTTCTACAAATTCCAAATCCTTTTTATTCCATATTTCAGATGAAAAAAGGATAGGAGGCGTACGCCTCACTATCTTTCGATTATTCGAATAATTGGCGTACGCCACATTGCTCGAATCTTCGTCATCAATTTAAAACGCAATCGAATACGACATCTAAACATATCTTTTACAATTTAAACCTCGGGTGATAAGAGATGGGAGGCGTACGCCTCACCATCTCTCGATTATTTGAATAATTGGCGTACGCCATAATTCTCAGATTATCGACTTCCGACTAAAATACTTTAAATAAACTTAGATAAGGGAATAAGTGGCGTACGCCTCGTTATTCTTTGAATAAGCAAGTAGGAGGCGTACGCCTCACTACCGTGCGTATTCAACATCCACAAACAAACTTTCAAAATAATTTGAACGAAAAGGGAATAGAAGGCGGTCGCCTTATTATTCCTCGAAAGAATTGGACGATTGGTGTACACCATATTGCTCAATCTTTCGTCGTTCTTCAAAAGCATCTCAAACACATTAAACCTAACTTCTCGCCCTCGTGCAATCGAAATAAACCCAAAAACACCCAAACACATCAATTCAACTTGTCACCCCCGCGTGACCAAAACCTCTTCAAAAGAACACTGTCAATCCTTTCTAATGCACCCAACAAACCAGTGCTAGAGCCTCCACCGAGAGTAGACAAGCCAGCGTTTAGCCGTTAGAACGCCGACCTACACAGTCGTTCATCAAAACAAAACCCACCAAATATTCGTAGTAGCCCGAACTACGATTGCTCTGATTTCCTTATTGCACTATAAGGATACGTAGGCAGGAGATTGTTGTATCTTCGCGAGCACACTAATAAAAAACCTCTCATTTCCCCCTCCTAAGGTCTTCATCCATATCTATCATCAATTCTAATTACTCGAAGCAAGCGAATAACATTCAATTAACAGTCAAATAGCAAAATCAGACTAAAAGGTTCCCGTTGAGTACAACGGACGTGAGGGGTGCTAATACCTTCCCCTTGCGTAATCGACTCCCGAACCCGAATATGGTTGCGACGACCATTATTCTTATCTATAAAGGTTTTCTCGATATTTTCCTATTCCTTCATTGGAATAAATAAAGTTCGGTGGCGACTCTGTTTCGAACAACATTTTTTCCGCGTCCTATCGCGAGGGATCGCATTATCACATTTTTGAGGTGCGACAGACTGGCGACTCTGCTGGGAACCGTGCTCCAAGCAAGAGAAAGTCTAGCCTAACTTAGTCTGATTTTGCTATGACTGTTGGAAGATATTCTTTCTTTCCACGTTTATCTCTTTGTATTTTATATTGGTTGTGTTGTATATAATATGCATTGGTACTTTGATATGGGACTTGATGTGTGCTGTGAGATAAGCTCCACACCCGAGCTTCGAGAAAAACTTAGAACCCGGAGTTGTGTAGTATTGAACCGAGGGGTGTACACCTCATTGGGACAATACGAAGACTCCACCTAGAATAGATCTGTTTGGAGTTTCCATCACAATGTGGCTAGCCCATTATTGTGGGGAGGTTCTAAATACGATCCGTGACTCTAGGGACCTCTCCTTAAACCCAGGTTTTTTTTTCATTATTGGTGATTATGTAGTATTGAACCGAAGGGTCTACACCCTGTTCGAACAATACGAGAATCCCACTTAGATTAGATCAGTTCAGAACTCCCATCACAATGTGGCTAGCCCACCATTGCGAGGAAGTTTTGAACTTGATCCGTGAGTCTAAGTTCCTTCCTTAAAAACATAACTTTAGAACCTACCTTTGGGAATTTCTAGTAATCATAGAAACCCGTACTTCTTCCTGTTATCTTGATGTACCCGACATGTGGATAATTTTGAGTTTGTATTCCTTTGCGAAAAACATGGCACAACTTCATGCATTTGCATATCATAAACATGCATTGCATTTCATCTTCCAGAACCAAAAACTCACACCATATTCTACCCTTTGTCCAGTAACGCTGACTACTCAACACCGGTACGAGACACGCCGCAACTACAGGATGACACTCGAACAACTGGAAGCAAACCAGGTTTCGATGAGGACAGATATTGACTCCATGCAAGAAAAGATGTATCGTTTGCTTGAGGCCATGCTACTCTTGGCCCAGAAGGAAAAGGATGTTGAGACTAGCGCCGAAGCCAGGAAAGTTGCTGCCCAGTTTGGGTCACCATCACTTATCATCCCTGGAGTAACTGAACTTGATGGTAATCCCGCCCAGCCTAGAGGAGGACCGATCCCTATTCCGATCCCAATGGTCAATGTAAACCCTCATGAGCATTCTGCTACATCTGCTCGACATGGATCCATGATGGGTGATGAGGAGCCATATGACGCCTTCTTCATGCCACAACCCGCCAAACTTGTTGTTGGAGGTCTCCCAAACCCAACTGTTGATAGACTCCATGCTTTGGAGGAAAAGTTTAAGTCCTTGAAGGTTCAAACTACTCCCGGTTTGGACGTTGTCGATATGTGTTTGGTGCCAGGCCTTGTGATTCCACAAAAATTCAAAGCCCCAGACTTTGACAAGTACAAAGGAATCAGCTGCCCAAGAACACACCTCAGAGCCTACTGTCGCAAAATGGCTGCCCACATCAGTAATGATCAACTCCTGATTCATTACTTCCAAGATAGCCTTAGTGGGGCATCCTTGGAGTGGTACATGCAACTAGAGAGAGGTCAGGTCCAGTCATGGAGAGAACTTGCTGAAGCCTTCCTTAGGCATTATCAGTACAACACTGATCTAGCACCTAATCGCACACAACTGCAAGATATGACTCAACGCAACAACGAGTCATTTAAGGAATACACTCAGCGGTGGAGAGAGCTAGCAGCTCGTGTCCAACCCCCTCTTCTTGATAAAGAACTAATTGATATGTTTATCGGAACCCTGCACACCCAGTACATGGAAAAGATGGTAGGATCCAGTTTCCCAACTTTTGCTGAGGTCGTCTCTGTGGGAGAATGAATCGAGAGCCAGATCAAGAAGGGAAAATTACCTTGCGCTACCAATGCTTCATGTGGGATGAAGAAACCTTATCCTAATCTCCCGAAGAAGCCAGAAGGTCAAACTAATGCCATAATGGGAGGAGGAGGATATAGGGCACACCCGAATGTTCCTATGCCTTACAATCAAGTTGTCGATGTCATCCCAACACCATATCAACCACCACATCAACAATCATATCAGCAACAGTATCATCAACCTTATCAACAACCAGCTTATCAGCATCAAAATCAACAGCAACATGCTCCATAACAACGTCAACCCAATCAGCAGAGGGCAAGGAGGCCAGAAAGACATTTCGATCCTTTGCCAGTGTCATACAGC
Source organism: Lathyrus oleraceus (assembly GCF_024323335.1). Classification (NCBI taxonomy): domain Eukaryota; kingdom Viridiplantae; phylum Streptophyta; class Magnoliopsida; order Fabales; family Fabaceae; genus Lathyrus; species Lathyrus oleraceus. The sequence continues at coordinate 51,119,434 of NC_066584.1, read as the reverse complement.
AAGATCCTTCCCTACCTGCTAAAGGATGGATCAATTGTTCTGAAGGAGATAACACCTGCAACTCCACCATATCCTCCAGGCTACGACGCCAATGCTCACTGTGAGTATCACATGGGTGCCCCAGGGCACACAATAGAGAACTGTAAGGCTTTCAAGCACAAGGTTCAAGATTTGATTGACAGTAAAGCACTTACATTCACGCCAGTGAGGCCAAACGTTGCAACAAACCCCATGCCGGCGCATGCAGAGTCAAGTGAAGCTCGAAGGTAAAGCTTCTCACCGGCCTAAAAAAACAGAGCAATTCCGCCGAAGAATCCAAAGATGAAGGCTTGTTCATTTGAATGAAGGCAATCATTATGCCATTTTTACCATTTTTGCATTCTTGTAATTTGATCTTGTTTGTCTAAGTACTGTATGCTTTAAACATTGTTATTTGTATTTGGTTTTGTTAATGGGATGATTATGCATGCTTTGAATCAATCTTTCATATTCACTCATCTATCACATTTGCAAAAGCACAAACACATACTTTTACACTTCACCTCCTTTATCACACTATTGTTAGTAAATGTTGGAAGGAGGATGACGAAAACAAAATACTCATAATTGCGGATCAAATGCTTTCGGATAAAACCCTGCTAATGATGTACAAGCATTGTTTCAAATCCCCAAACACTGGAGAGATAAGGAGTTAATCCCTAGTCAACCACTTCGAGCCTAGAAGTAGGAGTTTCTTTCAGATCTAAAAAACCCTTACGCTTAACCTGGGGCAGGGTAATGTTCAGTTGGTCTAACTACACTTTCGAATTACAAGATGAAATATCCTATACGAGGATCAACCATATGACACTCTTCACGCACATCCTGAAGTGTCGAAGGAACCATACAAATCCAAATTTTATGTCGGTTGTTCTGCAAATGACTTGGCAGTCACAATTTAAAAAAAAAAAATCAAAAAATCAAAAGAAATCAAAGAAAAAGCCCGCTAAGTCGAACACCTTAAAAGGAGACTAAGGCAAAAACTGGGGCAATCCCGATGGATTAGAGCTTCAACAAGCGGTCCATGCAAAAATTAGGGATCAAAACAAAAATTGAAAGAGACAATGAAAGTCTCCGACAAAACAAGACGAGATTCAGTGACCACCATACCAAAATCAAAGGGTCACCGACATCCAAAACACGAAATAAGGTGGCTACCATTCCAAGAGACCTTAAATCACCATCTTTATCCTTACACTCGTAAAAGTAAGTGTATGCCAAATTAACTGAACGCAGGATTGGAGATCATCATGAAGAAGGGGTGGGTTAAAATAAACTTTGAGCCTTATATCCTTTTGTTTCAATAGTCGTGAACCAAGCCACGTTACAACCTTCAAAAGACCTAATTGAAGTAAGGTTTGTTCTGAAAGAATACTATAGCAAAGTTGAGTAAACTGACTCCTAGAGATTTGCTAATATTCTATTCTCACTACATCACTCGCGCTAGCTAAATCAGCACCGCGTTTGGACACGTGATCCACTCACCACACACTACCACGACACCACCAAGTGAATGATTGTTTTTCAAAACTTGCATAACTGTTGCATTAAAATCACCATTTCTTGAATAACAATTCTTAATTGTTAGTCAGTACTTGACATCGAGAAAATTCCAACAAGGGGAAATTCAAAATGACACTTGATCGGTGGTGCCAACACGAATCAAAACCATCATGTGAATCAGGGGCATGGCATCATTTTGATTATGTTGACCTAAGAAGCATCCAGTATAAGACAAATCTCTAAGCATCGGTCGATCATGGAAGAAAAACACTTCAACACTCAGTCCGTCTGGGGCAAGTCCCTCAAAGGCTAATCAGAGGCAGGTCCCTCAAAGGCTAACCAGGGGGCAAGACAAGTTGCAAGGGGCAATTTCCCTTCATATCTTCAAGTCAGTCAAGCAGATTGTGTCAGACAGTAGTGATTACTTGAATTCACAACAAAAACGTCAAAAGTTCATACTAGTACAACATCATACCTTGACAAGAATCCTTAGGGCACATCAAAGGTATACCCATCATGCGTTGATCACGTCGTTATGCTCAGTTACAGGCTGGCCAAACATCTCAGAAGAAGAAGTCGAGATCTTCTCAAAGACAAATACACAACATATCAGCAAGAGTCAAACTTGGGGCACCAAGAGTATCCGCATCTATTGCGTGTTCATCACATCATCAACTACCGGGTGTCGGGAAGTCAGATCCTTTCACCAACCAACAATCCAATCTACATCGACTACTATAAAGGACCAAAGCCCACCTTGATGGCACCTTCACAAAAACTAATACAACCAACACTGGTTTCCAGAAAACACATCGCCTTTGAAAATGGGGGGCCAATCCCAAACAAGCCAATCATTCCCTGCATTCAAACATGCACCACATGCATCACATGCATCACCTCATACATAATGCATACATATAATTCATGTACATAACACGAATCAAAATCCAAGGTTTAGTCGTAGGCATCCAGGCCAACCCTCAGTCGAGTCACTGTCACTTCCTCTGAGTGAGTCCCTACCTTGTATTGTTGGGCGTTCCCCATTGAGTTACATACTTCAACCTTTTGTTGATAAGATGTTATCCTCAGCTAAGTCAAGCAATGTTTCTTTAAACACCTACTTTGTTTCGCGTTGAGCGTCCCTCAGTGAGTCGTTTCATGTAACCTTTTGTTGATGGAAATTACATCTTCCCAGAGAATGTTGGTTCGGCAACCTTTTGTTGTTGACACCCCAAGCAAGTCTTAACCAATAATGTTCCAACATTACCCAGCAAATCAGGTTTACTGAACTTTGACAGTAAGCCTTATTTTTCCAATATTTTTCTCACTATCATCCTTTTGGTGAAAGTCTATTGAGGAATAATATTAATTATCACCCTGTTTACGATAACCGTTATCCTTTTGGTAATGGTAAATCCTTGACATTTGTGATCTTACCGTCATCCTTTTGGTGTCGAAGATCCTTGAAGTTTTTAAGCTAACCTTCATCCTTTTGGTGAATGGCGACCTCTGCAATTATTACAGCCTACCGTCATCTTTTTGGTGTTGGCGATCCTTGTGGTGATAAGAGTCCTTGTCATTTTGGTTCAATCATCATCCTTTTGGTCATGACGTCCAGTTCAATCTAAAATCATCCTTTTGGTGATAGAGATTATGGAGTTTGGTTTAAGCTATCATCCTTTTGGTGATGATGACGTTTGGAAAGTCTAATCCCACTGTCATCCTTTTGGTGTCAGCAATATTTGAAGTTATTATAACTTATTATCATCCTTTTGGTGGTAACAAGTTCCAAAGTTATGATCTCACTGTCATCCTTTTGGTGATGGTGATTGTTGATTCATTATCATCCTTTTGGTGATAACGAGTCCTTTTGTTTGTAGTACCTTAATCCTTTTGGTGATGGTGACTGTCGACTTATTATCATCCTTTTGGTGGTAACAAGTTTTGTTGTTTGATAATACCTTCATCCTTTTGGTGATGGTGATTGTCGACTTATTATCATCCTTTTGGTGGTAACAAGTTTTGTTGTTTGATAATACCTTCATCCTTTATGTGATGGTGATTGTCGACTCATTATCATCCTTTTGGTGATAACGAGTTTTGTCTTGATCTTACCTTCATCCTTTTGGTGATGGTGATCAATTGTGTTGTGTGCTTATTATTATCCTTTTGGTGGTAACAAGTTTTTCTTTTAATTATACCTTCATCCTTTTGGTGATGGTGATTGTTGACTTATTATCATCCTTTTGGTGATAACAAGTTTTTGTCTTGATCTTACCTTCATCCTTTTGGTGATGGTGATCAATTGCGTTGTGTACTTATTATCATCCTTTTGGTGGTAACAAGTTTTGTCGTTTGACAATACCTTCATCCTTTTGGTGATGGTGATTGTTGACTTATTATCATCCTTTTGGTGATAACAAGTTTTTGTCTTGATCTTACCTTCATCCTTTTGGTGATGGTGATCAATTGTGTTGTGTGCTTATTATCATCCTTTTGGTGGTAACAAGTTTTGTTTTTAATTATACCTTCATCCTTTTGGTGATGGTGATTGTTGACTTATTATCATCCTTTTGGTGGTAACAAGTTTTATCTTGTATCTTACCTTCTTCCTTTTGGTGATGGTGATCATTGAATTTCGATTTATTATCATCCTTTTGGTGATAACAAATTTGTTGTGTGACTATACCTTCATCCTTTTGGTGATGGTGACCATTGAAGTTATTGACTTATTATCCTCCTTTTGGTGATAACAAGTTTGTTGTGTGATTATACCTTCATCCTTTTGGTGAATGGTGATCATTGAAGTTATTAGACTTATTATCATCCTTTTGGTGATAACAAGTTTTGTTGTTGGATCTTACCTTCATCCTTTTGGTGACGGTGATCTTTGAAGTCGATGAGTCAACTATCATCCTTTTGGTGATAGCCTTGATATTATACTTTCGGTAATGGAAAACTTTATCAGAATAACCATCATCCTTTTGGTGACGCACATCATCCTTTTGGTGATGGAAATCTTTGGATTGTGTCTACCTTTCATCCTTTTGGTGATGACTGCTTTTGAAGCTCGACTTACCCGTCATCCTTTTGGTGATGACAATCCTGACAATCATGATGAATTACTATCATCCTTTTGGTGATAGCAAGTCCTACTGTCATCCTTTTGGTGCCAGAAAACATGTACAGTTTTGTCTTTACGTCAGAAACGATCTTTACAAGATTTGAATGTTGACTCGAGGGTTGGCATTGATCGGACATTCTACCCCTATTACCTTGGTGCTGTTAGAATCCATTGCATTTTCTTTCTGCATCCATTCCATTGCATTTCAAAGGACAAAATTTGAGTCTTTTCGTATTTAATTACCTTCCACTACGAATGTATGAAGACTGTTGTCATTCTTACCTTCTCGTTCAAGATAATTAAATAGGGGCAGCTGTCATACCCCAATTTTGTCCGGGCATATTTAAATTTTCATAAAATTGATTTCATTTTCATTTTTGCATCATATGCATAGCATAACATACATTTGCATTGTGAATAATACCTAAAGTGTCAGTCAGAGTGAATTTATTTGAGAATACAGACAAATCAGTTGAATCATTAAAATTTGAAGAAATGTTGTATTTCTTCAATAAATACATTTTGTGTTGATCGTCGTAGTGCGTTAAATTTAATTTTTCGATCATTTTCGCATTCATTTTTATTATTCAATTTAAGTCCTACTTACTTATTTATTTTACCTTTTCTTTGATGTATTGTCAAAAATTAGCATGTTTAAATGGATCTATTTAATATCTAGTGTAAATTTATTTTATTTTATTAACTAATTCATTTCTTTTGTATTAATATTCAAAAACATAAAAAAAATAACAAAAAGAAAAATAAAAAAATAGAAACTCCAACGTCTCTCTTCCACGCGTCCATCCATTACCTCACTCTCTCCCCACTCATAACTACCTCTCTCATCTCTCTCACGCTCATCACTCACTCTCTAAAAGGAAAAAGAAAAGAGACGATTCTCTCATCATTCATTCACTCACTCTCCACGCCTACCCACACACATTTCTCACTCTCTGAAAAATTCCCCACACGCGCCTCTCATCACCTTCATTCTCACACAAAACCCCCTCATTCTCTCACAAGTATGCCTCCGCTCACCACACATCGCTCATCTTCCACCATCAAAACACCACCAAGCCGCCGTCTACCACCAACATCCGCCATAAACCCAAAACCATCGCTGCTCCCACCGTAAACCTTCTTTCGCTTTCCCCATCTTCTCCACCAAACTCTTCAAACAATAAATCCATCAACACAACCACCACACCGCCAACGACACCTCCATCCGCCGCGCATCCTTCCACTCTAACCACAAAACCCTCAACACTTTCACCACCGCTAACTACACAACCCCCCATAAATAACTCTTACCGTCATCTCCTTCATCATCCGCACCATCCGCTTCGCCATCATCTTCATCGCAACATGACCACCACCGAAATACCCACAGTGAATCGCTTCTTCACCATCCCACCGTCCAAATCCTCCATCCGCCGGTAACGACGACCCCTCCATCCACCGTCAAAACCGCTATTATAAACCCTTCTGACCACCACCAAACGCGACCTCTTTCGCCTTCGCCGCTCAAAACCATCATCGAGTTTGTGTCGAGTTTGCTCATGAACACTTTAAATCGTGGATTGTGTTTGACAAGTTTGCTCATGATATTGTGTTTACTCTGGCCGCAAGTTGTGTTTGTTGTTTAACAGGATGCAAATGAATTTTCTTTGGTTCGTGTTGATGCTATGATTCGATATTGCCGAAGGCTCAACGAGAGAATCCAACTGTGAAAACTGAAGCTGAAGTGATATCCACAAATCTTGATTCTTCGTGTCTGCAACAACATTCATGACAACAGCAAACAAAACGCAAAACGCAAGCTTCTCTACGCTAGCGCTTCCCCTTACTTGACGCCAACGATGGTCCGATATTACGGTAACAGTGTGTGTCGCATCCTTTGTCCTATTGTACCCTTTGTTGTGATTACTCTGATTTCGATTTCGATTTGTTTCGCATTGGTACACACTGAGTTGTTTACTGCTTTATGTTAGCATTACACTTTGGCTTCGAGTCGTTTACATGGTTCAAAGTCCATTGTTATGCGTGTTTAAATGGTTGTGGAGTTTCATCCATAGCTTTTCACATATCATAATTTCGGTTATAATTCGGCTTTGATTACATCCGCAAATGTTCAAATTTTCGCTTTACTTTTATTCGAAATATTGATGATTGTAAAATTAGGAACATAAGGTTGCTCCGTTGATTATATATTCCCTGATCTTGGTTAAGGAATTATAGGTTTGTTCATGTTTTTGATTCCTGGAACACGGTCTTGTTGTTGTGTGAATTCTGGATGCATGTATATGTGAATCATGAGCCAAGTCTGGGGATTGTGCGTGTTGTACTGCGGGTGACCATTTGTCAATGCTTTTTATTCGCCTTTCATCATTATATTCGGAAGTTCTTGGTTCCCTCTGGAATGAGTGAATTTGTTTATTATGCTTCATCATGCCAGGTAGACTCATGGTCTTACTGTGGTCCTTAGAGTAAATTAATGGTAATGTAGCATAACAATGCCTAAACACATCAAGAATGATAGATGTAATTAGGAGGTGATTAGTTTGACTTTTAAGCCATGGGCTCGACTTTTCTGTGTCGTGATACCATCAAAGACTACAATACATTAACAGAATATTTCACCGAGTTATGATTTTGGGAATAATATCAATCATTGTTATCTCGCACAAACCGGTTCGAGTACACCAATTCAATTTTTGTAAATCAACATTGTCATTTATTTTCATTTGTTTTCTTAAAAAAAAATTAATTAATTGGACTTTTGTTTGATTAATTCATTTCAATTAATTAATCTTAATTAACTTAATTATTTGATATAATTAAATAATTTTGATAATTAATCTTAATTAATTCAATTAATCAATTTAACCAAATTCTGATGAGTTAATAATTAAAGGATTTTCTTATTTCATCAATCAATTCATAATCACTTTTTAATTCATTTCCAAACCAAGTTCATTTGATTCAAACCCAATTTCAAAAAGCACAAATCACAATTCTCGATTCAATGTCGAGTCCATTTTCAAACACCCTTATAAGTCGATCGCTTTTATGCATCACCATCAACCTCGCATAGCTTACTCTTGGGCTTCCTTACAATGAAACCTACTTGGTTATTGATTAATCGAGTAGATGAAATAATACACTAAATAAAATTCATTTCATTCATAAACACAAATTCAAAACATTTTTTCAAACCATTCAATTTCAAAAGAATTTTCTCTTTTAAACATAAACTTGGGATGAAAAGGAGATAGGAAGCGTACGCCTCACTATTTCTCAATTACTCGAATAATTGGCGTACGCCATATTGCGCGAGTTCTTGTCACCCGATTAAACCTTAATCATACACATTCAAATTATACTATTTCAAATCATTTCTACAAATTCCAAATCCTTTTTATTCCATATTTCAGATGAAAAAAGGATAGGAGGCGTATGCCTCACTATCTTTCGATTATTCGAATAATTGGCGTACACCACATTGCTCGAATCTTCGTCATCAATTTAAAACGCAATCGAATACGACATCTAAACATATCTTTTACAATTTAAACCTCGGGTGATAAGAGATGGGAGGCATACGCCTCACCATCTCTCGATTATTTGAATAATTGGCGTACGCCATATTGCTCAGATTATCAACTTTCGACTAAAATACTTTAAATAAACTTGGATAAGGGAATAAGTGGCGTACGCCTCGTTATTCTTTGAATAAGCAAGTAGGAGGCGTACGCCTCACTACCGTGCGTATTCAACATCCACAAACAAACTTTCAAAATAATTTGAACGAAAAGGGAATAGAAGGCGGTCGCCTTATTATTCCTCGAAAGAATTGGACGATTGGTGTACACCATATTGCTCAATCTTTCTTCGTTCTTCAAAAGCATCTCAAACACATTAAACCTAACTTCTCGCCCCCGTGCGATCGAAATAAACCCAAAAACACCCAAACACATCAATTCAACTTGTCACCCCCGCGTGACCAAAACCTCTTCAAAAGAACACTGTCAATCCTTTCTAATGCGCCCAACAAACCAGTGCTAGAGCCTCCACCGAGAGTAGACAAGCCAGCGTTTAGCCGTTAGAACGCCGACCTACACAGTCGTTCATCAAAACAAAACCCACCAAATATTCGTAGTAGCCCGAACTACGATTGCTCTGATTTCCTTATTGCACTATAAGGATACGTAGGCAGGAGATTGCTGTATCTTCGCGAGCACACTAATAAAAAACCTCCCATTTCCCCCTCCTGAGGTCTTCATCCATATCTATCATCAATTCTAATTACTCGAAGCAAGCGAATAACATTCAATTAACAGTCAAATAGCAAAATCAGACTAAAAGGTTCCCGTTGAGTACAACGGACGTAAGGGGTGCTAATACCTTCCTCTTGCGTAATCGACTCCCGAACCCGAATATGGTTGCGACGACCATTATTCTTATCTATAAAGGTTTTCTCGATATTTTCCTATTCCTTCATTGGAATACATAAAGTTCGGTGGCGACTCTGTTTCGAACAACATTTTTTCCGCGCCCTATCGCGAGGGATCGCATTATCACATTTTTGAGGTGCGACACAACCTACCGTACAACTTTGCAAAAAGGGCTCCCTTAGAGTACTAAGGATGTTTTGGGTGCTTAAAACCTTCTCATTGTATAACCAACCCCTTACCCAGACCTCTGACATTTTTATTAGTTTTTGATTTGATAAAACTTCTCGGTTTTTGTTCGCTTTCTAATATTTCCTTTGGATAAATAGAAGTGCGGTGGCGACTCGAATTGTATGATTTACTTTTGATTTAGTCAATAATCTAAAGGTAACGAATACCCCGCTACAGCGCAGAACTTCCTTTTGATAGAGGTCACTTCGCCTTTTACAAACCTGCAAAAATCAATTCAAAGGTGAAAAGGGCTTATCAAATAAGCGCTTAAAGAAAATTGGAAAATAAATTAATAAGTTGAACAGGTTAATATTTTGCACAGTGAACCAAAGTGAACACCCAAGAACGTGTTTCATTATCCAATTAAAACAACCTTGAATCCACAGAACAATCATCCCATAAAATCTGGAAGAGATAACTTAACAAGTTATCTTAAAACCTAAAATTCATCATATAAGTACCCAGAACACATTAACAGTAGGCACGATTTTGAGAATAAAAGAAGAAACAAGCGAAATAATTTTTAAAAAAAGACCAAACACATAAACATTAAAAAAAACAACAAACAGCATCCAAAAGCAACGAAATAGAGGAAGACGAAGAGATTGAAAGGAAGTGCTTATCGGAAGCGTAGAAGAGAAACTCGCGTCGCCGGCGAACCATCCTCAAACCAAGTAGATTTCTTTTCCTTTTTGCTTAAACACCATATCATTACATTTGCCTTTCCAAACCGGGTAGAAACCCCATGTCGTCTTCTGCAAATCGTGACTTTGGAAGGTTGAATTTCAAAACTTAGGGTTAGGTTTTTTCTTCACATGTTTACCTATTTGCTGTTTAGATTTTTTATTTGTGGTTAGGATAAGTTAGGGTTTTCGTTGGTGGCGTGAGAGGTTATTTGAGTTAGGGTTTAGGTTTGTGTTTCCTTTTGGGAGCGTCGATCTGGTTGATTGAACCAGATTTTGGAAGAAAGGAGGTCGGATTTGGGTTCAGAGGGCAAAAATAAGTAGGGTTTGTGTTCAGAGATTTGGGTTTTAGGGGTGGCGGTCGCTGAAGAAGAAGGCGGCGCCGCCACGGTTGGCCGACCGCCACCGTCTTCTCCGACAGGTTTGGCTGTGACCACTTGATCTATTGACTAGACCAAGTCCCCAGAACTAGTGGTCCAGACACCTCCATAGGAGGTCAACGTTTGACCAGGCCTTTAGGGCCTTGCTGGTTCCGTTTTGGGTCAACCCAGGTTGGACCCAAAGACCTTTTTTGCCAAATAAACCCCCCTGTTTGTTCATTAGCGCCCAGATTTTGGGCTTTTCATTTCAAGCCCATTTATTCTCATTTTTTTGGTTTTTCTCTCATTTTCTATCTTTAAATATTATATATATATTGTTAACATTATTATTAATACCTAATTAATTGATTGTTTATATCATCACTATTTAATTACTTATATTATTTAATCAAACAATCTATTAATTATTTAATTAATTAATTATATTATTATTACTATCACTTATAATTTAGATAATTACTTATTTTTGTGGAATGTATGTGTATTATTATTTTGTATTTATTTATTTATACCAAGTCTTGAATACATACGTATGGCGTGTTATAATTGTGACGAGATTATGCCGATTTCACCGATTTAAAATCATTCAAACCAATTTCGAAATAAATCACATACTTCTCAATTCAATGTCGAGCCCATTTTCAAAATACCTATTGTAAGTCGATTTCCTTTAAAGCATCGCTATCAACCTCACATAGCTTACTCTTGGGCTTTCTTACAATGAGACCTATTTGATTTTAATTAATCGATTAGATGAACTATTCACTAAATAAATCCAATTCATTCACAAAATACAAATTTAAAACCTCGATCCAACATCGAGTATTCTTTATTAAGAATTAAAATACCTGATCACAATTAAACGTTATTTCACTTAAGAATAAAAGCGGAAATGGTTTTGAGTTTTTAACTCCTCTCCTCAATTACTTAAACACAAATTCTTTTACTCGATTAATCAAATAATCATCACTTCTAATCCATTTAAGGACAAATATATCAAATTCTTTTACAATGAGAAATAAAAAGGGAGATGACTTTGAGTCTTCAATTTTTATCCTCGATTATTTGAATACAAGTTCTCTTACTTGGTTAGTCAAATAATTGTCGTTCTCTACAAACCTCCAAACCCCGATTAAGTCAAAATATTTTCACAGTAAGCTAAGTGAAAAGGGAGTTGACTTTAAGTTTTCAACGTCACTCCTCAATTGGTCGAATACGAGTTCTCTTACTCGGTCAGTCGAACAATTGTCATTTTTCCGCAAACATACAACTTAACCAAATCGTTTTCTTAACAAACTATACGAAAAAGGAGATGGTCTTGAGCCTTCGATTCCTCTCCTCAAATGCTTGGATATGAGTTTTTTTACTCATTCATTCAAGTACTTGTCATTCATTCTAAAATACGTCAACCATATACAACCTTATTTTCATAAATATTCAGATGAAACAGAAAGCGGTCTAGAGTCTTCTATTCCTTTTCCCGATTATTAGGATACGAGTTGCCTTACTCGATTATCCGAGTATTCGTCATCCATTCAAAACACCTTAACAATTATCAAATCCTTTCTATAATTAAGGATGAAAGAGAAAGCGGTCTAGAGTCTTCTATTCCCTTTCCCGACTGTTAGGATACGAGTTGTCTTACTCGACTATCCGAGTAATCGTCATCCAACCCAAAAACATCTCAATCAATCAAAACATCCAACATATCAACTCAACTTGTCACCTCCGTGCGACCAAAACTCTTTTCAGAAAGAACACCATTTAATCCTTTCTAACGCGCATAACAAACCAATGCTTAAGCCTCCGCCGAGAGTAGACAAGCCAACGTTTAGCCTTTAGGATGCGATCTAAATAGTTGTTCATTAAAAAAACGCCAATAAGTCGTAGTTCCCCGAACTACGAATGCTCTGATTTCCTTGTTATACCATAAGGATACGTAGGCAGGAGATTGTTGTATCTTCGCGAGCACACTAATAAAAAACCTCCCCTTTCCCTTTTTGAGGTTCTCATCCATTTCTTATTTTTTAATAATTTTATAACCCAAAGATAACAAACAAACATAAATTAACACTCGAAACACACATTAGAACTAAAAGGTTCCCGTTGAGTACAACGGACGTAAGGGGTGTTAATACCTTCCCCTTATGTAATCCACTCCCGAACCCGAATATGGTTGCGACGACCATTATTCCATTCTCTAAAGGTTTTATCGATATTTTTCTATTCCTTCATTGGGATAAATAAAGTTCGGTGGCGACTCTGTTCGAACGTAAATTTTTTCCGCGACCATCACGAGGAATCGTATTTTTCGAGATGCGACAGATGGCGACTCTGCTGGGGACTAGCTCCAAGCAAAAGAGAGTGAAGCCTAATTTAGTTCGGTTGATGTATTGTGTGTTAATTTTGTTTATCTGTTTGTTATTTATTCTGTTATTATTATGTTGTCATAATTACTGTATGATGTTTTATTGGCTATGTATTATTGGGGTTCTCTGGTTGGTGATACTTTGTGAGATAGACTCTCCACCCGAGTATGAGAAAAACCATAAGATTAAGTTGGTGGTTGCGTAGTGAGCTCCCACAAGGAGTCTTCCTTGTTGGGAAGATACGAAGACCCCGCCTAGAGGAGATTCTCTTGAGATACAATTTCCCGACGAGTTTTCGTCACAACGATAGTATTCTCAAGTTGGATCAATGACTCTAGGGACCTTTTAACCCATTATAGCACTCTCACGGTCTATATGTTGACTTACATGTGGCATGCATAACATCATTCATAGCATGACATTCATATTATTTTATTTCCAAGGAATCTGAGCGTCATAAGTTGCAGGAATTCAAGAAACATGGAATCAAGCAAAAGAAACATTTACTCTTTCAAGTTCAAAGATCCCGATCTAAGGAGCTTACGTGACTTGGTCTCTCAGATGCACCCGGTATACAGAATTAACTTTGGGAAGAATTATGGAAATCTTCTCAGCATCCTCAACCAACGAGTAGACTATACATTTTTAATCACTTTGGCCCAATTCTATGACCTACCTTTAAGATGCTTCACATTCCAAGACTTCCAGCTGGCACCAACGTTGGAAGAATTCGAGCGTCTTGTTAGGATTACTATGAAGAACAAGCCATAATTTTAAGGGATAGATGAATCTTTGCCCCTAGAGATCATTGCTAGCACGCTTCATATGGATGAAAAGGAAGTAGAGGCTAACCTAGAGACCAAAGGGAATACTAAAGGATTTTTTCTAAATTTTCTCTTGGAAAGAGCTCACACTCTATTAAAAGCAAAAAGTTGGGACGCTTGTTACTCTGCAATTGCGTTAGCCATCTATGGCATCGTCCTGTTCCCAAATATGGATGGTTTTGTAGACATGGTTGCTATTTGTGTTTTCCTTACTGGAAACCCAGTGCCTACCTTGTTAGTTGATGTTTACTATTACATAAGCCATAGGTACATTAAGAAGAAGGGAATGATTGCTTGTTGTGCTCCTTTATTATATTAGTGGTTTCTAGAACATCTTCCGAAGACAGGTGCTTGGGTTGAACAGACAGATGTTAGTTGGCCTCAGAGATTGGGATCACTCCGATTTGAAGATCTTTCTTGGTATTCCAAAGAATACATCAACATGGACATCATATTCATCTGTGGGGACTTCCCTAATCTACCACTTATTGGAACTCAAGGATGTGTGAATGTTAACCCGGTCCTATCACTCAGACAACTTGGATACCCAATGGAAGGCCCTCCAGAGGCGAGGTCTTTGGAAGCTTTCTTGTTACTTAACTTTGGGATTGAGAATCCTAGCTTGTTCCAACGAATAAAAGAGGCTTGGAAGAATGTCAATCGAAAAGGGAAACCTTATTTAGGGAGAGCAAATGGGATTACAAAAGAACCATATTTTCAGTGGGTAAAGGAAATGGTGGAGATGATCAAAATGTCATTCGTCATTCGGGCACCTGTACCTCTTCCTGAACCTAAGCTCACCCATGTCCCTATTGAAGAAGTGGAGGAACTCAAGACCACTATGGCAAAGCTAGAAAAAGAGAATGAAGATTTGCAGATAAAACTCCAACAAACCATAAATGAGAGAACACCATGAAGTGGGAGCTTGAGAGAAAGGATGCACAACTTCAAGCACATATGGAAAAATTCAACAAGGAGGAGCATAAGAGGAAAAAGATCAAAGTGGGATTACAACAAGCTGACCATTGTTTAGATACTCTCAAGGGTCAATTACACGAGCTCAGAAATAATGTCAAGACAATGAGCGTTGGTGGCATCTAGCCACGAAGGAAAACAAGACGATAAGAGATACACTTGGGGCTCAGATAAAAGAACTCAGCAATTATGTTCGTCATGCAAAGGCTGAAGTAGATCAGGAGCGTCGACTCAAGAATATAGCCATTGAAGCTTCTAGGGTTTCACCCATGATATGGGAGCAGAAGTGTCGAGAAGTAAGAGACACAAAAGAGTCTGCCAGCTATTGGAAGAACCAGCTAGAGTCATTACACCAAGACAGCTCCATATGGTTGAAGGAGCGAGACTATGTAATTGAAGATTATGAATCCTTTAAAAATACCATAGACTTCTTGCAAGGAGATAGGGATAAGTTCCGTGCAAAGCTCGATGGGCTAGTGGGGTTCTGTAATTGGGCGGCTAAAGA
Source organism: Lathyrus oleraceus (assembly GCF_024323335.1). Classification (NCBI taxonomy): domain Eukaryota; kingdom Viridiplantae; phylum Streptophyta; class Magnoliopsida; order Fabales; family Fabaceae; genus Lathyrus; species Lathyrus oleraceus. The sequence continues at coordinate 51,104,350 of NC_066584.1, read as the reverse complement.
ATTACCATGGAAATTAAAAGACGCGGTCGAAGAATTGAACGAAGATATCACTCCTCCAGCCATAATCAGTTTCATTCTGCTTTGTAAAGGGTTGCTAAAGAGATTCAAGGAGGAACTAGAAGAGCTTCAAGCCAGAAAGCCAGCAGTTTAATTTTCTTATGTCTTATATTTTTTCCTTTAACAAATGTATTTTGACCTATGGCCTTTTTGGACCCCTATGTTATGTACTTGAATGAATGACGTTAAAAAAAATTACTCCATTATTTTTATTCTAAGTATTTCTTGTTTCTTCGAATTACTAACAACTAATGAAACTCGAACAATTCCCTGAAAATAAAATACGTATAACATTCGCATCTTCATTATGCATCACGCTTCATAAAAATTCTAAAATCTTACCCAACCTTTTTACCCTTTACCCAGCCACACTGACTAATCAACACCGATACGAGACGCGAAGCAACTACAAGATGACGTTAGAGCAAGTTAAGGCTAACCAAATTACCATGAGGACAGACATCAATACGATCCAAGAGAAGATGGATCAGTTGTTGGAGACAATGCTCGCAATTTCTCAAAGAGAGAGGATTGAGGAGGAGGAAGCTAGGGCAAAAAGGAATGATAGCACACCAGGTCTGAACCCCCAAGACGAGGGTTACGTCCCCACCAAGAAGAAATTGGTTCAGATACCGGTAGGAGGCAAAGGAGATGGGGATCGTGCAGAACCTTTTGATACGTTTACTCATCATGGATCCGAAATTGGAGATGACCAGTACGATGCTTTCTATATGCCTGATCAACCGAGGCCTAAGATACTTCCAGATGCTGCTGCAGATAGGCTCTGTACCCTGGAAAAGAAGATCAAAGCCATATAAGGGAATAATATCTTTGGCGCTTCTGCCATGAACATGCGTTTGGTATCAAATTTACTCATCCCGGCTAAATTTAAAACTCCTGATTTCGAGAAATACAAAGGACAGACTTGTCCAAGAAGTCATCTGGTAATGTACTTCAAGAAAATGGTTGCTCATACCGAAAACGACAAACTGCTTGTACATTGTTTCCAAGACAGTTTGAGTGGAGAATCTCTGAGATGGTACATGAGCTTAGAGCAGGGCGGATTCAAAGCTGGGAGGATTTGGCTAACGCATTTCTCCGTCAGTACAAATATAACTTAGATATGGCACCCGACCGAATGCAGTTGCAAAGGATGGCTATGAAAGAAAGTGAGTCATTTAAAGAATACGCCAAGCGGTGGAGAGAGTTGGCTGCTCAGGTAGAGCCACCATTGTCTGAAAAGGAAATGACCGGGATATTTGTGGACACCTTGAAGGACTCATTCTTTGATCGATTGGTGAGTATTGCAGCATCTGACTTCGCACATCTAGTCACCATTGGAGATCGCATAGAAAAAAGGTTAAGGGATGGAAAGATTCCAGGAGCTATGGAAGTCCCTAGCGCACGGAAAAAGTATTCTGGAGGCTTCCCGAAGAAAAGAGAAGGTGAAACAAACGCTATATCCAGAAGCTATAAGGGGAAGCAACAGGCTTCATATGGCCAAGTTACCTCTGTGGTACCTATACCTTATCAACCGCCAATGCAGCAACAACAGGTGTATCAACCACAACATCTACAACATCATCAACAGCAAAACACCGTACCACCAAGACAATTCAATCCCAGACCTCCAAGAAGGCAACTTGATCCCCTACCAGTACCTTATAGCCAGATATTCCCATATCTGCAAAAGGAGGGCCTTATGACATTGAGGGAGTTAAAACCAGCTGTTTTTCCATATCCACTCGGATACGATGCTAACGCCCATTGTGAGTTTCACATGGGAGCACCTGGTCATACCTTGGAGAATTGTTTTGTATTTCAAAATCAGGTACAAGACTAGATCGAAGCAAAGGTCGTCTCATTCACTCCAAGACGCCCGAACGTGAACACCAATCCTATGCCAACACATAAGGATGCTTCCGTCAGTGCCATTGAGGAGAGTGATCAAGGAAAATTGGTCCGTAAGGTTGAAGAGATTCAAACCCCTATCACCAGGATAGGAGTACAATTGCTGAAGAGTGGTCTAATCCTGGAGGAGCTAGTTGCTGAAGAGAACAATAAAAAGTTGAGGAATTTTATACAACAAATGCTGGTTCGAGGCGAGTTACAGATAAATTGTCGTGCCAAGAGCAAGCGCCAGGAAGAGGTAGCCGTGGTGGACATCCCTTATGATGAGGTTAAAGTGGAAATACCTATAAGCCCATTGGTGATAGAGTTTCCAGCACCGTTTGCATATGAAGACGAAAAGGCAGTCCCGTGGATATATCAGCCCAGAGCTTTTAAGCAGGGGCAGGAAGACCGACCTTTGATGATCAACGAATGACAGGAATGACACGTAGTGGCCGAGTGTTCGCGCCAAGAACTGCTGATACTTCTGCAAAGACTAAAGGGAAGGAAGCTGCTGTCTAGATCCCCGTCCCTAATCAAGAATTGCAAGACATGCACCTGTCTCCTAAAGTTGCAGTCACTCGTGAAGAGGCTGAGGAATTTCTGAGGATAATCAAGAAGAAAGATTATAAGGTGGTGGACCAACAAAATCAAACACCTTCAAAAATCTCTATGTTATCTCTATTGCTTAACTCAGAAGCACACAGGAACTCGCTGTTGAAGGTATTGAGCGCCACTCATATCACAAAAGACATAACGATAGAACAGTTTGACGATGTGATAGCTTGTGTTACCACTGGGAATTTTTTGGGTTTTAATGATGATGAACTGCCAATCAAGGGAAAGAACCATAACAAAGCCCTACATATCTCCTTGAAATGCATAGACACTATACTATCAAGGGTATTAGTGGACACAGGCTCCTCACTAAATGGCATGCCGAAGACAACTTTGATAAAGCTGCCAATGGAAGGGATGTGTATGAAGCCCAACACCCTAATCGTAAAGGCATTTGATGGCTCAAGGCGAGCAGTGATAGGAGAGGTTGACTTACCAACCAAGATAGGTCCAACTATTTTCAATATCACGTTCCAAGTCATGGACATACATCCCAGTTATAGTTGCCTACTTGGGAGACCATGGATTCACTCCGCAGGCGCTGTCACCTCCACCCTGCATCAAAAGCTAAAATTCATTACACATGACAAGATGATTGTGATTGGAGGAGAGGAGGATATCTTGGTTAGCCACTTGACATCTTTCCGATATATCGAGGTGGATGGCGAGATAACTGAAACACAATTCCAATCCTTAGAAGTGGTAAATATGATGGCCATCCAACAAACATTGGAGACCCCGAGATCAGGACCATCCATGGCCTCGTGGCAAGGAGCTAAGGCTGTTATGGAAAGTGAAAATCCTCAAGACTGGGGCAAAGTGGTGGAAGTGAAAGAGAAACGAGACAAGTTTAGCTTGGGGTATAACCCGTCATCAAACAAAGCCGGTAATCAACATGACAAAGAACAGATTCCTTCTGTAGAGAAGACATTCACCAGCGCTGGCCACATCTTTGGCAAACAGGTGGTGATGATCAGTGAAGAAGATCGCGAAGAGGGGGTGTCTAGCTGGATGCGACAAGCCGCACCTAATGAAGAGCTGACAAACTGGAAGGCTGTAGAAGTTCCCCAAATATTTCAAAAGTAATTTTATTATTTTAGACAAAACCCTGTGCTCTGCCCAAGGCATAGTGGCATGTTATAGGGCCTCCTTTATCTTTTTCAAGAGTTTTTATCAATGAAATGACAATTTGCATCCAAATTTTTTGTTTCTTTCCTTTCATTTTTTTATTTATTTACAAAAATGGCATCAATTTTTATGCATGCACTTTCTAAATAAACTTCATAAAATCATAACATGCAGAAACACCAACGAGACTATTGATAACGACACTACTAAGGTCCAATATGATTTTGATTGTCCAATCTACCAAGCTGAAGACGAAGTGGGGGAAGATTGCGAACTCCCTGAAGAGTTGGCCAGATTACTCAGACAAGAAGAGAAGGTCATTCAACCACACCAGGAAGACGTTGAAGTTATCAATCTGGGAACAGAAGAAGATAAGAGAGAAGTGAGGGTAGGCGCCGCACTTCAAGATACAGTGAAGACAAGATTGATAGAGCTCCTCCGTGAATATGACGACGTGTTTGCTTGGTCATACCAAGACATGCCCGGATTAGATACTGATATCGTGACCCGCAAGCTTCCCCTTAAAGAAGAATGCTTCGCTGTCAAAAAAAAGATAAGAAGAACTCGACCAGATATGGCTCTCAAGATCAGAGAAGAGGTAAGAAAGCAATTTGACGTTGGTTTCCTGGAAGTCGCCAAGTACCCACAATGGGTTGCCAACATTGTACCGGTACCAAAGAAAGATGGGAAGGTCCGCATGTGCGTAGACTATCGAGACTTAAACAGAGCCAGTCCCAAAGATGATTTCCCATTACCCCACATTGACGTATTGGTAGATAACACAACTCAGTTCTCCGTATTTTTCTTTATGGATGGTTTCTCGGGATACAACCAAATTAAAATGGATCCCGAGGATATGGAGAAGACCACGTTCATTACCCCTTGGGGCACCTTTTGTTACAAAGTAATGCCGTTTGGATTGAAGAACGTTGGGGCAACATATCAATGTGCCATGGTGACTCTCTTTCATGACATGATTCATGAAGAGATTGAGGTGTATGTCGATGACATGATTGCCAAATCCCAGACAGAAGAAGAGCATATCACTAACCTGGGCAAACTGTTTGCTCGTTTGAGGAAGTTTAGGTTGAGACTTAATCCTAACAAATGCACATTTGGGGTTCAATCTGGGAAGCTTTTAGGCTTTATTGTAAGCCAAAAAGGAATTGAAGTAGATCCTGACAAGGTTCGAGCCATTCAAAACATGCCTGCACCAAGGACTGAAAAGGAAGTTCGTGGTTTCTTGGGGAGACTAAATTACATCGACGGGTTTATCTCTCACCTTACTGCAACATGTAAACCAATATTCAAGCTTCTGAGGAAGAATCAAGGCGTGGAGTGGAACGATGACTGCCAAATAACCTTCGATAAAATCAAAGAATATTTGCAGGAGCCACCGATTCTGATGCCCCCTGCAGAAGGGAGACCTCTCATCATGTATTTAACCGTGCTCGACGAGTCCATGGGTTGTGTATTGGGACAACAAGATGAGACTGGTAGAAAAGAGCATGCCATATATTATCTGAGAAAAAAGTTTAATGAATGTGTGACCAGATACTCACTACTTGAGAAGACTTGTTGTGCACTCGCATGGGCCGCTAAGCGTCTCAGGAAGTACATGCTAACTCACACGACTTGGTTGGTATCTAAAATGGATCGCATCAAGTACATATTCGAGAAACCAGCTCTCACTGGTAGAATTACCCGGTGGAAGATGTTATTGTCAGAATACGATATCTAATATGTTGCGCAAAAAGCGATCAAAGGAAGCATACTAGCAGACCATCTTGCTCACCAACCACTGGAGGATTATCAATCTTTGAAATCTGACTTCCCAGATGAGAACATCATGGTTATTAAGGATGTTGAGGACTCCGAACTAGAGGAAAGTCTTGAGCCAAGAGCAGGTTGGACGCTCATGTTTGATGGTGCCTCAAATGCAATAGGCCATGGAATTGGGCAGTGTTGATGTCTCCCAAGAATTTCCATCTACCATTCACCGTAAAGCTCTGTTTTACCTGCACAAATAACATGGTCGGGTATGAAGCTTGCATATTAGGGTTGGAAGAAGCTATTGAGTTGAAGATCAAGGTACTAGAAGTATTCGGGGACTCCGCTCTAGTCATACATCAAATTAGAGGTGATTGGGAAACAAGACATGCTAACCTAATTCCATACCGGGATTACGTGCTGAAGCTACTCCCAAAATTCGACGAAATCACTTTCTCTCATATTCCTCGAGAAGAGAATCATATGGCAGATGCCTTAGCAACTTTGGCTTCCATGTACAAATTAATATGGCCCAACCATCAGCCTCACATTGAAATTAGGCGTTTTGACGAACCTGCTCATTGCCTGACGACAGCAGAAGAACCAGATGGTAAACCTTGGTTCTTTGATATCAAACAGTATCTGGAGAAGCGGGAATATCCGGCAGAGGCTTCCAGCCTTGACAAAAGGACCCTCCGGAGGTTGGCATCAAAGTTCCTCTTGAATGGAGAGGTATTGTACAAGCAAAACTACGACGTGGTTTTGTTGAGGTGTGTGGACAAACATGAAGCTGATCAGTTTATGAGGGACATACACGAAGGGTCTTTCGGTACGCATGCCAATGGGCATGCCATGGCAAAGAAAATCCTAAGGGCAGGTTATTACTGGTTAACGATGGAAGTTGACTGTTATCATTACACCAGAGCATGCCACAAATGCCAAATCTATGCTGACAAAATATATGTACCGCCTACCCCACTGAATGTCATAGCATCACCTTGGCCTTTCTCTATGTGGGGCATCGACATGATTGGAATGATAGAACCCAAAGCATCTAATGGACACAGATTTATATTGGTGGCCATAGTTTACTTTACCTAGTGGGTGGAAGCCGCGTCTTATGCGAATGTCACAAAGCACGTAGTCGCCTGTTTCTTAAAAAATAACATCATATGTCGATATGGGATTCCCAACAAAATCATCACTGATAATGGGTCCAATCTCAACAACAAGACCATGGATGAGTTATGCGCAATGTTCAAGATCGAGCATCACAACTCATCACCCTATCTACCTAAGATGAATGGGGTTGTTGAAGCTGCAAGGATTGGCATGAGATGTTACCTTTTGCTTTACATGGCTATCGCACGTCGGTACGAACTTCAGCAGGGGCAACCCCTTATTCCTTGGTATACGGTATGGAAGCAGTTCTCCCTATAGAAGTGGAGATCCCCTTGATGAGAGTCTTGATGGAGGCTAAGCTAGACGAGGCAGAATGGGTTCAATCAAGGTACAACGAGCTCAACCTTATTGAGGAGAAACGCTTGAAAGTGTTAGGTCCCGGGCAACTCTATCAGAGGCGTCTCAAGAAGGCATTCGACAAGAAAGTTCATCCCAGGGTGTTTCAAGAAGGAGATTTGGTGCTAGAGAAAATCTTGCCCATACATAAGGACTCCAGAGGGAAATGGGCACCAAATTATGAAGGCCCATTTGTGGTGGTTAGAGCCTTTTCCGAAGGTGCTTTGATCCTAGCAACTATGGACGGTGATGAGTTTCCGCTTCCCACCAATACTGATGCTGTTAAAAAGTACTTCGCCTAAGAAAGTGGAATAATAAAAGCCGCTAAATTGAAAACCCGAAAGGGCGATTTAGGCAAAAATGGCTATCCCGGTGGGTTGAAAACCCAAAAGGGTGATCCAGGCAAAATTAGGGATAAAAATAAAAGAATTGAAAACCCGAAAGGGCGATTCAGGCAAAAATGGGTATCCCGGTGGATCGAAAACCCGAAAGGGCGGTCCAGGCAAAAGTTAGGGATTAATTCCAAGGCAAAAAGTTGTACTTACAAACATCTGACATACCCTCGAAGACAAAGAATCAATCTACCTCACTTTTCAAAAGCAAAGTGCTCAGACTATCAAAGACATAAAGATCATAGCAATGTGGAAACTCAATAAGAACTCAATTTTCATTGCCATTTTGTTTCTATGTACAACAATTACCTCATTAAGGAATTGCATCTTTATGTACAATCGCCCATTTAAGGGTCAAATCAATAAAAGAGAAATTTTCTCAAACAAAAGTGTGCCCAAATCATTTTTTGTATTTTATCTGTTTGTTTGCGAAGCACCTTTATTTTTTATAAACATCACTCTTAAAATCTTGGATAAAATAAAACACATGTTTGAACAAAGTGATAAAATTGCTTTTGAAACAGTAAACGGACAAATCCCTTAGTCTCCAAGTTCGTTCTTATAGAGGTGTAGGACTGTTTGTCGACACCTATGTTCCTTTCAACCACTAATTCACGCCTCTCATAAATGTACTCATGGTATAGCCAAACTGGGGCAAGGCTCCAACACATTTCCAACAGAAACATTAATAAATCATGGATGGGGTATCGCGTATTGAGAAGTTTGAACCCTTCAGTAACTTGGAGCAACCCAAATATATTCCCAAAATCACCTAGTGGGGCATCAAACTTGATCTTCATTGATCACCCCAATAACAAAAGTCCATATTATTGGCATCATACCCCAAAGCAAAAACGTCTTAACCGGGGCATATCCAATTACCCATTTGCATTCTAACGTGCATCATATAAATTATTCATAAATGGTTTTCCTACCAAACAGCAAATTAAAAAAAAAACACAGTCGTACCAGTCATCAACATACGCATGCATAACATTCCCACAAAACGGGAATTTCAACAAAATAAAAAAAAAATCATTTGCATTCCTACATGCACAGCCAAATATCCCCATCAATTGCATACTTGCATGCATCTCATGGATCATCCCATGTATGGTATTCCCACCCAAAGTGGAACATCATACAAAAATCAAATATAAAATATCAGGATCCAAGGTCATTCATGTGTATCTTGGACATTTCTCATTTTCAAATGAAGTTGTTACCCTGCATATGCTCGGGGGATTAGTTCTCAGCAAATCATTTTTCAACTTTATGATTAATAATGATATTCCCAACATTTTTCTTTACAAGCATTGTTCCCCAAACAGAGGTTACCCTAAAAAGTCTCTTATGAGATTTTCTCCCTGCAGAGCGTTTCTAGTAAATCTACCTCAAAAGGAGTCCTTTCTTAAATATTTCCCCCAACAGACGAATATTTGAGACACTGCTTCATTTATCTGAAGAATCTCATTTATCTGTTTGAGATACTACTTCATTTATCTGAAGAATCTCATTTATCTGTTTGAGATACTGCTCTAAGTATCCTCGAAGAGTCTTAGATTCAATTAAGGTATTTTTCCCTTGCTGGAATATCTTAATTCTATCATATAAGATGTTATTTCGACCCGATACAGAGAATCTCATTTTTACTATTTGAGATGCTGCTTCATCAATATGAAGAGTCTCATTTCAGATTTTTTAGAGATACTGCTCTAATATCCTCGAAGAGTCTTAGATTCAATTAAGGTATTTTTCCCTTGCTGGAATATCTTAATTCTATCATATAAGATGATGTTTCGACCCGATACAGAGAATCTCATTTTTACTGTTTGAGATGCTCCTTCATCAATATGAAGAGTCTCATTTCATATTTTTTAGAGATACTGCTCTAATATCCTCGGAGAGTCTTAGATTCAATTAAGGTATTTTTCCCTTGCTGGAATATCTTAATTCTATCATATAAGATGTTGTTTCGACTCGATACAGAGAATCTCACTTCTACTGTTTGAGATACTGCTTCATCAATATGAAGAGTCTCATTTCAGATTTTTTTTAGAGATACTGCTCTAATATCCTCGAAGAGTCTTAGATTCAATTAAGGTATTTTTGCCTTGCTGGAATATTTTAATTCTATCACATAAGATGTTGTTTCGACTCAATACAGAGAATCTCACTTCTACTGTTTGAGATACTGCTTCATCAATATGAAGAGTCTCATTTCAGATTTTTTTAGAGATACTCCTCTAATATCCTTGGAGAGTCTTGGATTCAATTAAGGTATTTTTCCCTTGCTAGAATATCTTAATTCTATCATATAAGATATTGTTTCGACTCGATACAGAGAATCTCATTTTTACTGTTTCAGATGATGCTTCATCAACATGAAGAGTCTCATTTCAGATTTTTTTAAGAGATATTGCTCTAATATCCTCGGAGAGTCTTAGATTCAATTAAGGTATTTTTCCCTTGCTGGAATATCTTAATTCTATCAGATAAGATGTTGTTTCGACTCGATACAGAGAATCTCATTTTTACTGTTTGAGATGTTGCTTCATCAAAATGAAGAGTCTCATGCCAGATTTTCTTTATACTATGCTAGCATTCTGGAAAAGTCTTAAGATTTAGCTAGGGATGTCATCCCATTACTAACATATCTCGACTGAGATGTCCAAGATACTATTCTGACGACTCCCAGAAAGTGGAACATATTCCATTTTACTGTAGAATAATGTCTTTTACCATTTCTCGCTACATTTTTTCTTGTACTTTCTTCCTTGTATTTCCTAGGACAAAATTTGGGTCTTTTTGTATTTAATTATCTCCCACCGTGAATGCACGAAGACTACTGTCATTCTTACTTTCCGGTTTGAGGTAATTAAATAGGGGCAGTTGTCATACCCCAATTTTGTCCGGGTAAGGAAAAATATTTCACCAGCATTCTTTACCAGATGTTATAAGGCATGAATTTTATCTTAAGACATAAATTCTATCTTAGGGTTTCTCAGCCCTTGGTGATATCAAATCTTCAGTGACATTTTCATTTGTTGAGATCCTTAAGAAGACATCTGTTGCATTTGTCTCTTATTGCTATTACTGAAGCATGGGATGGTATGTGCATTTTGGGACTTTTTTGTTAACAAGGCCCATTTTGGTTTATCCATGAGATCTCTTGGTTTTAAGAAGAGCCATTCACATAAACATGTCCATAATTAATATTGCAAAGTGTGGTTCAGATCTTTTTACATTACTAATCCAAAGTCCATTTGATTATCAGTAAGTATTAAGAGTCATGGTTATTTTCTATTATCATTTGTTATTAAGCTCATTTTCACATACCAAATGTTTATGCCAAAGTCTCAATCCTTCATAAATATCTAAATTCAAGTTGCATTTTTAGACATGTATTTGTTTTAAGCTAAGGTGGGTTGTTGGAAAAGACTATGTTGATGAACAATGTTTTAAAGCTCATTTTGGAATTGTTTTTTATTGCTTATGGTGCACATTTCATGTTGCTTATTTAAGCTAATAATAAACATAATTGGAGGCAACCATTCGTGAATGTCCATTGGTATTTTATCATGGCCTAAATAAATTTTCAGCAAAGCATTACTTTAAAGTTTGAAAATTATGATTAATTACACCAGTAAGGTCTTAAAATTAAAACCGTACATATGCTACAAACAAGTTCCAAGGTTAACACCATTGTCCAAAATATAAAGTAATTACATCAAAATGTTACAATTGGATAACTAGATTGTAATGCCATTGGAAGCAAGGTCCTAAAAAAAACAGACATTTCCAAAACTCTGTTGAAATTGCAGCGCCCCCCAAATCCATTTTCCAAAACTGGCGCAGAACTTCCCTTTGATAGAGGTCACTTCACCCTTTACAAACCTGCAAAAATCAATTCAGAGGTTAAAACGGCTTATCAAATAAGCGCTTAAAGAAAACTGGAAAATAAATTAATAAGTTGAACAGGTTCATATTTTGCACAGTGAACCAAAGTGAACACCCAAGAACGCGTTCCATTATCCAATTAAAACAACCTTGAATCCACAGAACAATCATCCCATAAAATCTGGAAGAGATAACTTAACAAGTTATCTTAAGACCTAAAATTCATCACATAAGTACCCAGAACACATTAACAGTAGGCACGGTTTTAAGAATAAAAGAAGAAACAAGCGAAATAATTTTTAAAAAAAGACCAAACACAAACATTAAAAAAAAACAGCATCCAAAAGCAACGAAATAAAGGAAGACGAAGAGATTGAAATGAAGTGCTTATCTGAAGCGTAGAAGAGAAACTCGCGTCGCCGGCGAACCGCCCTCAAACTAAGTAGATTTCTTTTCCTTTTTGCTTAAACTCCATATCATTGCATTTGCCTTTCCAAATCGGGTAGAAACCCCATGTCGTCTTCTGCAAATCGTGACTTTGGAAGGTTGAATTTCAAAACTTAGGGTTAGGTTTTTTCTTCACATGTTTGCCTATTTGTTGTTTAGATTTTGATTTGTGGTTAGGATAAGATAGGGTTTTCGTTGGTGGCGTGAGAGGTTATTTGAGTTAGGGTTTAGGTTTGTGTTTTCTTTTGGGAGCACCGATCGGTTGATTAAACCGGATTTTGGAAGAAAGGAGGTCGGATTTGGGTTCAGAGGCCAAAAATAAGTAGGGTTTGTGTTTAGAGATTTGGGTTTTGGGGGTGGCGGTCGTCGGAGAAGAAGGCGGCGGCGCCATGGTTGGCCGGCCGCCACCATCTTCTTCAGCAGGTTTAGTCGTGAGTGTGACGGAGAAGAAGAAGAGAGTTGCAGAGCAACTCTGGTTTTTGAGTTGAAGAGAGAGAAAGAAAGTGAGCAAATGACGCTCTCTCTCTCTCTCTCTCTCTCTCTCTCTCAAGCCTTGCTTTTATGTGGTGGAGGAAGCGTACGCGTGGAGGCCAAGTGGCCTCTCCAGATGGCGCCACGCGTTGGTTGACCACTCAGTCAACCAGGGGATCCTGTATGGATCCCCCTGCCGTATGATGGTGCACCTGCTCAAGCCCTCCACTTGATTTGTTGACTAGACCAAGTCCCCAGATCTAGTGGTCCAGACACTTCCATAGGAGGTCAACGTTTGACCAGGCCTTTAGGGCCTTGCTGGTTCCGTTTTGGGCCAACCCAGGTTGGGCCCAAAGACCTTTTTTGTCAAATAAATCCCCCTGTTTGTTCATTAGCGCCCAGATTTTGGGCTTTTCATTTCAAGCCCATTTATTCTCATTTTTTTGGTTTTTCTCTCATTTTCTATCTTTAAAAATTATATATATATTGTTAACATTATTATTAATGCCTAATTAATTGTTTGTTTATATAATCACTATTTAATTACTTATATTATTTAATCAAACAATCTATTAATTATTTAATTAATTATATTATTATTACTATCACTTATAATTTAGATAATTACTTATTTTTGTGGAATGTATGTGTATTATTATTTTGTATTTATTTATTTATACCAAGTCTTGAATACATACGTATGGCGTGTTATAATTGTGACGAGATTATGCCAATTTCACCGATTTAAAATCATTCAAACCAATTTCGAAATAAATCACATACTTCTCGATTCAATGTCGAGCCCATTTTCAAAATACCTATTGTAAGTCGATTGCTTTTAAAGCATCGCTATCAACCTCACATAACTTACTCTTGGGCTTTCTTACAATGAGACCTATTCGATTTTAATTAATCGACTAGATGAACTATTCACTAAATAAATCCAATTCATTCACAAAATACAAATTTAAAACCTCGATCCAACATCGAGTATTCTTTATTAAGAATTAAAATACCTGATCACAATTAAACATTATTTCACTTAAGAATAAAAGAGGAAATGGTTTTGAGTTTTCAACTCCTCTCCTCGATTATTTAAACACGAATTCTTTTACTCGATTAATCAAATAATCATCATTTCTAATCCATTTAAGGATAAATATATCAAATTCTTTTACAATGAGAAATAAAAAGGGAGTAATCGTCATCCAACCTAGAAACATCTCAACCAATCAAAACATCTAACATATCAACTCAACTTGTCACCTCCGTGCGACCAAAACTCTTTTCAGAAAGAACACCATTTAATCCTTTCTAACGCGCATAACAAACCAATGCTTAAGCCTCCGCCGAGAGTAGACAAGCCAACGTTTAGCCTTTAGGATGCGATCTAAACAGTTGTTCATTAAGAAAATCGTCAACAAGTCGTAGTTCCCCGAACTACGAATGCTCTGATTTCCTTATTATACCATAAGGATACGTAGGCAGGAGATTGTTGTATCTTCGCGAGCACACTAATAAAAAACCTCCCCTTTCCCTTTTTGAGGTTCTCATCCATTTCTTATTTTTTAATAATTTTATAACCCAAAGATAACAAACAAACATAAATTAACACTCGAAACACACATTAGAACTAAAAGGTTCCCGTTGAGTACAACAGACGTAAGGGGTGTTAATACCTTCCCCTTACGTAATCCACTCCCGAACCCGAATATGGTTGCGACGACCATTATTCCATTCTCTAAAGGTTTTATCGATATTTTCTTATTCCTTCATTAGGATAAATAAAGTTCGGTGGCGACTCTGTTCGAACGTAAATTTTTTCCGCGACCATTGCGACGAATCGTATTTTTCAAGATGCGACACTACCCAAGACATGAAAATGTTATGTGATCTGACAAATCCTTTTGTGATAATACTTATGTGTACAATTACCCTTTTTCCCTTATGTCTATATTGAACACAAGGCATAGACCGTGCCATCCTTGTCCAGTTCAATATTGGGCCCATAGACATTTATCCTATTACGCAGGATGGGCAAATTCTATCTAGGTCACTCATGTTCCTTAGCATGCTTCATGGAGTACCCATCAACTGCCTTTATGGTCATCCAGTTACGGACAATGTTTGATCAGCAATAAGGCACTCGACTCTACATCTAGGGTCCATAGTGGTTTCAGGTCGAAGGGTGGTATACACCATTATCACCATGAGAATAACTTATGACACTTTGCATAACATTCTATATAGTATACTCGTAGCGGGTCAATCCAGTATAAATATTACTCTTACTATTCGTACCTATGTTTAAGACTTGATAACTCCTTATCCATGATCCATGAGATGTGATCATCAGTCTATATACATAATAGTCTTAATGCTTTAATGTTATCCCACTTCACAATAAAGCTCGACTATGGATACTTTAGGAATAGTATCCTTATGTTTAATGTGATCTCATGATTAAGTCATACCTGATACATTAAACGGATTATCTATTCTAGGGACTTTATTAGACAAACATAATAAAGAAAAAGCCTTTTATTAATAATAAATAATTCGATACAAGTACCAAAAGTATTGGCCTCTAGGGCTTACACCAACAATCTCCCACTAGCACTAGAGCCAATCAGGCATACCCCTAATGCCCATTGATCTAGTATGGCCATCATGCTTCTGTTGCGCAAGAGGCTTTGTCAGTGGGTCAGCAATATTTCAAGTGTAGGTACTCTGCATATTTTCACATCTCCTCTATCTACTATCTCTCTAATGAGGTGATAACGCCTAAGTATGTTTTGGATCGTTGGGGAGATCTAGGTTCCTTAGCTTGTGCGATAGCACCGTTGTTATCACAATAGAGATCAATGGGATCCATAATGCTAGGAACTATGCCAAGTTCACTAATGAGCTTTTTGATCCAAACAGCTTCCTTTGTTGCACTTGAGGCAGCAATATACTCGGCCTCGGTTGTAGAATCAGCAATTGTATCTTGCTTTGAACTTTTCCAACACATAGCGCCACCGTTTAAGCAAAACGCATAACCATATTGCGATCTAAAGTCATCCTTATATGTCTGGAAGCTAGCATCGATGTATCCAATTACAGCCAGCTCTTCCTGACCTCCATATATCAAGAATGAGTCCTTAGTCCTTCTCAAATACTTAAGGATATTCTTGACAGCTACTCAATGAGCATCACCAGGATCATATTGGTACCTACTCGTTGCACTTAAAGCATACGAGACATCTGGTCGAGTACATAACATGGCATACATGATAGATCCTATTGCAGATGCATATGGAATCTTATTCATGCGATCCTTTTCTTCCTTAGTTGAAGGGGATTATTGTGTTTTTGATAGACACAGGCCATGTTGCATAGGTATGAATCCTTTCTTGGAATCATGCATATTAAAGCGTCTCAGCACTTTGTCTATGTACGTACTCTGACTTAGGCCAAGCAGTTTTTGTGATCTATCTCTATAGATTCTGATTCCTAATATATAGGCTGCTTCACCTAGGTCCTTCATAGAAAAGCATTTCCCCAACCAAGACTTTACTTGTTGCAGGGTAGGAACATCGTTTCCAATGAGTAATATGTCATCTACATATAATACCAGGAAAATGATCATGCTCCCACTAACCTTCTTGTAGACACAAGGCTCATCTTCGTTCTTGATAAATCCATATTGTTTTACTGTTTCATCAAAACAAAGATTCCAGCTTCTGGAAGCTTGCTTCAATCCATAGATTGATCTTTGTAACTTACATGTCTTTTAGGCTTCTTATGGTATGTCAAATCCTTCAGGTTGTGTCATGTACACATCCTCAAGAAGATTCCCATTAAGGAAAGCAGTTTTGACATCCATCTGCCATATTTCATAATCATGATATGCAGCGATAGCAAGTAAAATCCGAACAGATTTAAGCATTATAACTGGTGAAAAGGTTTCATCATAGTCAACCCCATGAATTTGTTTATATCCTTTTGCAACCAGTCTTGCCTTATAGGTATGTACCTTACCATCCAAGTCAGTCTTCTTTTTGAAGACCCACTTGCATCCTATAGGGTTAACTCCTACAGGAGGCTCTACCAAGGTCCAAACTTGGTTTGTGTACATGGAATCCATTTCAGATTTCATGGCTTCTAGCCACTTCTCAGACTCGGGACCAGTTATGGCCTCTTGGTAGGTCACAGGCTCATCTTGATCCATGAGTAATACATCACCTCGATCAATTATGAGATATCCATATCTCTCAGGTAGGTGACGTATCCTGCTTGACCTACGTTGGTCTTGTTCTACTTGAGCAGGTTGCTCTTTCACAACTACTTGTGTTTCCTGCTCTAATTCCTCCATAGGTGTATCAATGCTTTGTGATTCTTGAATTTGTTCAAGCTCTACTTTCATCTCACTGATTCCTTTGGAAATAAAATCCTTTTCTAGGAAAACTCCAGTTCGAGCGACAAACACTTTGCCCTCAGAAGGATTGTAGAAGTAATACCCTCTTGTTTCTTTAGGATACCCCACAAATAAGCATTTGTCAGATTTGGGCTCAAGATTAGCTGAAATTTGTCGTTTCACACAAACTTCGCAACCCCAAATCTTCATGTAAGACATATGTGGTTTCTTACCACTCCATATCTCATATGGTATCTTCTCAACCTTTTTGGATGGAACACGATTAAGTGTGTAAGCTGCTGTCAATAGTGCATGTCCCCAAAAGGAGTTTGGAAGATCGACGTGACTCATCATGGATCGGACCATGTCTAACAGGGTTCAATTTCTTCTCTCAGATACACCATTCCATTGGTGTGTTCCAGGAGGAGTAAGTTGGGATAGGATCCCACACTCTTTCAGATGGTCATCAAACTCTAGGCTTAAATACTCACCACCTCGATCTGATCAAAGAGTTTTAATATTCTTACCTAGTTGGTTTTGTACTTCATTCTTGAATTCCTTGAACTTTTCAAAGGACTCTGATTTGTATTTCATTAAATACACATAACCATATCTACTGAAATCATCAGTAAATGTGATGAAGTACTGAAAACCTCCTCTGGCTGGTATGTTCAGTGGTCCACATACATCAGCATGTATGAGGGCCAAAAAATCATTAGCTCTTTCACCTTTTCCTGTGAATGGAGACTTTTTCATCTTTCCAATTAAACAAGATCTGCATGTCTCATATGATTCATAATCAAAAGAGTCCAAGAGTCCATCTTTATGGAGTTTGGAAATGTGTTTCTCATTTATGTGGCCTAATCGACAATGCCAAAGGTAAGTTGGATTTAACTCATTAGGTTTCATCCTTTTAGTATTAATGTTATAAATATGCATTTCAAGATCAATGACATATAGTCCATTATTCATTTGTGCAATAGCATAGAATATATCATTCAAATAAATTGAGCAACAATTATTCTTTATTATAAATGAAAAAACAAACTTGTCCAAACAAGAAACGGAAATAATATTCCTGCTAATTGCAGGTACATAATAACAGTTCTCTAACTGAATTATTAAACCACTAGGTAAAGTCAATACATAAGTTCCTATGGCTAAAGCAGCAACCTTTGCTCCATTGCCAACTCGTAGGTCAACTTCACCTTTTGCCAAATCTCTACTCCTTTTTAGCCCCTGCACATTGGTACAAATGTAGAACCGCATCCAGTATCTAATATCCATGATGCAGAAGTAGATAAATTAATTTCAATAACAAAAATACCTGAAGTTGAAGTCTCTACTCCATTCTTCTTATCTTCCAGGTACTTTGGGCAGTTTCTCTTCTAGTGTCCGGTCTTACCGCAATGGAAGCAGGTGCCTTCCTTTGTTATGCCTCCACTAGGATTCAAAGCAGCAACAGTGGGTTTGGGTTTGGCAACTTCCTTGCCTTTCTCTTTATCACCCTGCTTGGTGGGTCTTTTGTTCTGTCTCTTTCCATTTCCGATCATCAGAATGGACTTCCCTTTTGACTTCAGATTCTGCTCAGCAGTTCTTAACATGGCTAGCAGTTCAGGAAGAGATTTGTCCATATCATTCATATTGAAATTTAGGACAAATTGACTGAATCTATCTGGCAACGATTGCAAGATCAAATCAGTCGCAAGTTCTTTTTCGAGGGGAAAACCCAACCTCTCAAGGTTTTCCACATACCCAATCATCTTGAGCACATGGGGACCTACAAGGGCTCCCTCAGCTAACTTGCCTTGAAAAGGGCTTTTGAAACTTCAAACCTTTCATGTCTTTCTTGCTCTTGATAGAGCATCTTCAGGTGTTCGATCATATCGAACGCTGCCATGTTCTCATGTTGCTTTTGCAACTATGAGTTCATGGTAGCTAGCATGAGACAAGCAGTTTCATTGGCATCATCGACATGCTTCTTATAAGCATCTTTTCCTTCCTTAGGTGCAGAACTAGGAGGTTCCTCTTCAGAAAAAGGCTTCTCCAAGACATACAGCTTTCTATCATGTTTGAGGATAATCCTCAGATTTCGGTGTCAATCCATAAATTTTGTCCCAGACAATTTTTTCTTGTCAAGGATTGATCGCAAAATGTTGTTAGAGGTGTTTGTTGTCATGGTAATATACATGAAAATAATGAAAATATAAGTATCAATAACATATTTAATTAGGCCTTTAATTAAATATGATCCCACTATTTTACTCAAAACAAATGACCCTCACCATTTGATTCGGAAAATCCCGTTGGAAGATTTTCTAGTGGGTCGAGATCCATATTTCACTTTGTTTTAAGTCCGCGTAGGCGGATTACACAAAACTAGGTTATTTAGGTAGGAACTCCTTCCAATTGTATCTAATACAACTCTCAAATATTTTAGTTGGGTGAATAACTCCGTATTCCAATCCATCACATGGATGATTTCCAACTCTTGCTTCTAAACATATATAATCTTATTACAATTTGTTTAGTTAAGTTTGACCCATTATTTTAGCAATTGGATATTACAATTATCCCATCGCACCTTACTAATATAGAACATGCACCTCGCGTAGGCGAAACCTACATTATCTGATACTAGTCTTGATGAGTGCTAAAACTTGGAAAGCATAAACTTAATATTTAATTTGAGGGAATTTGCAATTATTCTGATCTCACCGGCTTATTTATCATATAAATCGTCTCTCACATGCATCAACATACATTCAACTGCATCAACATACATAATGAAACAGTTATGGCCCCTAGCGCAATTGTTCTCTCAAGCCAATGAGAGAACCTAAGATAACCTAATAATGATCTAAGCTTCTCCAAGCAAGACCTTCAAGGTTGTCCTCCTTTGATATTGAAATCTTCGCTTTCTTCATAACATTACATTACATAAAAGAAACTCGTTTTACATACGAGGGAGTGAGATGAGAAAAGAAGTTACATTATGAGATTAAAAGAGAGGCACGACATGCAGGTCGTATTTTAAAAACCCAAAACAAAATAAAGGAAAACTAAGGCCATAACCGATAACCACAAGACAATAATAATAAACACATTATTAAAAAAGGAAATCGTCAAGTGGCTGGATGCAGGAATCACTTACCCCATTTCTGATAGTGTATGGGTGAGCCCTGTTCAATGTGTTCCAAATAAAGGTGGCATGACAATCATGGAAAATGAGAAGAATGAATTGATTCCTACAAAAACTGGCACCAGTTAGAGGGTATGAATGGACTATAGAAAGCTTACAAAGATACTCATAAAGATCATTTCCCTATCCCATTCATTAATCAAATGTGGGATAGGATAGTTGGGAAAAAATTCTACTTATTTTTTGATGGTTATTCGGGCTATAATCAAATTGCAATAGCCCTGGAAGATCATGAAAAGATAACTTTTACATGTCTTTAAGGAACCTTTACCTTTAGAAATATGTCATTTGGACTATGTAATGAACCAACAACCTTTCAACGATGTACGATGGTAATATTTTCATATTTGATTAAGTGCTCCATGGAAGTATTCATGGATGATTCTTTCAATTTTTGGAGAATCATTTAGAAAGTTCCTAAACAATTTGGAGATGGTGCTTACTAGATGTGAAGAAAGCAATTTGGTTCTGAATTAGGAGAAGTGTCATTTCATGGTTAAAGAAGGAATTGTTTTGGGACACAAGGTTTCAAGGATATGATTGGAGGTGAATCAAGCAAATATTGAAGTTATTGAGAATATGCATCCACCTACCAACATAAAAGGAATAAAAAGTTTCCTTGGCCACATTGGATTTTACAGAAGACTCGTCAAGGACTTCTCTAAAATCACGAAACAATTATGTCAACTATTGTGTCATGACGTGCCATATGTCTTCAGTAAGGAATGTGAGAAGGTGTTCAGGTCGCTGAAACAAGCTTTGATTTTAGCATCCATTGTGAAAATTGTTTACTCGACTAATCCATTTGAGCTTATGTGTGACGCTAGTGAATTTGTCATTGGAGTTGTGTTGGGCCTTAAATCATGTTCAGGCAGGGACAATGTTGAACCAGATATCTAGGACAACATGTACAGCTGGTTTATGAAAGATGACATATTCTGGGGACAGATGTTAGACACGATGTAAGAGACATTGTATACCAGAAAAACAGTTTGCAAGAAAGGTGTTAAATGCATAAAGCAAATAAATAACACAAAATAATTGTTAACCCAGTTCGGTGAAACCCCATCCACGTCTTGGGGCACTCTTTCCAATAAAGGAAATCCATTATCTTGAATTAGTATAATTAGTCTTATAGGAACATCAATCCTATGATGTTAAATACATATCCCTAATCGTAATAACTTTCAATTTAGGTCTCCCCCTAAATATTAGAACCCATCTCACTTTCGTTTAATCACTAATCACAAGTGACACACTTCAATAATCAACTTAGAGAATTTTTAATTACAACTCAACTAAATAAACCAAACTATATGCCTTAAGATATGAATTCAAACGCTAGAGTGGTGCACAACAATAACTAAAACAAAGACTCAAAAATAGAAACCCTAACACAAAAAGTATTCAATACATGCACACCCCTCAAACGTTAGGTTTTAGTCTCCTTAAACAGCAATGCAATCTTTGGTGTTTTCTCCTTGGATAAAATTTGTGATCTCGTCTAGAAATATAGAGGATTTGGTTCTATTTATTTTTCCACAAAAACCTCAAAAGATATTATTTGATTTGATTCAAATTCAAATTTAAATCTCCAATTAAATTTGAATTAATCTCATCCAATATTTAACAAACAAATCAAATAACTCATTGCTAAAATATATCAACAAAAAGAAATAAATTTGATTGAGATCTAATTAGAAAATCACACTCTAAACAGCTACAATATTGGTCTGCTGACAAGGGTCGGATATTGCACACATGCTAGAACATCAGGTTCACATGTGTCCTTGTGACAAAATTATGAATATTGAAAAATTCAAATAAAATCTTTACTTGATATAAATTACTATTTCAACTTCTCAAGTAAATGATTCATAATAAATCTCTTGCTAAAATTGAATCACACTTCTAAATCTTAGATTGAAGATCTTCTCATTAAGTGTAAATCCATATATTGTAATCAAAACAAATCCCATTAAATATCTTCATGGAATATTTGTTTAATTAAATCTTCAGCACAATCTTGGATAACACTGAACAAAGTCTATGTTTAATGCATATCCAATTAAATCTTTGCTTCAATGCAAAACCAATCAAATCTTCCAACTTCAAATCTTTTTAATTAATTCGTATCTAATTAAATCTTCTTCAAGATTATGGGTTAATAAAATATTTTTAAAAATATTACTGAATAATACTTGCGAAAATATACAACAATAAATCTTTCTGGAATCAAAAAATAACACGCGCAGATTTTCACTCACAGGCTTAGTCTATAGTCTGAAACCAGACGCTGGAACATTTTGTTCCACATGTTGCCTTTCTACAAAATACATCTTGTACATATGTTATTTTACCTAATATGGTCAATCAAAAGAAAGGTTGTGTTGAAGGATAAAAGGACTCTTTCCAAGAAGATCAATACTCCTACCAAGGCAAAGAAAACACAAAAGAAGAAGAAGAAGAAATATGTAGGTGTTAGTAAGAAATCAGTTAGGAAGAAAGGGAATGTTTGTGTAGCGGTAAATTCATGACCATCAAGCTATGGGTAAACTTGACGTCAATAAAATCAGTTAAGAGTTGAAAAGATCTGACCAATGGGATGCAATCCACAAGACAAGAATGTCAGATAGAAACCCATTTTCCTTTATACTTTTGAACAGGTAACAAGCATAAGCAATATCCAAGAAAAACATATGAAGACCAAGGCATCAAATAAAGATAGCCATAATATTCAAGCAAGCACTCCAATAACTAGTAGTCTTCAATATCTTCCAATGTATCAGATGAAAACAATCCTTGTGGTAAACTCAGAAACAATCATCAGATATCAATCATAAATTCAAAATAACAACTTGAACATAAATATCACCTAATGGATGAACCAGAAGCACTCAGAGCTTGCATCAGATGAAATACACAGTCAGGGAAACTCAGTCTCAGATAGTGGCATTGGCCAAGTCCTCAAAGCATAAGGGAGTTTCCTATTCTAAGTCCAAAAGTTCAGATCAAGTCCAACAGTCCACCAAGATATTTTTTCGGGTTTTTTGTTGTTATTAGGTATTTTAAGATCCTAAGACCACAAACAAAAATAAATCACAAGTACACAATATATACAATCACAAGATATGGCTCAAGTGAGCAAAGTGAAAAGGACTGAAACATAAACAAGTTGCATGAAATGTAAATGGCAATGAAAGATAAAGGTACTGAAATTTAAATTGCATTAAGTAAATGACTTGTGTAGCGGGGTATTCGTTACCATTAGAGATATTGACTAAATCCAAGGTAAATCATACAAATCGAGTCGCCACCGCACTTCTATTTATCCAAAGGAATGGTTAGAAAGCGAACAAAAACCTAAAAGTTTTATCGAATCAAAAACTAGTAAAAATGTCAGAGATCTGGGTAAGAGGGTGGGTTATGCAATGGGAAGGTATTAGGCACCCAAAACATCCTAGGTACTCCTAGGGAGCCCTTTTCATACTTGTTGCAAAGGTTGTTATTTTTTTTTTTTTGAAAATTTATTTGTGCAAACATTACTGAAGGGATGAGAAAAGCGTGTATGTTTATCTAATGTACTACTTACTAAAAGAAGGGTCAAAAGAAAATGACTCGCACGGACGTCGCATCCACTGCATACGTATCTCATCTGAATCTGAGAATCAAAGTCTTTGTAGCTCGGCTACCTATGGGTTAAAGAGGAGTGTGCTCGCTAAGACATCGCGTCTTATGCCTACGTATCTCATCTGGGATGAAAATCAGATCAAAACGTAGTTCGACTAACTACGGGGTAAGGGTTGTGTTTTGGGGTGAACGACGTTACTATGCAATCTACCGGATGCTCGACCTTTGGAGACTTACTCGCCTGTAGTAGAAGGAGATAACGTGTTCTTAGGAGAAGAAAAATCAATGAGTTTGGGGGTGTTTAGGGATGCTCATGCAAAAAGGCAGTCCTAGATGAAGGAACCGCGCAACCTTAAATGACATGCCACGAGAGGCTATACGAAACCTAAGAAATCGGTAACATGCGGGAAAAGTAAAGGGATCGAGAGATCTACCGTACGGATAAATATCTGAAGTAACAACAATTAAAGAGATAAGAAACCCAGAGATCTCACAAGCTAGCACCATCAAAGAAAGTGAGTCAGTACAAGTAATCGGAATAAACCAGGTGGTATCCCACAAATAAAGTGGAACACCAGGCAAGCCATCTCTGCAAGAGTCATATGAGCCCTCACAAAACAAAACTCAACAAACAGGTTAGAGAAACAAGATAGGGTAATCAAGAGTTGCCCCCAAATCAAAATGTAACCACATGAATCATGCCATTAAAATTCACAAAAAGCTCACAAAAAGCAACCAAGGGTAGGAGGCCTAAACCTCTTGTCAAACACATGCATCAAAAGGGTATCAAATTCACCCATAATATCTCATACATTCAGAGCATTTAAATTAAAAGCATAAAGTAATGGGAATAAGGCAAACCTGACTGGAGAGATCGAATGAAATTGAATTGCCCGGTAGGGTTTGCAAAGCAATCTGAGGGTTTATATGAGAGGGAATTGGTTCGTTGCCTATGAGTTCCCTTCAGTCTCTAGAGGTTGCTCTGAACTCTGTTAGCTCTTCTCTCACTATCTTTTTCCCTGCCAGGGTAATAGGAATAGAATTGAATTTTGTTTCACTGAAACTCTAAATTTATAACCTGATTTTTGTGGACCTGTGGGCTCAAATGAGAGAGGCCCAAGTCCAAATTTTTTATATTTTATTTATTTATTTATTTATTTAAACACGTGGGCTTCGCCTAGCGAGCATGACAGTTCAAGAAAATCCTCTGAGCGTAGGTGATTCTGGTGGCTTTTCTTAGGACTCGCTAAGCGACCCATTCTGCTCGCCTAGCGAGCATGACAGCTCATGAACAAACTTTTGCTCCTTCAAGATTAACGTTTTGACTGACGAATAGACCCCATTTGAACCTGTTGGAAGTATCTCAAGCCATTCCCTTGTGTTGACTGATCATCTAAATAGAACCCACAAAGTGTCTTGGATGATACTCAAGCTTCAAACAAAAGATGTTAGTGACACATTTTTGTGCTTTTGGTTAGTAAACAAAAGTAAGAGAAACAATGATGTATAATTCAAGCATGCTTGGTGATCTCAAACCAATCACAAGGAGTCCCACCCAAACGCAAAGGGAACCAAGATGCTAAAGATCCTTGAGGCAATGCAAATGCAATGTTATGATGCCATGAGGGATCTTAGGGTCAAAATTGGGGTCTTACAGATGCCCCTATTTAAGGTCATTCTAGCCGGAGAAGTGAAGGTTAAAATCTTCGTCTCGACGGGGTAGAATGGGCTTAAATAATAACAAAGAGACGAATTTTGGTCCCTAAGAGACCTCATGATGCAAATGTAGGTTTGAAAAATGGTAGCACTCTGTGGAGATATGTGTCCACAAAAGCAAAGAAATCAGAAGCCACTGATAATCCATATGAGCAATTCACTCCATGGGACCAAGACCCTGGGGACTCTCCTGGGGATAGAAAAGGGATAAAAATGCGCGAGCAGGTCACGACTAAAAGCGTTGGGAATAGAATTCCAAAGGGAAAAGATCCAATGGAAAAACTCGAGCTGACTCGAAGATGCATGTATTGGGGAATATGCCAATACAGCAAAAAACTATCCACAGCGGATACTTCGGATAAAATCCGGATGAAAATAATCCACTAAGGGACTTCGCTGGGGATGTCCACAAGGACACTCCTGGGGAAGCAGCGGGACGAGGTATTACCGGTTACTCGGTAATAAGCTCAAGGAGACATGTGATCTGAATGCCAGGTATGAGGGTGAGAGATACAACATGCTCAGGAAGAGATGAATATCCAAGACCGGCATAAGGGTGAGAGATATCAAAACTTTAAAACGTCTGAGGAAAACCTAAAAGGTATACTTCAACTCAGGGATTCTGACTCCACAGGGGACAAAAGGTCATAATAGGGAGCAGAGAGGAAGGAACACCAGGGATACCGGTTACTGGGCATATAATAGGTGACCAACCAAGGTGTGAATTGGGGAATATTCCCAAAACACTCATCATCCAAAAGAGGGCTAAAAGCAAACTCGATTACAGGATGGATATTCGACTCCACAAAGGGGATACGAATCTTACTCAACTGGGGAAGAACAAAAGGCTTCAGACCCGAGAGTGCATGAGATATACTATCTATTACCGTCAGAACGTAGATAATATACTCGCATGGACGATTATCCACAACCGGTTACTGGGTTAATAAAGGATAAATCGATCGAAAAGAAAAGGCATCGGGATACCAAAACTAGGTATATAATGATGACCAATTCAGGGGAGAAACAATCGTTACCAACAACAACAAGGTAGACGAGAGATGACCCGTTGGGGATAAATTGCGTAATCAGGGCAATTATCCAAGCAGATGAGGGGATATCATCACCGAATATTGGATGAAGATAACTGTCACCAATTAAAGATGAGCAAAAATAGTTACTCTGCAAAAAGGGAAGAAATAGGGTTTATAACTACCGGTATGAGGGTAGAGAAACACAGACTTCGCTGGGGATAATAATTACTAATTATTGAGCAATTATTCATTTACCACAGGGAAACAGGAAAAGAGTCTCAAGAGACCGATCTAGGATCAAACTAGATAGGCACACCAAATCAAGACTTGTCCCGGTGAGGATATAACTCAATGGGGAAAACCATCCCAGTATATATGTTGGGAAGGAACAAAAACAATCAACATCCACGAGGATATAACCCGGTGGGGAATATGGAAGAAAGGATAGACGCTTTCTGCTTATGGAGCTGACTCTATATGGAGAGATCAGACACACACATCTGCTCGGGGAAGTATATCACCAAATAGCAGGAGATAGCAAACAACGATATATGGCAAAGAATGCAACATGAATATCTGAATGTTATAAGTATGCACGAATATGCGTGGTTTATGTATGATGTATGCTGACAGGCAGACATATCTAACACAACCAGGTCCAGAAATCAACCACCTGGTACTACATCTCAAGAGAGAAAGCCAAGTTCACCGGGGAGTATCCAATCTGCTGGGGATCAGAGATACCAGGAAGCAAAGAACTCTGCAAGGGATGAATCATCAATCATTCCAGCTGGGGACGAGAGTTATCACAGACAAGGTCCACCACACCAACAACTCTACTGGGGAATCTATCCGAGGAGATAAAGGATTTATCGGGATCAACCACCAAATACCGCTCTTGCCCAAAGAGATCCAAGCTGCTGAGGAAGAAAGATTGCTACTCTGCTGAAGGGAAGAGAGGTGACTCTCAACAAGCAATCCACTTGGTAGGATAAACCACAAGGGGTTCCGGAGGGAAGAGATACAGTCATGCCAGGAATATGGACAAAAATCTTACCCTGTTGGGGATCGTACCACCCTTGGGAGAGCACTGAGGATCTCCTAAGTATCCTTTCGTCATTGTGAATGTTCACTTTGTTTAAAAACAAATTATAAAAAATTTGATCGTTTAAAATAATGACATTTTCTTAATCAAAACATGCAAAACATTTGTTGAATAGAAACAGCTAAGAGTGTCAATAATTGGATAAAAGGCTCAAATTTATTTGATAGAATGGTAGTCTGCGAATGGCAAGACTCCATGGATCTTTACAAATTTGAAATTGGTGATATATATTGGAAAAGGGCTACATTGAACATAATGACCATTTCTCCACCAATTCTGAATCCGATGTATTTGAAGCTTTGGCTGATAATGAGCAAGGATCTCTAACGGACGACAGTTGTAGAACAAAGTCTTGTCAGAATGCAGTTACTTGCCAAATCCCTAATTTTTGCCTAGATTGCCCCAGGATGAGGTACTCAATCTAGCAGGATACCTATATTATTATTATATATTTTTTGTGTCTCTAACTTTTTCCTGGATCGCCCTTTCGGGTTTTCAATCCACCGAGACGCTCATTTTTTCCTAAGCCGCCCTTTCGGGTTTTCAACTTAGCGAGCTATTCAGTTTTTATTTTTAGGCGAAGTATTTCTTGACTGCATCTGAATTCACATGACGAGTGAAATCCTCCCCATCCATAGTTGTAAGTATCAAAGCACCGCCTGAAAAGGCTCTCTTAACAACATACGGACCCTCATAGTTTGGAGTCCACATGCCCCTGGAATCGGGCGCGAAAGACAAGACTTTCTTGAGCACAAGGTCACCTTCTCGGAACACACGAGACTTGACCTTCTTATCAAAATCTTTCTTCAACCTTTGCTGATATAACTGACCGTGGCACATGGCAGGTAATCTCTTCTCTTCAATCAAATTCAGCTGGTCATAACGACTTTGAACCCATTCAACATCAGTCAACTTGGCCTCCATCAAGACCCTCATTGACGGGATCTCCACCTCTACAGGGAGTACAACCTCCGATCTTGACTTAGCGATCATATCATCGACATATACCTCAATCTCCTTGTGCATCATATTATGAAACAAGGTGGTCATAGCTCGTTGATACGTGGCTCCGGCGTTCTTCAAACCGAAGGGCGTCACTCGATAACAGAATGTTCCCCAAGGTGTGATGAATGTTGTCTTCTCCATATCCTCGGGTGCCATTTTAATCTGATTATATCTGGAAAATCCATCCATAAACGAGAAGACTTTGAATTTAGCTGTATTATCTACCAACATATCAATATGTGGTAGAGGGAAATCATCTTTCGGACTAGCTTTATTCAAGTCTCTATAGTCCACACACATCCGGACTTTTCCGTCTTTCTTAGGCACGGGCACAATATTGGCCACCCATTGAGGATATATAGAAGTCACCAGAAACCCTGCATCAATTTTCTTCTGAACTTCTTCTTTGATCTTCACTGCCATATCAGGATGAGTTCTTCTGAGCTTCTGCTTTACAGGCATGCACTCAGGCTTTAGGGGTAGGAAATGTTGCACAATATCAGTATCTAGACCAGGCATGTCTTCATATGACCAGGCAAAGACGTCAACATATTCTCGTAGCAACTTAATCAACCCTTTTTTAATAGATTCTTTCAGAAGTGCCCCAATCTTTACCTCTCGCACACAATCTTCAGACCCCAAGTTGACTGTTTCCAGATTCTCAAGATGCGGCTGAATGATCTTCTCTTCATGCTCAAGTAGCCGGGTAATCTCATCAGGAATCTCTTCAACATCATCTTCCTCTGCCTCAAATACAGGGAATTCAAAATTGGGAGATGGTGTTGGGTCATTATGTTCAATGGGTTTAGAAATCAACCTGCATAATGATTTTTGGATATGAAAAGTTTTTAGAATTCAAACAAGGCAAATCATTATGCATATGAGAAGATTGATTTTTTTAGGGTTTTATGTGATCACCAATTTCATGCAAAAAGTAAAAAGGGAAAATAATTGGAAAAACAAACATTTAACATGAATTTATTGAATGAAAATATCATTGTACTGATGCGCCAACAATGTCATCACTCCTCCTTTTGGCATGGGAGAAGGGTTTTCAAACAAAGTGATTATTACGTTGACTTATGGACAACTGTTGGAATATCCACAGCGACCCAATTATTGCAGTCCCCTCCAGGGATGATGAAATTGCCAGAATCCTCTGCATTTTCTTCTAAGACAGCAGCAGCCTCCTCGTCCTGACCGGTGTGGATAAAACCTCCACTCTTGAATAACCCTTGCTTGTTGAAAGTACCAGAAGAAAAACCTATGCCAGCCCGGGACTCGTTGTCTTCTAACTCAATCATTTTTCCTAAACCAGTGGTTGCACCATGCTCAATGGCCAACTTTGCATCTTTGTAGAAACCAAATTAAGGAGTTCTCTTCTCAATAGGCTCAGCTATAAATAAAGCTTGGAAAGGAGTTCCAATTTCAACCTCAGTATCTATATAAGAGAAGGAAGACAAATGGCTAACCAGGAGAGCCCTTTCTCCCCCTACCACTACCAGCTTCTTGTTTTTCACGAATTTCAATTTCTGGTGTAAGGTGGACTTCACGGCGCCTGCCTCGTGAATCCATGGTCTGCCTAAGAGACAACTATACGATGGGTGAATGTCCATAACCTGGAAGGTAATCTGGAAATCACTTGGTCCGATCTTGATTGGGAGATCAACTTCCCCAATCACAGTTTGGCGAAACCCATCGAAAGCCTTCACAACTACTCCACTCTGCCTCATGGGAGGCCCTTGATATGATAGCTTTGAGAGAGTGGACTTTGGCAATACGTTCAATGATGACCCAGTATCCACCATTACATTGGACATGGTGTCGTCTCTACAACCCATAGATATATGTAATGCCAAGTTGTGGTCTCTTCCCTCCTCAAGGAGATCAGAGTCATAAAAGCTCAGGTTGTTACAAGCAGTAATGTTTGCAACAATGCTATCGAATTGCTCCAAAGTGACATCGTGATCTACATATGCCACATCCAACACCTTCTGCAGAGCCTCTCAGTGTGGTTCTAAATTTAAGAGTAAGGATAACACATATATTTTGGATGGCGTTTGTAGAAGTTGGTCTACAACATTGTACTCGCTCCTTTTGATGAGTCTCAGCATCTCATCACAGTCTTCTTTCACATTGCCACTCGGGCCAACAGAAGTAGGAGTTTTCAGTACGGAGGAGGGCTTAACAGCAAGTGCCGGATTCGGAGAATTCACAGCGTTCCCGATCGGGCGTTCAACAAAATCAGCATTAATTTGAGGCTTCGGCGGTGCTGAAAACACACGGCCACTACGGGTCAAACCGCTAACATCGGCAATATTCACAACAGAAGAAGAGGGCAAGGACGCCTCTTTCCCATTCTCTACTACTACGGCGTTGTAGCGATAGGGAACTGCCTTTTCAGAGGAGTAAGGCACAGGACCAGCAGGCTTAATGATCAGAGCGGGAGAAGCCTTCTGCTTGCTACCATTGTACTTGATGATAACAGGCTCGGGTATCCGGAACACTGGGGAGATCACATTTACCTCAGGCTCATTTTCATCAACATTCTTGTTTTGAAGGATCTCAATAACTCCTTCGTCCAGCATTTCCTGAACATCCTTGCGCACCTGGCAACAACCCAATCGGTTAACAGAGCAGACTCGGCATCTATCATGGTCATGCTCATAATGACTGTAGTCACACAACAAACGATGCATCTGGACCAGAGATTGTTGAATATGACTGACATATTTGACCTTGTATTTTCTAGGGCAACCATGGACCATGTTGACAGATTTCCCATGCTCGGGCAATGGGTTCTTCTTCACATTAGGACCTACGTCCTCAAAACATAAAATACCACACCTCACAAGGTCTTGAACCTTGGTCTTCAAAGGGTAACAATTCTCCACGTCGTGGTCGGGAGCACCAGAATGGTAAACACAATGTAACTTGGGCTTATACCACCACTAGGGGTTAGCAGGTATAGTCGGTGGGTCTCTCGGAGTAATCAGTTTCCTCTCTATCAAAGAGGGATATAACTCTACATACGTCATCGGAATAGGATCGAAGGTGACCCTTTTCCTCTCGTAACTTGTGCTGGTTTGATTACTGTTTCGAGGCTGGTAGTCCTGCTGTTGTGGACGGAGCTGTTGTGGCTGATATTGCTGAGGTGGTTGCTGATTGTTGCTATGCTGCTGATACTATTGATTATCTTTAAAGACAGGTGCTATATGAGCCACCTGGTGTTGGTTACTGGCGGGACGCACAGTCTTCCTCCTCACAGAGGGTCTTCTTGGTTTCTCATGGGAGATCACAGCATGTGCTTCTCCATCTTTCTTCTTTCCAAACGCCCCATAACGTTTGGCAGAAGAGCCTTCTTCTCTGGTTAACCGTCCTTCACGGACTCCTTCTTCTAGACGCATCCCCATATTCACCATCTCGGTGAAGTCAGAAGGAGCGCTAGCAATCATCTGCTCATAATAAAAAGAACTTAAAGTCTTCAAAAAGATCTTAGTCATCTCTTTCTCTTCTAGCGGAGGCACGATATGTGCTGCCACCCCTCGCCACCTTTGGGCGTACTCCTTAAATGTTTCTTTATCCTTCTAGGACATGGCTCTCAATTGATCTCTATCGGGAGCCATATCCATGTTGTACTTGTACTGCTTGACGAAGGCTTCGCCGAGATCATTGAAGAATTGGATGTTCGCGTTGTCTAAACCCATGTACCAACGTAAAGCGGCACCGGACAGACTGTCCTGAAAGTAGTGGATGAGTAGTTGATCATTATCGGTTTGAGTCGACATCTTCCTGGCATACATGACCAGGTGGCTGAGAGGACAAGTATTTCCTTTGTACTTTTCAAAATCAGGGACCTTGAATTTCATAGGGATCTTCACATTTGGAACCAAGCAGAGTTCGGCAGCAGACTTGCCGAAAAGATCCTTCCCTCTGAGAGTTTTCAATTCCTTGCGAAGCTTAAGAAATTAATCGTTCATAGCATCCATCTTCTCATAAACATCTGGACCCTCAGACGGCTCAGAATGATAGATGGTGTTGTCTACCCTGGGCAAAGTATGCACGACAGGAGGAGGAACGGCAAGGACCGGGCTAGATGCCGGCAGAGAAGCAAAGGTAGGAACAGGACCCTCAGGCATGAAATTGGGAGGCATCCCCCACGGGAACCCGGTTGGCATGGCTGTTGGAACAAAGTGTGCACTGGCAGCGGGCACAGTAGAGGAGACAATCTCGGAGATAACTGTCCTCTAGGGAGGAGTTGAAGGTGTCGGAGAAGACTGGCTCTGGGCAGCCATGAATGACTCCATTAGGGCAGTCAGTCTGGCCACTTCCTCTTTCAGTTCGCGGTTCTCTTGATCTAAGTGATCCATCAGTCTTGAAACGTTGGCTCTAGTGTAGTACCGGTGAGTCAGCTTGTCTTCAAAATAAATGAAGGACACAGAGTTAGACCACACGGCAAGGGACCGGAAACAAAACCTGCTTATGCATATGATGCATGCAATGTTTGTGCATATGATTTGTTTTTTATTTCAAAGGAACTTTAGAGTTTTATTTGCAAATTCTGGAAATATTAAGCATTTTATCACATATGGAAATATCTCATCAAATAATATCAGGGAAAAGAAGTGCAGCATCGTCAATCATATACAAGAGAAAAGGAAAATAATCGTCTTATAGATCCCTAGAAACAATCATCTAAAGCTCGGGACACAGGAAGATAAGATGCGTGAAGCCTCTTCACCTCCCTCTCGTAGGCTGCCTCCATATCAGCCTTCTCTTTCGCGAGTCGATCATACCTCCTCTTCCAAAACTTAGAAGACTGAGGAAATAGAGAAGTTCATACATCATCAGGGTCATCAATAACCTGATGCTCAAGAAACTCAATCAACGCATCCTTCTTCTTAATCTGCTGAAGCAACTCTTCCCTTTCACGGATCCAGGCACGTGAACGCTCTTCGTCTCTCAACTCCTCTACTCCTTGATTAGGGAGGGTTGAAGGCCCAACCATAATCATAGGTGTAGGTCTCGGATACTCATAAGGCATGAGATACTCAGACGCCCTCTTCCTAACCCAAACAGTGTAAGGCTCCAAAGCGATGCAATTCTTAGGACCCAACTCTTTCCTTCCTTTCCTATGAATCTTGCGCCAAGCGCGGACCATCCTAGCTTTCAAGCCTTGGGGATCTTTACCATCCTAAAAGAATACACCCTCTAACATAATGTTATTGGGTTTATCCTTTAAGGGGAACCCAAGCTGCCGACGTACCAAAACAGGATTGTAGTTAATCCCACCACATGTACCAAGAAGAGGTACATTGGAGAATTCGCCACAAGAGTCAATAATCTGCACGCCGTCATACACACGGTTATACCAAGAGATATCATCATTAGTGAGAGACATAAGTCTCGTGGACCACCGTAGACATTCCTTGTTCTCCTTGAAAGCGACCGTTTGAGGTAAGTGAGAAATAAACCACTTATACAACAGAGGCAAACAACACACAATGGCGCCACCATCCTTTGCATTCCTCATATGCAAAGAGAAGTAGGTATCGCCCAACAAAGTCGGAACGAGA
This sequence comes from Lathyrus oleraceus, assembly GCF_024323335.1. Taxonomy (NCBI): domain Eukaryota; kingdom Viridiplantae; phylum Streptophyta; class Magnoliopsida; order Fabales; family Fabaceae; genus Lathyrus; species Lathyrus oleraceus. Next base: position 51,070,492 of record NC_066584.1, on the reverse strand, counting down.
TTAAGAGTAGAGAAAATCCTAATAGCGTTCACATCCACAAACTTGTCGATGTTGGGGAATAACACTAGCCCATAGATGAGAAGTACAAATATGGCCTCAAAGGCGTCCTCACTCCTGGCCTTCCCATACATAGTAGCTTGGGCAATGAGGAACTCAGAAGGGAGACCTTGAATTCTCCCTTTGGTACTCATATGAGCGTCAACCAGAGATTCATCTATGTATAACATGTCAGCTATCTCTTGAGAAGTGGGAACCCTTTCCAAGCCACTGAATGAAACCTGATCCAGAACAGGTATACCCACAAGGTAAGCATACTCCTCAAGTGTAGGTAAAAGCTGAAAGTCTGGAAACGTGAAGCAACGGTACAAAGGATCGTAAAACTGCACCAATACACTCATCAATCCTTCATCCACCTGAGTAGTCAGAAGAGGAAGAAGCTTCCCAAAACGAGCTTTGAACCCCAATAGATCAAATACATAAGATGTCAAATTCCTTAACTCTTTCAAGTCTGGTTGTTTGAAACTGTACTTGTGTAGCGGGGTATTCGTTACCATTAGAGATATTGACTAAATCCAAGGTAAATCATACAAATCGAGTCGCCACCGCACTTCTATTTATCCAAAGGAATGGTTAGAAAGCGAACAAAAACCTAAAAGTTTTATCGAATCAAAAACTAGTAAAAATGTCAGAGATCTGGGTAAGGGGGTTGGTTATGCAATAGGAAGGTATTAGGCACCCCAAACATCCTAGGTACTCCTAGGGAGCCCTTTTCATACTTGTTGCAAAGGTTGTTGTTTTTTTTTTGAAAATTTATTTATGCAAACATGACTGAAGGGATGAGAAAAGCGTGTATGTTTATCTAATGTACTACTTACTAAAAGAAGGGTCAAAAGAAAATGACTCGCACGGACGTCGCATCCACTGCATACGTATCTCATCTGAATCTGAGAATCAGAGTCTTCGTAGCTCGGCTACCTATGGGTTAAAGAGGAGTGTGCTCGCTAAGACATCGCGTCTTATGCCTACGTATCTCATCTGGGGTGAAAATCAGAGCAAAACGTAGTTCGACTAACTACGGGGTAAGGGTTGTGTTTTGGGGTGAACGACGTTACTACGCAATCTACCGGATGCTCGACCTTTGGAGACTTACTCGCCTGTAGTAGAAGGAGATAACGTGTTCTTAGGAGAAGAAAAATCAATGAGTTTGGGGGTGTTTAGGGATGCTCATGCAAAAAAGGCAGTCCTAGATGAAGGAACCGCGCAACTTTAAATGACATGCCACGAGAGGCTATACGAAACCTAAGAAATCGGTAACATGCGGGAAAAGTAAAGGGATCGAGAGATCTACCGTATGGATAAAGATCCGAAGTAACAACAATTAAAGAGATAAGAAACCCAGAGATCTCTCAAGCTAGCACCATCAAAGAAAGTGAGTCAGTACAGGTAACCGGAATAAACCTCCAGGTGGTATCCCACAAATAAAGTAGAACACCAGGCAAGCCATCTCTGCAAGAGTCATATGAGCCCTCACAAAACAAAACTCAACAAACAGGTTAGAGAAACAAGATAGCGTAATCAAGAGTTGCCCCCAAATCAAAATGTAACCACATGAATCATGCCATTAAAATTCACAAAAAGCAACCAAGGGTAGGAGGCCTAAACCTCTTGTCAAACACATGCATCAAAAGGGTATCAAATTCACCCATAATATCTCATACATTCAGAGCATTTAAATTAAAAGCATAAAGTAATGGGAATAAGGCAAACCTGACTGGAGAGATCGAATGAAATTGAATTGCCCGGTTGGGTTTGGAAAGCAATCTGAGGGTTTATATGAGAGGGAATTGGTTCTTTGCCTATGAGTTCCCTTCAGTCTCTGGAGGTTGCTCTGAACTCTGTTACCTCTTCTCTCACTATCTTTTTTTCTGCCAGGGTAATAGGAATAGAATTGAATTTTGTTTCACTGAAACTCTAAATTTATAACCTGATTTTTGTGGACCTGTGGGCTCAAATGAGAGAGGCCCAAGTCCAAAAATTTTATATTTTATTAATTTATTTATTTATTTATTTATTTATTTAGTTTTTTAAACACGTGGGCTTCGCCTAGCGAGCATGACAGTTCAAGAAATTCCTCTGAGCGTAGGTGATTCTGGTGGCTTTTCTTGGGACTCGCTAGGCGACCCATTCTGCTCGCCTAGCGAGCATGACAGCTCATGAACAAACTTTTGCTCCTTCAAGATTAACGTTTTGACTGACGAATAAACCCCATTTGAACCTGTTGGAAGTATCTCAAGCCATTCCCTTGTGTTGACTGATCATCTAAATAGAACCCACAAAGTGTCTTGGATGATACTCAAGCTTCAAACAAAAGATGTTAGTGACACATTTTTGTGCTTTTGGTTAGTAAACAAAAGTAAGAGAAACAATGATGTATAATTCAAGCATGCTTGGTGATCTCAAACCAATCACAAGGAGTCCCACCCAAAGGCAACGGGAACCAAGATGCTAAAGATCCTTGAGGCAATGCAAATGCAATGTTATGATGCCATGAGGGATCTTAGGGTCAAAATTGGGGTCTTACAACTTGAAAGTAAAGCAACGTTAATAAAGAGTTAGTCAAAGGTTAGTGAAGAGTTTTAATTGTTTAAGTCATTCTTTGGAGAACACTCAACCATTCATTCATAATATGAATACATGAACCAAGACATCACCCATGAGAAGGGCTCCAACTTGGATAAATCAACAAGTATGCCACTAGCTCTCATGAAAGGAAAAAAAAGGTCAAGTTTTCACATAATGCCATGAAGAATGGGAGACTTACAATCTCACTTACAAGAATGTTATGCCTTTTTGGACAAATTTAGCTCTAGTTAAGCAATCGTAATTGGACTTACGTAGAAGTCATAACTATCTGAGGTTGGACAATAAAAATATAGGTGTTAATGCATGTTAGAGATCTGGTATAAAAAACCAAACTCCAAAAACATACCATACACTAAAAAAAGGGAGGGACATATCTCAGTCAGGCTCATGTTGATTCATCTGACACAAGGTCATTGATGAATCAACTAGCATTAGTCATAAAGAGAATTCACTGGTCAATGATGGATTGGGGAAGAATAGGGATGAAGATGAAGAGGGAAGGGGAAATAGAAACCCAAATTGATCATAGGAGGAATTTCTTCTGATCAATATTATTCATTTATTTTGGGAGATGAAATGTACATTTCATCAACCCCCTAAATCCAATAGTATTGGTCAAAGAAAAGTCAAGTCAGCCATGACCAAGGGCAAACAGAAAGTCAAACATCACAAGATCAATTAAATGGCTCAACACAATTTTTAAATAATTAATCAATTAAAAACTCAATTTTAAAATGAATTAAAATGCATTTTTAGATGAATAAAACCTCAAATCCCTTCAAATCACCAAATAAATGACCAAAGGATTTATCCTAGGTTAAACAAGGTTAAAGGACCTTAGACAAAAAAATTCACAATTTTTGGAAAGTCAAAAGTATTTTAAAATATTTAAAAACAAGTCAAAAATCAATTAATTTACACAAAATATCAAAATTAATCCAAAAAATGATTTTAATTAAAAATATGTAAGAGGAAAATATTTGAAGATTTTTGGTGAAAGTCTCATATATTTTGGATTAAAAATGAAATTTCTATGAATAAAATAAAATAAAAGGATTAAAAGAAAAATAAAAAAATAAAAAGAAAATAGAAAAAACAAGGGTTATCTTATCTCCCTCATTAATTGAGGTGGCAGATCTGATGGCCACAAGCACGCGCTCCATCATACACCACGGTTAATGTGTGCACACGCTTGGTAATCAGAAGCAAGGGCTAAGATTAAAACACTCAAATGAGATCAAATGGCTGGAAGGGCGCCAACGCACCACTGGAGCCCTATCTCCAGTCTTCTCCTCCGGTAGACCTCACCGGACTGGTCCATCACCAACCTCCATGAAAATGGAAAATGAATACATTAATTAAAAGGGAAAAAGCTCAAGAGTCTAAATCTGACCTCAATTTCTCCCAATTCCACGTATATTGAAAGATACATGGATTTGAAATTTGAGATGTGTGATCTGAGTTGCTTAGATTTGACCTCAAAGCAACTCAATCTTGTTGCCTACATTGGTAGGACTTCAGCCAACCAAAAATTAATGGAAATGATGAAAAATTGAGAGAGAATCAAAGAGAGAAAGTTTCACCAAAATCACCTTTTGTTTGCAGTGATGAAACTCGATATGGATCTCAATTGTCTTGGGCTTGCTTCACCTTGTTTACAGGAGATGAAATGAGAGCTCAAATGGCTTGGACTATTGGAGTTTCAACTTCAAAACTGAAGTTAAATTGAAACTCGATTTTCAAATGAAAAACTTCAAGATTATCCTTTAATGGTGGTGGGAAGGTTACACGAGCAAAGCTTGGGCCATGGTTCTTCATTTTGAGCAGCTAGGCAATGTATTTATAGGCTTTTCAAATGCTTTCCACGCATTTTCAAACTTTGGCCAAAAATAGCAACTCTTGGTTACATGCTTGCATGGGCGTGTGATAGGCCCATTAAATGATTGGAAATGGTCCAAACTTGTGTACTAATCAACATGAAATGATAACATGGGATCATGCATTAGTGAATGGAAATTGAACATTGAACTTACCAAATGAGGCCATGCATTACACCCATGTGCAAATCCTTCAAAAATGCTTCAAATGCCATGATCTTGGACTCTTTGGAAAGGTGACATGAAGGGGAACAACATTTATGTTGAAAATTTTTCCATTTAGAGCTTGGATCATGATGAATTTTAAGGTGGAAGTTGGAGAAATCAAACATAGTTGAAAAATTTCTAAGTATAAAGTCAAATGATCACTTTTTCCACCTTGAATAACTTTTGTTATGAGCTTCAAATGAAAATAATTTCTTCACCAAAGTTGTAGATCTTGCATTCCTTTCTAATTTGTTCACAAATTTGACACAATTTTAATCTTTCATGAGGGAGTTATAGATTTTAGAAGTTGAGGAAAATTGTTTGTTCAATGGTGATGGCCCAAAATGACCTATAATGTTTCCTCTTGGCACATGATCTTGCAAGTAGAATTTTACATTTCTCAAAGAATAAAAGTTGTATAGGACATCTTGAAATTAATCATGAAACTTATATGGCCTTCATATCATAACAATTGAGCAAGTTATGGTCCTTGGAAGTTGACATTCCATCTAGGGCACAGACAAAATGACCTATAATCTTTCACCATAAAAAATGACTTCCCAAGAAAAATTAGCTCTTTATGCCAACATGAAATTTGTTTAGGGTGTTATAAAGAGTAATGTTTCACTTGGAATCATTTTCATATGACAATAATTGTAGGATATAGGGTGTTATAAAGAGTAATGTTTCACTTGAACCAACTTGCAAACTTGAAGCTCTTTTGATCTTTGGGGATCATGGAGGATCATATATTCATAAGATGATTTTTAATGGAGTATCCTTTGAGATATTTGATCAATTGGTGAAGAAACTTGCTGAGGAAGTCACACAAGATACTCAGATGAATTAGGACTTCCAAGGCAAATAAGCTTCAAATTCTTGATGAATTATTGATCAAAATGAAGAACATGGGGATATATATATATATGATGCTTAGAAACATAGTGAACTTTTCCTTGATTGATATATTTAATTGAGGGTCTTAAACCCTAGATATGAGCTTGATGAGGCATATGTGGACACACACACTACCTATAAAAGGAACAAAGCTACATATAGACATTTTTTTGGTATTTTGGTTAGTAAACGAAGAAAAAAAAGTATGATACAATCACAAATGCTTGGTGATCTCTCCCAATACAAACCCAATGAATGAGGAGTGTGGAGGATACCAAGGTGTGAACCCAAAGCCAATGCAAATGATGAGATAGCATGAGGGATCTTAGGATCAAATTTGGGGTTTTACAGCTGCCTCTATTTAAGGACATTCTAGCTGAGGATGTGAAGGTTAAAATCTTCGTATTAACTCAGTAGAATGGACTTAAATAACAACATCAAGAAACAAATTTTGGTCCCTAAGAGACCTCATGATGCATATGATATGTATGCAAAAATAATCTGTGTGGGGAATATATTGGAGAGACTGAAAGTCCATAGGAGTATAAGGCATTCTGTAAGGAAAACTCACTGGGGAGACAGAGACTCGGGGGATAAAAGTTGTACGTAAGCCAGGCTACAACTTAAAAACTGTTGGAGACACGAGGGGATTTTCCATGAAAATAAATCAGTGGAAAGATTCGGTTGGGGAAAAAGGAAATCTGCATGTATTGGGATAACACCAATACAGTAAGAAATATTCGTTCGGGAAATGCATAAATCAGAACGAGGCTGAAATACTCAAACGTAACAGGGGATTCGATTCTTCAAAGAAATTCGAAACCAAACTCAATTAGGGAAGAAAAACTTCAACACATGAGTAAAAGAGATGTATTATCTACTACCAATTACTGGGCATGAAGATAATACACTCGGATAGAGGGACATCCGTTACCGATTAGGGTAAACATATCAAGGATGACTCATTGAGAAAAAATGAGGCATATTCATTATCGGTTACTGGATAAGAATAACCTACTGGGGAAAAAGAAACCAAAGAGGATTTACAACTACCTGTTACTATGAAGAATACCAACGAGAGAGTATTCGTCTCTGGTTAAAGTGAACATATCAAGGATAAACTCAAAGGAAGAATATTTGTCACTGGTTAAAGTGAACATATCAAGGATAAACTGCCAGGGAAAATGGGATTTACAACTACCTTTTACTGGGTAGTATACCAAACAGGAAGAATATATGTCATCGGTTAAGATGAACATATCAAGGATAAACTTGTTGGGGACACGAAAAATGAATCCGCTTGGAGAAAATCAAAGAAGTACATTACCTTTTATCGGTTAGTACGTAAATTAACACGGGTAAAGTACTCAACATCAAGAAGAATATTACCAATTACTGGGTAATAAACTCTTGGGGGACCAAAAGATCTGTCTAGGGAAGAACTAGACAGAAATGGTCAAACAAGACTAAACCCAATGAGGATATAGCTCAAGGGGAGTGGTTCCATCCAGATAATGAACTGGGGAGGAAACAAAAATAACAATCATCCACGAGGAAATAACTCAGTGGGGAAGGAGAAAGAATAAACTCTTTCTGCTTAAGGGGCTGACACTATACAATTGAAGGAGGACAAACACACCAAATTTGCATGGGGAAATAATATCGCTGAAGTAGGGGATCAGAAGAAAGATCAATGCAACAAAAAATGCACAATGAAATATCTGTAACTATGTTGTATGCATGTATGTGTATGAGTATGTATATGATTATGCTGACAAACGAGCACAAAGGATACAAATAACAAAGATCTTGATCATCACAACTAGATACTCGGTTAATCTCGACAAGATGGAAACACCAACTAGAGAACCTGCTAGGGATGAAAATAAATCACTGAGGATGTAAACCTTAACTCAAAATAAATCCAACTCTCGGGGATGGCACACAACCATGGTTCAAGGGAGAATGAGAATACATTAATCCAAACCAACTCTAGTTGGGGAAAGGCATGGATAACATGCATCCAACCTAAAGTGATACAGATAAAGAGGGATCTACTAAGGATCCTTATCATAGCAACAAGTCATCACTCAGGGGAATTTTAAGTCAACATCATATTAAATGGGAGACAGCCTTGTAGGGGACTGTAGCGGGGTATTCGTTACCTTTAGATTTATTGACTAAATCAAAAGTAAATCATACAATTCGAGTCGCCACCGCACTTCTATTTATCCAACGTAAAGGTTAGAAAGCGAACAAAAACCGAGAAGTTTTATCAAATCAAAAACTAATAAAAATGTCAGAGATCGGGGTAAGGGGGTTGGTTATGCAATGGGAAGGTTTTAAGCACCCAAAACATCCTAGGTACTCCTAGGGAGCCTTTTTCACAATCGTTGTAAGGTAGGTTGGTATTTGTGAAAAATTATTTGTGCAAACATGATTTGGGAGATGAGAGAAGAATGTACAAATTATTTGCAATTCTGTGTTTGAATGGATAAACCCATTGCCTACGTACCATCTTAAAAAAGATTAGGATCAAAACCTCGTAGTTCGGAGTGAAAATCTCAAAAGAAGTTGGTGGATTGATTGGTCAAAAGCCTTAAGGTCTTTTGTCATCCAAGGGAGAAAACTCAACCTAAAAAAAACACAAATCCACCATGTGAGGATAGCTTCAACATGCTAGTGAGGGGTTAACCCTATGATAAGCATCGAAGACTCATTGTCCATCACTGAGGATATAGGTGAGTACTATATCAACCTCAAGGATAACTCAAACCTAATAGCTAATGTTTATGAAAAGCTTTGGCAAAAGTGGCCATTGAAACCACAAAAACAATTGAGTGAGTTGTATTTACCAATGAAAGGTATTTACAAAGTATGGTCAAAGTTGACTTAAGGATTCAATTCAAAATAAGTATTATGAAAAGAAATTTGGAAAATCAAAAGCATAATGCTAGGGTTTCTAATTTTGAAAACAGATGTTAATGTTTTCACAAAAGTTTGGCTTGGGTTAGAGTGGAGGGAAGAAGAAGAATGGCTAAGTCCTAAACATACAAAGATGAAGGAAGAGAAATAAAACCACAAGTGGAGTTCCATTCTCGAGATCATAGTGATGATCCAAGTAGCTCCCATCCTTTGGAATAAACAAGCAAATAAGCAAATACTCAAGCAATCAAGCACACAATCAAAACAAGCTCCTAGGAATCTTCCAATGGCTTTTGTATCTCTCACTTTGGATGCTCATGACAATGGCTCTTCTACTTGGCAAGTTTGGGATCCCTAGCACAAGAACACACACATCAAAAAGTTCCATAATGCAAACAAAGAATGGACAAGAGTGAGTTTAGGAATTAGGATCCTTTCAAGTTCATCTTCAAGATTAAGCATTCTAAAGGCATGAGGCCTAGTTGCTCTTTGACATTTGTTCTTCTGTTATAGCATTCTAAAGGCATGAGGCTTAGTTGCTCTTTGTCTCCATTTAGCATAGGGAATGTCCTAAAGTCTAAGTCCTTTTGCCCATTTGCATTTGTTTCACACAATCAAAACAAAACACAAGCACAATAGTATATACACAATTATGTGCTCAAGTGAGCAAAAGGCAAATTGCATTAACATAAACATGAGCTCAAGTGAGCAAAGGGCAAAAGCAAATCAATAATATGTACAAGATATTAAATTGCATAAAGTAAATTGCAATAATTAAATGACTTGAATTAAAAGTTAATGGTCAATAGTTAATGTTAGTGTGCCATAAGGCAATTTAGCGCTATGTTAAGCAATCGTAAGTAGACTAATACAGTAGTCACACCTATCTGAGGTCGGTCAATAAAAATATAGGCAACAAGCACAAGTTAGAGACCTTGACTAGTAAGCCAAGCTCCTACAACTTGCCATGCCAAAAGAAAATGAGAATGATCTTGTATTGATTTAGGTTTTTTACTTGATCAAGAAGCAACATATCCTTAATGTAAAGCCATTCACTTGATCTTTGATCAAGATGAATTAGATTTGAATCAATGAAGGTTAAACCTCATATACATCAAGGCTAACCACCAATCTTTAACTCATTGATCAAAAATAAAAAAAGATGAAGAAGAAGATGAATAAGAATGTACATTAATGGAATTCAAATGAAATAAGTAAAGTGTATTGACCAAAGACAAATGGAATCAAGGTCAAACAATAGTAAACAGAAGCAAAATGAAACTTAGAAGTCAAGAAACAAATAAAATATTTTTGCTATTTTTCAAAATTAAAATAATACTTGAATTAAAATAAATAATTAAAGGTCAAACTTCAAATCCATTTCAAATCAACTTTGAAAAGTCCAAATGGATCATCCTAAGTTCAACAAGGTCAAACAAAGTTTGACAAAAAAATTCAGCATTTTTAGAAACCAGAAACTATTTTTAAACAATTAAAAATGAATAAAAAATAACCTAATTGAACTAAAATCTAAAATAAATCTCAAATCAATTAATAAATTGATGAGAATATTTTTCATAGATTCATCATCATTTAAAGAGGTTAAGAAAATATTTTTGTATTTTTTGAATATTGGAAACTATTTAAAATGAATTAAAAATAACCAGAAAAGAGAAAATTCATAAAAAATATCAAATGACAAACTAAAAAAAAATAAAAAAATCATTTTTAGAAACTAGAAATTAAAAGGGAAATAATGCAATTGGTCCCATATTTGTTGGAATTAAAATGAAAGAGTTATGATTTTTTGAAATAAAAGGAAATAAACAAAATAAAAGTGAAAAATCAGAAATTAGGAAAATCATGGCGCGTTGGATTCATTTCATTAAATGACCTGGAAGATCCAAGGGCTCTCAGGGCGCGCTTACCATATGCCTTAGTCAACTGAGACACACGAGGCATTAAAAAAAGTCATAACAAGGAAAGGTTGAGATTAGATCTGGAGATCAGATCCAAGGGTCCACATTCAATATGGCGTTGGGGACAGTGGTGTACACCACCGTCTTCTCCGGCGAGTATGAAGATTCCGGTGGAAGTTGCAGACATGGAAACTTAACCAAATGAAGCGATCCTCATATCATTGGAAAGCTGGGGTGATGTACATCACCCCTGTGCCATTGGTTTTCCTTCTAGATCCTCATGGGAAGAGAAATCAGAAGTGGAAAATAATGGACTTCAAACTGAACTTGATGATTTTGCAAAATTAAGAACACAATTCAAATGCCTCTTATGAGAGGACTTCTGCCAAGCCAATAAACACAAGAAACAAGCAAGAATCAGTGAGTTTCGATTGAAAAAAGTTTGAGCATCAACCTTGGAAATGTAGATCTGTGAAGCACGATTCCTTTCAACTCTTGATTACAGTGTATTCTTGAGGTGAAGATGAAGCAAGGCCAAGGAATTTTAAGTCCAATAATCAACCAATGAAGTTAAAAATTGGATCTGAAATTTTGAAATGAAAGAGAGAAATTCCTTTAGGTGAGGTTTTGGATTCAATTCTGCAGCATCTAAGGCGCCTTCAGGTTGGTTTATGATGAAGGTATGCACCTCTATTTATAGCAAATGGCAAGGCAAGTCATGAGAATTTTGTGTGCATGAGCGATGAGGGCCTCCATGCATGGGCCTGTACAGGCGCATGGAGGGCCCAAATCCAATTGATTTGGCAAGCTGAAATGCAATTGAGCTGGTTTGGACATGTACATGAGAATGATTTGGCTTATGCATGAAGTTTGAACCAAGTTTCCATAATTGCACCAAAATCTTCTCCTCTTCAAAAATGCATCTTACCAAAATGAAACATGGCCTTGTGGGTAATGGTTGGAAAGGTCTTGACATGAGGATCAATTGTTATGTTGAACAAAACTTCATTTGTGTAGCACCTCAAATTTGCCCCCTCATTCATACATTCATTTTTAGGTCATTTAACATTTCATATTGCATTTCATCATGTCAATCAGAATTAGCTCCAAGAAGCTTGAATATCATCCAAGACACTTTGTGGGTTCTATTTAGATGATCGGTCAACACAAGGGAATGACTTGAGTTACTTCCAACATGTTCAAATGGGGTCTATTCATCGTGCAAAACACTAATATTAAAGGAGCAAAAAGCAGAGCCTGAGCTGTCATGCTCGCTAGGCGAGCAGATTGGTTCGCCTAGTGAGTCCCAAGAAAAGCCAGCAGAGCCTGAACTGTCATGCCCGCTAGGCGAGCAAACTCTTCGCTAGGCGAATCGCACGCGTTTTTGGAAAATAAAACAGAAAAATCTTGGACTTGGACCTCTCTCATTTTGAGCCCACAAAGCCACGAAAATCAGGTTATAAATTCTAAAAATTCAATGGAAAAACCCTAGGAAGAGAGAAGAAGAGCTAACAGAATTCAGAGCAGCCTCCATAGACACTGAAGGAAGAAACACTCCTTTACACAGGATCACCTCTACCAATTCTAAGATTGCTTTGCAAACCCAACCGGGCAATTCAATTTCATTCAATCTCTCCAATCAGGTTTGCCCTATCTCCATTACTTTATGCTTTCAATTTGAAATTTCTAAATGTGTAAGGCATTATGGGCGAATTTGGAAGAGTAGGTATCGTTAGGTTTTGCACACGGGTTTAGATGTGCAGGAATGTGAAAAACAATGCCTTGAATGTTTAATCGTTTAATTTCTGAAATGTGTACCATAGGGTTTGGGGGTACTGAAATCGGACTGTTATCAAAGAAGAACCCAGAACCCGTAGGCATTCGCTAGCACCTCGCTAAGCGAACATGTAGCGAAGCTTCGCTAAGCGAAGCAGTAGCGATCGCGACAGTAGCTGCTTTTTTATGTTTGCTCTCTAATTTGTTTTGTGTTTGTTATGGCATGTTTTCCATTGCGTCCGTGCACTGTTTACCCGACGCTGCGGTTGCTGTGATTCTTTTATTTGGTGCAACTCTTGATTGCACCCCATCTTGTTTCTCTAACCTGTTTGTTGAGTTTTTTTTGTGAGGGCTCACATGACTCTTGAAGAGATAGCTTACTTGGTACTCCATTTTATTTGTGGGATACCATTGGGAGATTTATTCTGATTACTTTGTTGACTTGCTTTCTTTGATGGTGCTAGCTTGAGAGATCATCGGGTTTCTTGCTTCTTTAGCTGTTATTACTTCGGATTTTTATCTGTGTGGTAGATCTCTTGATCCCTTTATCTTTCCCGCATTTTACCGCTTTCTTAGCTGGAAGACCTCAATAGGAGGCAATGTTTTTTGTGTGTTTACTTTTGTGCCCAAAGACCTTCAAGAGGAGGCACCAGTGCTAAAGACCTCCATGAAGAGGCAATTGACGGATAAAAGGGATTAGTATTCAATCCCCCGTTATTCAGTGTGTCGTTCTTTAAGCTCACACTACGTGTCGATGCTTCAAAGCAAAAGCCCAAGATCTTTTGTCCGGTCAGTCAGTGGAGAGGGTTCCACCTTTCTGAATCCCCACTTTTTGTCATGAGCTCACCCTGTCCAGAGTTAAGAGCTATGAGGTCTTATCTTCATTAGCCTTTGATCTGCTCACCCTGGCGTTCAGTGTCAGTGGTTAAGAGCCTGTTTGATTACCCTTCCATGGCTTGTTTGTCGAGGTTGATATGACCCCTCTTGACTAAAGCCCTACCCACGTATGTTTGATCCCCCTTGTTGGTGTGTTTACTTTACGTTATATGTTTTTGTATGGTGTGATCGTCTCCCCCATAGGATTGCTAGGCTTCGTATAGTGTCTCGTTTGCATGTCAATTAAGGTAGCACGGTTCCTTCGTCTAGGACTTCCTTTTTGCATGAGCATTCCTAAAACACAAACAAACTCATTAATTTTTCTTCTCCTAAGAACACGTTTACTCCTTCTACTACAGGCGAGTAAGTCTCCAAAGGTCGAGCATCCGGTAGATTGCGTAGTAACGTCGTTCGTCCAAAACAAACCAATAGTTAGCCGAACTAAGGTTTGCTCTAATTCTCATTCAAGATGAGATACGTAGGCATAAGACGCGATGTCTTAGCGAGCACACTCCTCTTTAACCCCTAGGTAGCCGAGCTACGAAGACTCTGATTCTCATATTCAGATGAGATACGTATGCAGTGGATGTGACATCCGTGCGAGTCATTTTCCTTTGACCTTTTCTTTTAGTAAATAGTACATTAGATAAACCCACACCCTTTAGACAAGAACAACAAGAGTGGATCCCGTAGAGTACTACGGATGCGTAGGGGTGCTAATACCTTCCCTCCGCATAATTGACTCTCGAACCCAAGATTTGGTTGCGAGACCTTGTCTTTTCCTCTCTTTTTTCCAGGTTTACTTCGAGCGTTTCCTTCCCTTCCTTTGGGATAAATAACGCACGGTGGCGACTCTTCTGTCATTTCTTTTTCTTTGTCGATTGTTTTTTTTGCAGGTTGCGACAGCTGGCGACTCTGTTGGGGAGTGTGTTTCCCTAAGCGAGTCCCTCCTTGATTTTGTAGGTTGTTTGTATATTGGGTGTTCATTCTTTTGTACAGTTATTTATTTACCTGTTTTACTTTATTGCATTGTGTACATATCATTGTTGTGTCTGTTAGCTCTGTTGGTTTGTTTGTTTGTTGGGGTGGGATGTTCTATGAGAGATAAGCCCACTACCCAGGCTTGAGCGTACACACAGGTTTTAGAGTGGATAGTCATGAGGCTTGCGTGACATGTTGCTACGTTGAGTCGTTCATGAAGACCCACACCCAGACGAGGTTTCATTTGGATATATTTTGTCCTATGGGTGTTCCATAACGACAGATATTCCTCTAGAAATCGTCGACTCTGGTGACCATTTCCCGAGAACTCAGTCAAGGCCTCTCCTCCGAGACGCGTTTATGTTAGCTCTGGTGGGCGGATTCTTGTTGATCAATCCGAGGACCCCGGGGCTGGGAACTTGCTTTAGGTTGTCTTGTTGAGGGGAGTCAGTGAAGGTCTTTTATCCCATAATAATGCCAAACCTTTAGTGGTAAACGTATTATTCTCGACTGAAGGGCTGAAGCTGACGAACTTCTGTTCCTAGAACCTACCAGTGAGGGGCGGGCTAAATTCAGGAAACCTTAACCTTCAACCAACCCGGTTTTCTGGAGCAGAGTTTTGATCTTGTATTATATTCCTCAGTGGTTTTCTCTTCAGACAGTGCAACCTGACAGATGTTCAAGCAAATACAGCAATCTTGATTCCCATGTCACTACATTGCATCACATCATTTTGCATTCATATCATTTAACACATGTTTATCTATTCCCAGGGGTTTATATCTTCTTCTTGATCCTAGTCGGGGTTTTCTTACGTTGTTTATCTGACGTGAGACTGGAATCAAGGGGGTAGAATACCCGTTGGAATTAATAAACATGTCATTGCATTTACATATTCATTTGCATATCTTGCATAACAGGTACCGCTGCGGTGTTATCATATTATTTGGTGTTCCGCTAGCAGGATAGCTGACTCAGGCATTCACCGGTACGGTACTCGCAGAAACCACCAGAGAGCAATGGAGAGCCTACAAGCAGAGCTCGCCGAGATGAAGATCCGCATGACCCAATCCATGGATGTGGTTCAAGGGGTAGCTCAGGGACAGCAAGAGCTCAGGCAGATGATGCAGAGGAATCCCGCCACTACTCAACGAGAGACGTTGACTGATCCTCCAGCTGGAGAGGTTAATGGACCCAGTGGACCGGGGCCTACCCCGATCCCACATGTCAACTCCGGTCAATAGCCCGTCCATGATGATCAGGATGACTAGTTCACCCAGATGCAGGAAGACTGTGGCATGGGCCATGGCATGGACCCCATGTTTAGAAGATTAGAGGAGAGGTTGAAGGCAGTGGAAGGACAGAATCCTCTGGGAGTAGACGTTGCTGACTTGGGATTGGTCCCAGGCGTGAGGGTGCCACCGAAATTCAAGGTCCCGATATCTGACAAATACAGTGGCAACTCTTTCCCAAAGACCCATGTGCAAGCCTATTTCCGTAAAATGGTTGCATACTCTGACGATGAAAGGTTGCTTATGTACTTTTTCCAGGATAGCCTAGCTGGGGCATCCCTGGAATGGTATATGAGGCTGGACAGAGCCCACATCCGCTGCTGGAGGGATTTGGCTGAAGCTTTCGTGAAGCAGTATCAGTATAATGCAGACATGGCTCTAGACAGAACTCAACTTCAGAATTTGTCTCTTAAAAGCAATGAGTGCTTCGGGGAATACGCTCAACGCTGGAGGGAGACAGCTTCCCGTGTTCAACCTCCTATGTTGGAGAAGGAAATGGCTAACATGTTCATGAACACTCTGCCCGGACCTTACTTGGAGCGCCTGGTTGGTTGCAATGCCTCTAACTTAGCTGATGTAGTCTCTACCGGCGAAAGAGTGGAGAACTATTTGAAGACATGCAAGATCCAGAGTGGAGGTGGATCTTCATCAGGGGTGAAGAAGTCGTTCAATCAGGGACAGAAGAGGAGAGAAGGGGATGCAAATGCCATATTTTCTTATCAGAACAGGGGTAACCGGAGGAATAACTTTCAGAACTATCATCAACAACCGTATGTTGCGGCTGTGACCATTCCGGCTGCAGCACCAGTGCAACAACAACAACCACAACGTCAGCAAACTCGGTACCAACAACAACAACCGGGTAACATACTCGCCTATCAACAGAGGCAAAGGATGATGGACCGGCGTTTCGACACTCTTCCAATGTCGTACGCTCAGTTGCTTTCTAGTCTTAAACAACTACAACTTATGCAGTTACGCACTCTGGCTCCTCCTGTTGGTATGCTTCCGGCGAGTTACGACGCCAACGCTAGGTGTAGCTTCCACTCTAGGGCACCTGGCCACAATATTGAGAACTGCAAAGCTTTTAAGCATGTAGTTCAGGACCTCATAGATTCAAAGGCCATCAACCTTGCATCGGCTCCTAATGTCGTCAACAATCCCATGCCGCAGCATGATAGTGCGAATGTTAATATGATGGAAGGGGAAGCCAGATCCGTCAAAGATGTGTTGAAGCTGAAGACTCCGTTGTTGGATATCAAGGGCTACTTGTTGAAGGCCGATGTTTTCCCTGGTTGTGGGAAAGGTTGTGTGGATTGTGCTACTCAGAGTGGAGGTTGTTTGAAGCTGCAGCAGGGTATCTAGGCCTCGCTCGACGAAGGTACCCTCCAGGCTGAAGACCTATCTGCCCAAAGGTCTATTGAAGGGGTTGTTGAAGGGGTTGTTAAGAATGCAGATGTTGATCCTCTCTTTCTTGAAGATGCTGAAGAATTTACAAATATCTCTACAATCAACGAAGAAGATGAGGATAGTGATTGCGACATTGACAACTGGGTGCGTCCGAGGGTCCCGGGTGAAGTTCTCCGTAAATGGTCTTCTGAGGAGATTGTCCAAGTCACTTTTCTTGAAGAGTAATTTTCTTTGTTTATTCATGCATATCCAAGTCTTACGTTCCGCCCAGGGCGTAATGACTCATTGTAGGGCTCATCTATGTGGATACCTGCATTTTTTATCATAAATAAAGGACGTCTTTTTGCATTCAAATATTTTGTTCGCTGTCTTTCTATTTTTGCAGTTTTCAAAAATCAAAAATATCGAAAATATCTGGCAATGTTTTGTTTAGTTTTCACTCCTTGTTCACACTCATAAGCACATACCATCACTCATGCAGATGCACATCACCGGATCCTATTGATAACGGTTCTGCTATGGCCCGCTTCGACTTTGAAAATCCGATCTTTCAAACTGAAGAAGAGGGTGATGAAGACTGCGAACTCCCTGAAGAACTTGCCAGGTTGTTAAAACAAGAGGAAAGGGTCATTCAATCGCATCAAGAGTCTATTGAAGTGATTAATCTTGGCACCGAGGACGTCAAGAAAGAAATCAAGATAGGGGCTGCTTTGGAAGACGATGTGAAGAAGGGGTTGATTGAATTGCTGCAAGAGTATGTTGACATCTTCGCCTGGTCTTATCAGGACATGCCCGGGCTTGACACAGACATCGTGGTACACCGCTTGCCTCTCAAAGAAGGTTGTCCTTCGGTCAAGCAGAAGCTTAGAAGAACAAGACCAGAGATGGCTGTCAAGATAAAGGAAGAAGTGCAAAAATAGTTGGATGCAGGGTTTCTAGCAGTTGCCAATTATCCGCCATGGGTTGCAAATATCGTTCCAGTACCTAAAAAAGATGGAAAGGTACGGATGTGTGTTGACTACCGGGATCTGAACAGAGCTAGTCCTAAAGATGATTTCCCATTACCTCACATCGACGTTTTGGTGGATAACACGGCTCAGTTCTCGGTATTCTCCTTCATGGATGGCTTTTCTGGCTATAATCAAATCAAGATGGCACCAGAAGACATGGAGAAGACAACTTTCATAACCCCATGGGGCACCTTCTTCTACAAGGTGATGCTGTTTGGTCTGAAAAATGTTGGGGCAACATATCAACGAGCGATGGTGACTCTTTTCCATGATATGATTCATCATGAAATCGAGGTTTATGTTGATGATATGATTGCCAAATCTCAGACAGAAGAAGAACATTTGGTGAATTTGCAGAAACTGTTTGAGCGTTTGAGGAAATTCAAGCTGAGGCTTAACCCGAACAAGTGTACTTTCGGGGTGAGCTCTGGAAAACTGTTGGGTTTTATTGTTAGTGAAAAAGGGATTGAGGTGGATCCGGCCAAAGTGAAAGCAATATAGGAAATGCCTGAGCCAAGAACAGAGACACAAGTCTGTGGTTTCTTAGGGAGGTTGAATTACATTGCAAGGTTCATCTCTTACCTAACAGCCACGTGTGAGCCAATATTTAAATTGTTAAGAAAAGATCAGGCCATCAGGTGGAATGATGATTGCCAAAGGGCTTTCGAGAAGATAAAAGAGTATTTGCAGAATCCTCCAATCATTATGCCTCAAGTCCCAGGGAGACCGCTGATTATGTACTTGACAGTACTTGACAATTCTATGGGTTGTGTTCTCGGTCAACACGACGAGACAGGTAGGAAAGAGCATGCCATCTACTACCTGAGTAAAAAATTCACAAATTGCGAGTCGAGATACTCAATGCTTGAAAAGACATGTTATGCACTTGCATGGGCTGCTAAGCGATTGAGACAATACATGCTGACTCACACAACCTTATTGATCTCCAAGATGGATCCAGTCAAGTATATATTTGAGAAGCCGGCTCTCACCGGAAGGGTTGCTCGTTGGCAAATGGTACTAACAGAGTACGACATCCATTATACATCCCAGAAAGCCATCAAGGGGAGTATTCTGTCAGACTATCTTGCTCAACAGCCGGTTGAAGATTATGAGCCGATGAAGTTTGATTTTCCAGATGAAGACATCATGTTCCTCAAGATGAAAGACTGCGAAGAGCCAGTTGTTGAGGAGGGACCTGATCCAGACGAAAAGTGGACTTTGTTGTTCGATGGGGCTGTCAATGCCACAGGAAGTGGAATTGGTGTTGTCATTACTACTCCGAAAGGTGCCCACATGCCTTTCACCGCTCGTCTGAATTTTGAGTGCACCAATAATGAAGCTGAGTATGAAGCATGTATCTTGGGTATTGAGCAAGCCATTGATTTGAGAATCAAGACTCTGGACAGCTTCGGAGATTCAGCTCTAGTGATCAATCAAGTGAATGGTGATTGGAATACTCTCCAGCCCAATCTGGTCCCCTACAGAGATTACACGAGAAGATTGTTGACTTTCTTCACAATAGTAAAGTTGTATCATATACCTCGTGATGAGAATCAAATGGCAGATGCTCTTGCCACTCTATCCTCCATGATCAACGTGATTCGGTGGAACCATGCTCCCATGATTGATGTTATGCACCTTGATAGGGCCGCGTATATGTTTGCTGCTGAAGTGGTAGTTGATGACAAGCCCTGGTATCACGACATCAAGTGCTTTCTGAAGAATCAAGAGTACCCTGCAGGGGCATCCAACAATGACAGAAAGACTTTGAGAAGATTGGCAGGCAGTTTCTTCTTGAACAAAGACGACGTGCTATATAAGAGGAACTTCGACATGGTTTTGCTCAGATGCGTGGATAGACACGAAGCGGACATGTTAATGCAGGAAGTTCATGAAGGCTCCTTCGGTACTCATGCCGACGGGCATGCAATGGCTAAGAAATTGTTAAGAGCAGGTTATTACTGGATGACCATGGAATCTGACTGTTTCAAATATGCTCGGAAGTGTCATAAATGCCAGATTTATGATGATAAGGTACATGTGCCGCCAAATCCTTTGAATGTGATGTCTTCGCCGTGGCCTTTTGCTATATGGGGCATTGATATGATTAGAAAGATTAAGTCGACCGCCTCCAATGGGCATCGCTTCATTCTTGTTGCCATCGACTATTTCACCAAGTGGGTCGAAGCAGCGTCGTTTGCGAAGGTCACCAGACATGTGGTTGCCCGATTCATTAAGAAAGAAATCATTTGTCGTTATGGGATTCCCGAAAGAATCATTACTGATAATGGTTCTAATCTCAATAACAAAATGATGAAGGAGTTGTGCCAGAACTTCAACATTCAGCATCACAATTCTTCCCCTTATCGCCCTAAGATGAACGGCGTTGTTGAGGCAGCAAATAAGAACATAAAGAAGATTGTGCAGAAGATGGTCGTCACGTACAGAGATTGGCATGATATGCTACCCTTCGCCTTGCATGGGTACCGTACTTCAGTACGTACATCGACCGGGGCAACCCCTTACTCCCTTGTGTATGGTATGGAAGCAGTCCTACCTGTTGAAGTGGAGATTCCTTCTCTAAGAGTCCTGTTGGATATCAAGTTAGACGAAGCTGAATGGATTCGGACAAGATTCAATGAGTTGAGTCTTATCGAAGAGAAGCGAATGGCAGCCATTTGTCATGGGCAGTTGTATCAGAGTCGAATGAAGAGAGCCTTTGATCGGAGAGTGCGTCCTCGATGTTTCCAAGTTGGAGATTTAGTGTTGAAAAGGATCCTTCCTCTTCAAACAGATCACAGGGGCAAGTGGACTCCTAACTATGACGGACCATACATTGTCACCAAGGTTTTCGATGGTGGAGCCTTAATGCTTGCAACTATGGATGGTGAAAACTTCACTTCCCCTGTGAACTCAGACGCAGTTAAAAAATACTTCGCATAAAATAGACCCGCTGGACAATAAAAAGAATAGTCCAGGCAAAAATGGGCGTCCCGACAAACCAAGAAAATGAAAAGGTTCGGGCAAAAATTAGGGATTAAAAATGAAAAGATTGTACACCCGGTAAGTTGAAAACCTGAAAAGGCGACTTAGGCAAAAATGGGTATCCCAGTGGATTGAAAACCCGAAAAGGGCGATCCAGGCAAAAGTTAGGGATTAAGCGAATGGCTGCGTTCTAAGTAGTTCTGAATATCATCTCGTGTCGGTAACCGAAAACTTCCGAAGGATAAGAAACATTCCAATTACTCTTTTTCGGAAAGTTGATCATCTGGAGGATCTTGAAGACGAGCAAGCCATAGCAGAATTGGAACCCGATAGAAATCCATTTCACATTGCCATTAGATTAGTTTCTGTTTTTATCTGTTGTGCAATTACCTCTTTCCAAGGATTGCTTCCTGATGTAAATGCCTATTCAAAGGCCACTCAATCAATAAAATCATGTTATTCAGTACATCTCTGTGTTCATTTTCATTTTACTGTTTTGTTTGCAAAAATGAAGTCCGAATTTTTGATAAACATTGCATCATGAAACATAAGAGCTTTACAGGTACGTGCTTAGTAAACATTAAAAATTGCTGTGAATTTTAAGTGCTTTGGATCGTCTATTCAGAACAGGTACACTCGGGGCATTTCCTTAAGGTCCCCATCAAATGATCGCGGATGTTTTTCCTTAATAGCTGGAATTGGGTATCTTATCCCTGCAGAGCTGGTTCGAGCGTTGGAATCTTCAATCCCCAGCAGACTCTCACTGTTATACTTCCCCAAGCGTTTGTTTCAGATTATACGTTCACCAGTAGAGTCGACAGTGTCTGACTGTATATCACCAGCGGAGTTGACAGTGCCAGACTGTATCTTCCCAGCAAAAGCGGCTGCTCCTCAGAGTTCGATGCCAGATCGATGATCTCGACGCTAGATCCATGGTCTCTTTCCTTGAAGCAGAATCTCGGTACCGTATCGGTGTTTGCTTCCCCTGCTGAGTCGTCTCTCTCACAGATTAAGGTTGCCAGAACCACTGTCGCTTTCCTCAACAGCAAGTTTTCGATGTCGTTCTCTCCTCAGTCAGAGCCTCGTTATTTTGTTATTTGCCAGAACACCGTGTGGCGGGTCATTTCCCCACAGAGTTCATTTTGCTGTGTATCTGCAACAGCCTTGCCAGGGTCTAGAAGATGGTGATCATCTCCCCGGCAGAATTCCTTGCCTCAGCTTGGCATTCTCTCTAGTCAAGCATTTCGCATCCCTGCATGTAGAATCATATTGCATTGCATCCTCCTAAATTGCGTAGCATTTCCATTTTCATGGAGTATTACGCCATTGAAAAATTCAAACATACGCGTGTACGCATAAGACATTCTCGGTATCCCAAGTGATAAGCCAGAAGTTGTTTCCAGTACTCAGACTGAAGGTTGTTCATGACTTATCTTTATTATTCCCAGCAGGGGTCGTTGGCCCACGCACCGCCTCAATTATCATTTTCCCTATTTTTGCCGATGCTGACAAGCATGAAATTTTCCAATATTCAGATCGAAGAAGTTTCTGACGTTCAGGTCGACGCAACTTGTGGCATTCAGGCCAGTTTTTCCGGTATTCAGACCGAAGTGGCATTCAGGCCAATTTTCCGACGTTCAGATCGAAGAAGTTTCCGAAGTTCAGGTCGGCGCAACTTGTGGCATTCAGGCCAGTTTTTCTGGTATTCAGACCGAAGTGGCATTCAGGCCAATTTTCCGATGTTCAGATCGAAGAAGTTTCCGACGTTCAGGTCGACGCAACTTGTGGCATTCAGGCCAGTTTTTCCGGTATTCATACCGAAGTGGCATTCAGGCCAATTTTCCGATGTTCAGATCGAAGAAGTTTCTGACGTTCAGGTCGACGCAACTTGTGGCATTCAGACCAGGTTTCCGGTATTCAGACCGAAGTGGCACTCAGGCCATTTCCCTGGTGTTTAGACCGATGTTTGATAATCTAATTTTCCGATGTTCAGATCGAAGAAGTTTCCGACGTTCAGGTCGACGCAACTTGTGGCATTCAGGCCGGTTTCTCCAGTATTCAGACTGATGAGCGGCATTCAGGCCATGGTTATTTCTGTGTTACCATTTATTTTGGTAACCAGGTTAACATTCTTTCTCGGTATTCAGACCGACTCTCACCGTACCAGACAGACGGATTCTTCTTTCAAGACCACCTCTTTGCCGATTCTGACAGGCATTGTTACTTCACTGCACTTCGGTGCAAATTTTCAGGCTTTTATTGTATTCAATCCCCCGATACCTCGAAAGTGCGAAAGCCGCTGCTATCTTCTTTTCGGGTCTCCAGTTGATTGAATAGGGGCAGCTGTAGCACCTCAAATTTGCCCCCTCATTCATACATTCATTTTTAGGTCATTTAACATTTCATATTGCATTTCATCATGTCAATCAGAATTAGCTCCAAGACGCTTGAATATCATCCAAGACACTTTATGGGTTCTATTTAGATGATCGGTCAACACAAAGGAATGACTTGAGTTACTTCCAACATGTTCAAATGGGGTCTATTCATCGTGCAAAACACTAATCTTGAAGGAGAAAAAAGCAGAGCCTGAGCTGTCATGCTCGCTAGGCGAGCAGATTGGTTCGCCTAGCGAGTCCCAAGAAAAGCCAGCAGAGCCTGAACTGTCATGCTCGCTAGGCGAGCAAACTCTTCGCTAGGCGAATCGCACGCGTTTTTGGAAAATAAAACAGAAAAATCTTGGACTTGGACCTCTCTCATTTTGAGCCCACAAAGCCACGAAAATTAGGTTATAAATTCTAAAAATTCAGTGGAAAAACCCTAGGAAGAGAGAAGAAGAGCTAACAGAATTCAGAGCAGCCTCCATAGACACTGAAGGAAGAAAAACTCCTTTGCACAGGATCACCTCTACCAATTCTAAGATTGCTTTGCAAATCCAACCGAGCAATTCAATTTCATTCAATCTCTCCAATAAGGTTTGCCCTATCTCCATTACTTTATGCTTTCAATTTGAAATTTCTAAATGTGTAAGGCATTATGGGCGAATTTGGAAGAGTAGGTATCTTTAGGTTTTGCACACGGGTTTAGATGTACATGAATGTGTAAAACAATGCCTTGAATGTTTAATTGTTTAATTTCTGAAATGTGTACCATAGGGTTTGGGGGTACTGAAATCGGACTGTTATCAAAGAAGAACCCAGAACCCGCAGGCATTCGCTAGCACCTCGCTAAGCGAACATGTAGCGAAGCTTCGCTAAGCCTTCGCTAAGCGAAGTAGTAGCGATCGCGACAGTAGCTGCTTTTTTCTGTTTGCTCTCTAATCTGTTTTGTGTTTGTTATGGCATGTTTTCCATTGCGTCCGTGCACTGTTTACCCGACGCTGTGGTTGCTATGATTCTTTTATTTGGTGCAACTCTTGATTGCACCCCATCTTGTTTCTCTAACCTGTTTGTTGAGTTTTTTTGTGAGGGCTCACATGACTCTTGAAGAGATGGCTTGCTTGGTACTCCATTTTATTTTTGGGATACCATTGGGAGATTTATTCTGATTACTTTGCTGACTTGCTTTCTTTGATGGTGCTAGCTTGAGAGATCACCGGGTTTCTTGCTTCTTTAGCTGTTATTACTTCGGATTTTTATCCGTGTGGTAGATCTCTTGATCCCTTTATCTTTCCCGCATTTTACCGCTTTCTTAGCTGGAAGACCTCGATAGGAGGCAATGTTTTTTGTGTGTTTACTTTTGTGCCCAAAGACCTTCAAGAGGAGGCACCAGTGCTAAAGACCTCCATGAAGAGGCAATTGACGGATAAAAGGGATTAGTAGTCAATCCCCCGTTATTCAGTGTGTCGTTCTTTAAGCTCACACTACGTGTCGATGCTTCAGAGCAAAAGCCCAAGATCTTTTGTCCGGTTAGTCAGTAGAGAGGGTCCCACCTTTCTGAATCCCCACTTTTTGTCATGAGCTCACCCTGTCCAGAGTTAAGAGCTATGAGGTCTTATCTTCATTACCCTTTGATCTGCTCACCCTGACGTTCAGTGTCAGTGGTTAAGAGCCTGTTTGATTACCCTTCCATGGCTTGTTTGTCGAGGTTGATATGACCCCTCTTGACTAAAGCCCTACCCACGTATGTTTGAGCCCCCTTGTTGGTGTGTTTACTTTAAGTTATATGTTTTTGTATGGTGTGATAGTCTCCCCCATAGGATTGCTAGGCTTCGTATAGTCTCTCGTTTGCATGTCAATTAAGGTAGCACGGTTCCTTCATCTAGGACTTCCTTTTTGCATGAGCATTCCTAAAACGCAAACAAACTCATTGATTTTTCTTCTCCTAAGAACACGTTTACTCCTTCTACTACAGGCGAGTAAGTCTCCAAAGGTCGAGCATCCGATAGATTGCGTAGTAACGTCGTTCGTGCAAAACAAACCAATAGTTAGCCGAACTACGGTTTGCTCTGATTCTCATTCCAGATGAGATACGTAGGCATAAGACGCGATGTCTTAGCGAGCACACTCCTCTTTAACCCCTAGGTAGTCGAGCTACGAAGACTCTGATTCTCATATTCATATGAGATACGTATGCAGTGGATGCGACATCCGTGCGAGTCATTTTCCTTTGACCTTTTCTTTTAGTAAATAGTACATTAGATAAACCCACACCCTTTAGACAAGAACAACAAGAGTGGATCCCGTAGAGTACTACGGATGCGTAGGGGTGCTAATACCTTCCCTCCGTATAATTGACTCCCGAACCCAAGATTTGGTTGCGAGACCTTGTCTTTTCCTCTCTTTTTTCCAGGTTTACTTCAAGCGTTTACTTCCCTTCCTTTGGGATAAATAACGCACGGTGGCGACTCTTCTGTCATTTCTTTTTCTTCGCCGGTTGTTTTTCGCAGGTTGCGACAATTTGGAATTGGGAAATTAGTGAAAATTTGTCATAAAGTTCAAGGTGCAAAACATGTGTATGTGAAATTTTCCAAAATGGACCAACTTCAAGCCCTTCTGTTTCAATGATGAAAGCTCCAAATGACAAAACCTTCAACATCAAATTTTTATATATTTTCAAGACAATTAATTTGGACTTAAAGTTTGCATCATTTGGATTTTTTTATGAGGAAGTTATGGGCACTTGAAGTTGGACGTTTTCACATTTCAATGCCTTTGGCCCAAAGTGACCTATAATGTTTTGCATTATCACATGTATTTATTTTAGGATTATGAAACTTTGTTAAATATAAAAAATTAAGTAGACATCTTAAACGTTCTAATGCATTTGATCCCACCTCAAAATCATAAAAAATGAGAGAGTTATGTCCTTGGGAAGTTGCCCTAAAATTAGGGTTTTAGTCAAAATGACCTATAATATTTTGAAATGGATGATGACCTTCCAAGCTTCAAATGAATTTTTGATGAACATGAAAGTTTTTCATATGGTTCTTAAGAACATTATTTATCTTGGGGTCATAATTATTTGACAAACACATCAAAAGTTAGGTCTCAGTGGATTTCAAAATAGTCATATGAATTGATTGATCAACTTCTCAAGTCCATACCTCAAACTTTGATGAATTGATGATTGAGGACACTCAAATAAGCTCAAATATCCATGAAATGATGAATGAAAGAACTTCCATTTATTGTATTTGATCATGGGTTGAGGTTGCTTCATGAGCAAGGCACAGTTGATGCACAGATGAATTAGGGTTTCCTTGGGAAACAATCCTCAAGCCCTTTGGTTTGCTTTGATCAAATTGACAAATTGAGATACTTGGGAGGCATATATGATGATTGAGAGTCTTTTGAACCATTGTCATGCTTGCTTTCAACTTCATCTGGCCATATTAATGAGCATAGGGGCCTCCTAGGAGCCTCAGATCTTATGATTGCTCAAGATACAAAACAAAAGATGTTAGTGACATATTTTTGTGCTTTTGGTTAGTAAACAAAATAAGAAAAGCAATAATATACAATTCAAGCATGCTTGATGGTCACAAACCAACTCACACAAGTCCCACCCTAGGGTTAAGGAGCCAAGATGTTATGATCCTTGAGGCAAATGCAATGTGCAATGATATGATGCCATGAGGGATCTTAGGGTCAAAATTAGGGTCTTACAGGGACATCATCATTATTGCTCATAACCAAATACTACCTGAAGGAAGAAATCTTCTATCAGAAGATGGAATTCCGTTGGGGTCTCAAGTCACAATAAAAGGTAAAACTCTGAGTGGGGAGAACCATACAATCTACTAGGGATTCCAAAAACATCTTTATGGGGCTTCGATGGGGATACAAAAATCTGCCAAGACAAATCAAAGGCCACAAGAGGATACGAAGATCAGCAATAACTTCCTCAAAAGGAAACAAAACAGACTCTCCTTGGAGATTGAGAAATAAACCAATTCCAAAGTGCCAAAATATTAACCAGATCTGCAGACTCACGCAGGGGAGAAACGCGTTGGGGATCTGGAGACCAAATAAAGGTTCCAAGATAAATTGGGGTTCATTCACCAATATACAAATCGAGAAATGCAAAAACATGAATGCCTCAACTGGGGAAGGATGAATTGCAAAGGGAACAACACATCAGCTCTTTCGGGTATGATAAATTGCTTGGGGATGCCAACCCATCAATCATGTTGGGGATGAACAACAAATTGTTGTGATGGATAAAGTTAACAAATAACTAATCGGGGAAGACCAATAATGCTTCACATATCAAGACTTATTGTCCTTGAGATTGTTGTTGACGTTCCTATTTCTGTAATTGATCGTTCTTAAAGTAAATGTCATATTATTTAGGAAAAATGATTGTTCATTGATTTATTTATTTCAAAATTATCATCAGAAAAATTCAATTTTAAAATAGAAAAAAATAAGAATAACAAATAATTGGATAAAAGCTCAACTTTATTTAATAGAATGGTAGTCCGCAAATGGCGGGACTCCATGGATCTTTAAAAAGTTTGAAAATGGTAATTTACATGGAAAGGGCTACATTGAATATAATGACCACTACTTTTCCTACCAAATTTGAAAACCATTGTGCTCTTCTCTTCGGTTGAGAATGATGAATCAGAACCAAATGACTGCTCAAAACTGCTTTCAAAGATCGAGACTAGTCGGATGCAGTTACTTGCCATAATCCCTAATTTTTGCCTAGATTGCTTTAAGGTGGGATACTCAATCTACCGAGATAATTTTTTCTGTTTTATGTCTCTAACTTTTGCCTGGATCTCCCTTTTGGGTTTTTAACCCACCGAGACGCTCATTTTTGCCTAAGTCGCCCTTTCGGGTTTTCAACTTAGCAAGTTGTTCTTTTCTTTTTTAGGCAAAGTATTTCTTGACTGCATCGGTGTTCACATGATGCGTGAACTCTTCACCATCCATAGTTATAAGAATCAAAGCACCGCCTGAAAAGGCTCTCTTAATAACATATGGGCCTTCATAATTAGGAGTCCATTTTCCCCTAGCATCAGGTTTGAAAGATAGAATCTTCTTGAGCATGAGGTCACCTTCTCTGAACACATGAGGCTTGACCTTCTTATCAAAAGCTTTCTTCATTCTTTGCTGATAAAATTGACCATGACACATGGCAGTCAATCTCCTCTCTTCAATTAAATTCAACTGATCATATCTGGTCTGACACCAATCAGCTTCTGTCAACTTGGCTTCCATCAAAACACCCAATGATGGGATCTCAACCTCCACGGGGAGCACAACTTCCATGCCATAAACAAGACAGAAAGAGGTTGCCCCTGTTGAAGTGTTGATGGATGTACGATACCCATGCAAAGCAAATGGGAGCATCTCATGCCAATATTTGTATGCCACAACCATCTTCTGAATGATCTTCTTGATATTCTTGTTCGCAACTTCAACAACCCCATTCATCTTGGGTCTGTAGGGAGAAGAACTATGATGTGCAATCTTGAAGTCCTTGTAAAGAGCTTCCACCATATTGTTGTTCAAGTTTGATCCATTATCAGTAACGATCTTACTTAGCACACCATAACGGCATATGATTTGATTCTTGATAAACCTTACAATGAATTGCTTCATCATATTTGCATACGATGCCGCTTCAACCCACTTTGTGAAGTAATCAACAGCCACCAAAATGAAACGATGTTCGTTCGATGCTTTGGGCACAATCATATTGTAAGACCCCAATTTTGGCCCTAAGATCCCTCATGGCCCATAACATATCATATCATGGCCTCAAGGATCACTGCATGCCCTAGTTTCCCTCCTAGTGGGTAGGTTGCCTTGTGGGTTGTTTCTTGATCACCAAGCATGTTTTGCATTTGTATATCTTTGCCTTTCATATGTTTACTAACCAAAAAGTACAAAAATATTGTCAGTCTAACCTTGTTGCTTGCAGTTGAAGCAATCCTCAGCAATTAGGTCAAAGACAGTCAAAAGACAGTCAAAGCAGTGGATGGTGGCCATTCTTGCAGAATTTGGGCACCATGATCAATAATCAAGAGTTCATACAACTTGGGACATCATGTGAAGTCAAGTTCTCAAGGAATTAGGGTTTGGAATTCATCAGAAGTGCTTCAGTCATCCAAAACCCTAGAAAAGTCAACAAAAGTCAAACTTGGTCAACTGTGGATTTAATCAGTGATTTGATGGATGGAATTGATTTGAAGGAGCTCATTCATGCCTATATAAGCCTCATGTATCATGTACAACCTCATCATGGAAGAAAATCAAGTCAAACAGAAAATTTCCCAAAATAGAAAGTGGACCTGTAATTTCAACTGCCAAAAATGGAAACTTCTTGATCCTCAACTTACATCATGATACAAGCTTCAAATGAATTTTTGCCCAACATGAAAGTTGAAGATCTTGTCTTCCCATTTTCAAAAAGTCCAAGAACTCTCAAATCCCATGTGTGGTTGTCAAGATATGATCAAATCATTTTCACCAATTTTTGAACTTCAAATGAGCATATCTCTCAATTCCCTTGGCCAAATTTGGTGGGATTTTTTCCTACACACTCCATTTAACACCCTCTTTCCAAAAATTCATTCCTCATTCTCCAAAACCTTGCCAATCAAAATGGCATTTTTGGACCTTTTTCATTTAAAATCAAAGTTTGACCAAACTTTGACTTTTTGAATTAGGACTTTTTTCACCATTTTGCCAATTGAGATTGCTTTCATATCATATTTGTGATTTGCTCCAAGCCCTAAACCATCATCATACCACTATTTTACCATCATTTTGACTAAAATGCAAAACTTGAAAAATTGGCAATTGGCTTCACATAACCACTCCAAGCTAGCAATTCATGAGCAAGTGAAAAACAGCAAAAGCAAGGTCTGTATACAGCTGGTTTTAGGCCCATTCGACCACAAACTTTCACACCTCCACTTCATTTGTACAAGATTGGCAACTTTGGCAAAAAGCTTCACTCAAACAAAACCATGCTAGCAATTCAAGTGCAGACTAAAAACAGAAAATGACTTGGTTATGTGCAGCCTGTTGAGGCCCAACTCGACCAGCTTTGTACCTCCATTCTTCACGTATGCATAATTAGCAAAAATTGCAAAAGGCTTCATTTTAACAAAACCAGTGTAGCACTTGTTAAACCAATGCTAAATAGAGATATAAAAGATCTTTCTCAGCTCATTTCAACCCTAGCAGACAATCGCAGCCATGACAGAAAACCCCTCACCCTCTCATTGTGCATTTTGGCAAAAGGTGAATTTCTGCATAAACCATCAAAGAACTCGAGTAACCCTTGCATCCCTCATTACTTGTACAATCTTTGGAAGCATTTTGCATCCTCAAACCTCATCTGCACAGCCCTTATCTGTTCTGTTTTCTTCGAGCTCCAACAATGGCAAGATGAGATTTGGAAGTTCTCAAGCATCCTTGAGCTGAACAAGCTTCATCATCCTTCACTACCAAGCACAATCTCCATCTGTTGGCACTTGGATCACTCAATACAACACTGTTTTCGATTTTCTTCCAAAACAAGTAAGTTTTTCGACCAACTCTTTTCTCAAAATGATGCCATGCTTTAGGTAGTTTACATCTTGCTGATTCCAACAAACTAAGGGTTGTTTGAAATGGTTGTGACATGAGGGAGAAATCTGGATTTTACTTTGCATGCTCAAACCTAGTTTCCTTCGATTTGTTTATTTGTTGTTGATTCAGTGAAAACCATTGCTGGATTTGTGTTGAGGGATGTTTGATGATGCTATTGGTACTCTTGATTTAGATTTCTGGACATTTCGAATTTTTGAGTTCATGATGATGTTGAGTTTTATGCTGCTGCTGTTCAAACCTATGCCATGCCCAGAATTCCTCATGCTTGTGTTGTTTTGTTGTTTATGTCATGAGGCACATTGTTATTACCATGCTGCTTGCTTGATGCTTATTTTTTGATGATTACATGATGATGAAGTTGGATGATGAAGTGCCCTGCTGTTATGCTTGAACCATGAACATTGCCCAGAAAAACCATATGTTTTGTGTTACATACTGTTGTCTGTTTGCTATGTGAACATTCCCATGCCATGCTTTTGAATGATGTTTGGTTCGAATTTTGGTTGCTGAAGATGATGTTGCTTGCTGTTATGCTGAGTATGCCCAGGAATTTTGCTTGAATGTGTATGGTTTGTTGCTGTTTAGATGTGCATGAGTATAGTTGCATCAATGCCTTTTTGTTTGTGTGCCTTTGTTGGGTTTCACTTTTGATCGATTTCATGAAGCTGAACACGATACCATGGCTGCTAAAACCCTAGGGTTTATGTTGAAACCCAGAAAATTCATCCATTGGCCGAGTTACTGTTTTATTGGCTGAGAGCCAATCAAAACATTTCATTTCGCAGGGCCAAAACGCATAGCTTCAGTTAGTGAGGCGCTTATTACAAGTATGCCATCCAGTTGACCATGTTTGACCCCATTATGCCATGCATTTCGTTCATGCTTGCCTCAAATTTCATCCAACTTCACAAATTAATTTCTCTTTCAATTTTCATCCAAAAATTATGAAATTTTTTCCATCATGTTCATGAATGTGTCCTCTATTTTATTGTGAATTTTAATTAATTTTCCATTGGCTGGATTTTTAATGATAATTGATTTCCCAACATGTATGCCAAAATGATACATATTGCCATTTCTTTTGTGAAATACCCATGCTGTATCCAATGAGCTTGAAACTTTTTGTGGTGAAACTAGACACATTGACCTTTGTTTCCATGTAGAGTTTATGCATTTCCCATTGGTGGTTTGTGAGCTTTGATTTTTTGAAGTTATGTGTCACATTTGGTGTCATACCATGATCATGCATTTTCCCTAATTTTGTTCACATGCTTCCTTGCATCCAAATGATCCAATTTTTTGCATGAGACATCCTCTACATGTCTAGTTTGTGTATGAATTTTCTTGGAATTAATCATGCTGTTTTCCATTTGATTGTGAATTTTCTCCCATGCTTTGTCATTTGTTGACTTTATGGGATACACATTGCCATATCTTTTGTGAAATTCTCAAATCTTATTGTATGATCATGAAATTTCATATGTGATAACTAGACATCTCAAGCTTTGCATTGGTGTTAATCTCATTCATTTCTCTTCTGTTTTCAAATTGATATGATTTTTTGAAGTTGACTCATGTTTGTTGACTTTCATCATGCTTACTTGAATTTGGTTTGACTTCATGATTTTACTTGACTGCCTTCCTCTCATCCAAATGCAATGAAATTTTACATGTCTACCATGCTAGATGTTAGGATTGAGTGTGATTTATTTCATGATTTTTGAGATTGTTTGATTTGACTTTTGAAAGAGGTCTTGCTGTTGACCTATTTGTGCTCTTTCTTGCCATGCTTTGCATCCTTTTGCATATGAAATGACATTGATGCATGATTTGATTATGAATCCAATTGAGTTTACTTCTTAAATGTTTGAACATGAATTGGGTTGACTTTCATTTGCTGTTTGACTTTTTTTCTTTCACCTTTGACCCTAGGCTAGTCCTAGTGGTCTTCTGAGCTTACAATTGAGCTATTGTTTCAGGTTAAGCCCCAATGCTTCAAAGATCATTCAAATTTGATTGAGTTGAATTGTTTATCATGTGCTAACCCTTGTTTTGTAGGTAGACTCATGTAATTTGAGTCTTTGTGCCTTGCACAATTGGTCCCTCTGTGGTTGACTATTGGTTCATTTCCTTTTGATTTTGATTGTTGACTTGTTCACTAATGAGTTTGACTTTTTCAGGTACTTTAGTTGCTTAAGTTCTTTGAACTTGCTTGCTTTGCTATTTAGCATTTGCTTTGAGGTATAAACCTTTCTTCTTCATGTAGTCTGGAGACCCGGTCTGTTATTTGACCGGGCAAACTGTCTGAAGTCCTCCTTAAGAGGCAATGCCTGTGTTTGTTTAAATTTGTCCTAAGCAGGAAAAGTCCTTCAAGTAAGGCAATTGGTGGAAGGTAGGGATAAGCAATCTATCCCCCACTATTCAGTGTGTCCTCTCATTGCTCCCATTACATGGTTGAAGCATTGAGATAAAAACCCAAGATCTAATCGAGTCAATAATGTGGAGAGAGCTCCATCTTTCTGAGCTCCCACACTTTCTTTTATGCTCTCCCTGATCAGGGATAGAAGCAATGAGGCACACCCCTCATCTCCTTTTCATCTGCTTCACCTTAGCCTCTCAATGGCAAGGTTAAGAGCGACCTTTACCTATTACAGTGGACTTTCAAAGTCAAACCCTCTTGTGTGAGCCCCATTGTTTTGGCTATAGAGTGTGCTGTCTGATATTCATTGATTGATTGATTGCTTCATATGCACATGTTTGCCTGTATGTTATGCATTTATCATCATCATCAATTGCCATTAGTGCATGATCATACCATTTGTCTGTGTGACTTTTATCATTGTTGTTTGCCCATTGAGGACAACTGTAAGCCCATCTTTTTGGCATTTGCTCCTATGATATGGAAGGATAGAGTGTAAGACCTCATTGGTCACTCATATCTTCTGTTGCTTTGTTTGTATGTGAGGATACAGTTATAAGTCCCTGTAAGTTGGCATCTGTTGTCCTATGATCATAATTTGATCTGTTTGTTGTATGTGAGGTTGCAGTTATAAGTCCCTGTAAGTTGGCATCTGCTTTCCTGTGATCATAAGTTTGTTTTATCTGTTTGTATGAGAGGTTGCAATTATAAGTCCCTGTAAGTTGGCATTTGCATTCCTGTGATCATATTGTTGATTTTGTTCTTGTATGTGAGGATCCATTGTAAGTCCCTGTAATGTGGCATTGGTTTTCCTGTGATCATCTGTGGAGTTAACCTAAGTCCAGATAGATTGGCAGTTGACTTCCATTTCTCATCTTCGTTTCTTGTTTTAGGAGATTAGTGTAAGACCATTGAGTGGCCTCTGATATCCCATTCTGTTTTAGGAGATTGGTATAAGCCCAGTGATTGGCATCCGATATCCGCCTTTTGTATTTCATCTTTGTTTGTTTTCTATTATCCATTGCATTCCAAAGGACACACTTGAATCATTTCCCATATGATCTCAAGAAGTGAACCGCCTGAGAAGTTTTACAATCCATCCTCATCCATTCATCCCTCATTACGTCTTAGAACCTTTTCACACTCTTAACTTTCAAACTTGACTTAGTGTTGTGCAAACATTTTCATGTTTTTCTAACTAAAAACCTGGACTCAAGTCCTTGACTTCTTTTCAAACTCCATTCCATAATACTTCTTCTGAATTAACATTAATCATACTTTGACTTCCATTTTCATAATCACAATCAATTAACTTCACTCATTCACTTGTTTTGGCCTTGTCCATTAATCTTTTCATGCATTAGCCATAGGTTTCAATTATCATTGTGGTTGATGTAAATCTTGCCTATCCTTAGTGAGTCGACTATAAGTCTTCCGTACTGAAAACAGGGTTAACCCCTCTAGTGCGTCGAAGCTATCCTCACATGGTGGATCTGTTGTTTCTGGTCGAGTGTTCTCCCATTGATAATGAAAAGCCTCAGTGCTTGTGTTTAAAACTGAATCCACCAACTTTTGGAAATCTTTTAGCCGAACTACGGCGTTTTGATCCTTACCTTTGATGGAAGGTACGTAGGCAGCGGGTTCATCCGTTCAAACCTAATAACTAACTTGTATATTCTTTTCTTATCATCCCAATCATGTTTTGCACAATACATATGTCATAACAAATAACAATCTTTTACAACAAGTGTGAAAAGGGCTCCCTAGGAGTACCTAGGACGTAGTGGGTGCCTAACACCTTCCCATTGCGTAATTTACCCCTTACCCAGAATCTCTGATCTTTTTATTAGTTTTCCACGTGTAAAACTTCTTAGGCTTTTGTTCGCTTTTTAGCCAGTCCTTTGGATAAATAAAAGTGCGGTGGCGACTCGAAATTTCAAGGTATCTCTTAGCTTATGGTTTAATCGATAGATCATATAGCGACGAATACACCGTCACAGAAAAGTGGCGACTCTGCTGGGGAAATGTCACAGAAAAGTGGCGACTCTGCTGGGGACATCTCACCAGAATCCTTGGTGGTATTGCCTACTTTTCACCCTTGTTGTGCTATATTGTTATTCGTTATATGACATATTTTTGTACAATTTGGGATCACTGTATTGATTGTAATGTGTGAATTGCTTGATATACATTTGCTGTTTGCTTTGGTGATCTGTGAGATGAGTTCTATACCCGAACTCGAGTGCTCTCTAGGATAGGAGAATGGCATAGTCTTGTCGACTGGTGTGGAGTATTCCTTAGCCAGTTGACTTGCGAGTCCATTCACTTGGTGGAGGTCATGTTGAACTAATAATGTCACACAAGTTATTTGTGGTTAGGCATTATTCTTTCAATCATGTTCCGCAGAAGCCAAGGACCTTAGTTTACCAAACCCATCTTGGCCTATTTTTAGGACCGTAGTGCGGAGGTCGTTCAGATGTCAGTTCTGATACGATTGTTACGCGATACTACACTCATAAGAGTTTCTCTTGAGAATATTCTTGGAATACGAGTATTCGTTCCTCCGATAATATTCGAAAGATGGAACGATGATTATGGGAACCTCTAATAGAACATGTCTGGCAGGTTTAAACCCTAGTACACTCCCTTTGGGTGGTTCTTAACCGAGACTCCATGCTCGTGACTCTCAACAAACCCGTGATTCGTGGTTGAGTCGTTCAAACATTGTTAATATCAATGGATCCCGGATCAGGTGTAAAACCTAAAATCCACCAAAGCGGCTGGTTGATATTAAGAATGTCTGAACCGGTCCATGTACCGTTAATATCAATGGAACTTGGGTGTCGATAAGGTGAAAACCTAAATCCACCAAAATGGATGATTGATATTAGGGATACATAGAGCTTTCCCACGACCTTTGTTTGGCGTGTCTTGCTTGATCCTTGAGTGTGTTTGTTGCATTCATACATTCACGCATTCATCCGCATCCATATCATCAGAAAAAAGAAAATTTTCAAGGAACTCAAAGGAGTTTATTTGCAAAAATTTTCAAAACATGAAAAAACCGGGAAAAATTTTTCACCTGATATATCTGATGAGATATTCTCATGTAAGATCAAAATGCTTAAATAGTTCAAAGTTTGCAAATAAAACCCTCGGGTTCCTTTGATATAAAAAACAAGCATATGCATAAACACTTCATGCATCATTTGCATAAGCAGGTGTTTTGTTTCGGTCTCCCGTCCTGTGGTTTGACCCTGCGATCTTCATTTATTTTGAAGACGCACTTTGCCGGTATTATACCAGAGCTATCTCTGCCAGATTGATGGATCAGATTGAACAAGAGAGCTGTGAACTCGAGGGAGATTTTCCAGACCAAGTGCTTTTAATGGATTTATTCCTGTTGATGGATTTATTCCTATTGATGGATTTATTCCTGGTTAACCGATCCCGGGCTGGTATTGGCTACTGTTCTGGGGCATTCAAGGAGCAAGGTTTGTTCGCAAGTGGAGGATTCATCCATGCTGATCAACCTGCAGAAGAGGAAGCTGCTGCTATCATTGAAGAAGAGTATGCAGAAGACTTGAACAATTTTGTCATTCCTGGTGGTGTCCGCCACAATTGGGTCGCTGTGGATGTTCCTACGGTCATTCATAAGTCAGCGTGATTTGTTCCCTTTGTTTGAAACCCTTTTCCCATGCCAAAAGGAGAAGTGATGACATTGTTGGCAGCATTTAATACAATGATGTTTTCATTCAATTAATGCATTGTTAAACATTTGTTTTTCCATTTGTTTTCACTTTTTGCTTTTGCATGAAATCAGTGATCACAAAAAACCATGAAAAACAAAAACAACATTTTTCATCTGCATAAATGATTTGCTTGTTTAAATACAAAAGCTTTTCATTATCCAGAATCATTATGCAGGGATTTCTAAACCCATTGAA
This sequence comes from Lathyrus oleraceus, assembly GCF_024323335.1. NCBI lineage: Eukaryota > Viridiplantae > Streptophyta > Magnoliopsida > Fabales > Fabaceae > Lathyrus > Lathyrus oleraceus. The sequence continues at coordinate 51,033,270 of NC_066584.1, read as the reverse complement.
CATAATGATCCAACGCCATCTCCCAATCTTGAAGTCCTTGTATCTGAGGTAGAGGAAGATGATGTTGAAGGGGATTCCTGATGAGATTATCCGCCTTCTTGAGCACCAGAGAAGCTCATTCAGCTGTATCATGAGAATCAGCAAACCAGTCAAACTGGGGCATCACAAATGCAATAAAATAAAATAAATAAATAAAAAAAAAAAATGAAGAGGGTGAAAAAGAATAAGAAAAATCAAAATCAGGAAATTTTTTCAAGATTTTTCAAAAAGAAAAAGAAAAATTATACCCTCAAAGTCCCTAGTTGACTGATGCTGAATGGATTCAGAGTCGTTACGACCAGTTGAATTTGATTGAAGAAAAGCGATTAACTGCCATGTGCCATGGTCAGTTATATCAGCAGAGAATGAAGAAAACATTCGATAAGAAGGTCAAGCCTCGTGTGTTCCGAGAAGGTGACCTCGTGCTCAAGAAAGTTTTGTCTTTCGCGCCCGATTCCAGGGGCAAGTGGACTCCAAACTACGAGGGTCCATATGTTGTTAAGAGAGCCTTTTCAGGCGGTGCTTTGATGCTTACAACAATGGATGGGGAGGATTTCACTCGTCCTGTGAATTCAGATGCAGTCAAGAGATACTTTGCCTAAAAAAAAAGGTATATGCAAATGAAAAAAGAATGAAAAACAGAATTGCTCGCTAAGTTGAAAACCCGAAAGGGCGGCTTAGGCAAAAATGAGCGTCTCGGTGGAGAACCCGCAAGGGTGATCCAGGCAAAAATTAGAGACTTGAAAAAAGAGATATATTTGCATCCCGCTAGATTGAGTACCTCACCCTGGGGCAATCTAGGCAAAAATTAGGGATTTGGCAAAGTAACTGCATCCTGACAAGACTTTCTGGTTCATCAGTCGTCATTTCGTCAGAAGATTCTCGATTCGTCGTCAACTGAAGCTTCGGATACATCGAGATTCAAATTGGTAGAGAAAGGATCATTATGTTCAATGTAGCCCTCTTCCAATATATATCACTGATTTCAAATTTGTACAGATCTATGGAGTCTTGCCATTTGCAGGCTACCATTCCATCAAATCAATTTGAGCTTTTTATCCAATTATTTGCACTCTTATTTGTTTCAATTCAACAAATGTTTTGCATGTTTTAAATTGATAAAATGTCATTGTTTTAAACAAATCAAATTTTTCAAATCTTTGTTTTAAACAAAGTGAACATTCACAAGATTGAAAGGATACTCAAGAATATCTCAGTGCTCTCCCGAGGGTGGCATGATTCCCAACAGGTAAGACATTCGTTCATATTCCTGGTTTGGTGGTATTTTCTTTCTCCAGATCTTTGTTGAGGTGGTTCCTCAGACAGAGTTGTTGTTGGGGCTGTTCCCCAGTACAGTCGCAAGTGATTTGTTGTTGAAGACTTCATTTTCTCCAGCAGCAGTTTACCCAGCATGGGTGTTTTATTGTGAAGTTTCGGCGGTTGATGGTTTATCATCTTGGTGCCCCGTCACTTTCTCCAGTGGGTCATATCCCCAGACTTTATTTGTCTCCTCAGCGCAGTCATGAGTATAACTGATTGATTGATATTCCCCTCTGAGTCGCAAGTAGAGTTGTTATTAACATCCCCACCAGAGTTGCAAGTGGATTTGTTACCTCTTTTCCCCATGCAGTGTGCCAGCAGGATTTGTCTGTTTCCTCAGCACGATCGCTTTCTCTTTGAAGACTCGGTAAGTCAGTGGTTTGATACCCGGTACTTTACCTTTTTCCCCGGCGAAGTCGTCTGCGGAATTGTTGCTATATCTCCATCAGAGTTATTCTCTCCAGCAGAGCAGGATTTATTTTCCTACTCCGTGGTTGAATGGGTTGGTATCCCAGTATTTCAATCATCTTTTCCTCAGCTTAGTCTGCAGAATGTTTGTTGTGGCAGTTTCGCCTGTTGAATACTTCTTTCAATCCCCAGTATGGTCGGATGATGGCTCTAGCCTCCAGTGAACGGATTTGATTTCCTGACTGTTTGTGATCCCCAGTAGAGTGGCTTATATTGCAGAATCTATTTGTTGTGATCAGTTTGCTGTATATTCTCCCCAAGTGGAACGGTTCGTTGCAGAATATACTTGTTTGATCTGTCCTCCCTCAGTGGTTTGTTCCCAAGAGAGTAGCCGACAGTTTTCCCCAGTAGAATTGCTTACGCAGTTAGATTCTATTTGGATAATATCGTTCTCCCTCAGTGGGTTGTTCCCCAGCGGAGTTGTGTGAATTTGCTTCTACAGCAGTTTGTGCCTGTGCAACGCACCCTTTGTTTCTCAGTTAACACTGGGATCCCCTGCAGATATCTTGAGTTTTCTCTTGTTCCCCTACAGATTTGTCTTGGTGGCTGTTTTGCCCGTTGTGACTTTCTGTACCCTGATTGGGTTGTTTCCTAATATCTCTGATTCTCTGCTTCTTCAGCAGTACCTGCAGATCTTTGCTTTACAGCATATAGATCTCCGCAGATTGGCTTTCCAGTTGGTTTTTCCCCTGGAAGTATAATACCGGACGTTGGTTCCCGAACCTGTTTGTGTTAGAATTGTCTGTTTTGTCAGCATTCATCAAACATAAATCAAGCATATTCATGCATATTCATTAAACATTCAGATATTCATGTTGCATTTTCTTGCCATATATCTTTTGTTTGTAGTGTCCCCTGCTATGGTGATATAGATCTCTTTACAGATCTCCCCAAGCAGATGTCGGGTGTTTAAAATCTCTCCATATAGAGTCAACCCCATAAGCAGAAAATGTCTGTCTTTCCTTCTGCAGTTCCCCACTGAGATATATCCTCGTGGATGACGGTTTCTTCCGTGTCCTCCCAACACATATATTGGGATGGATTTTCCTATTTTGAGTTACATCCTCATTAGGACGTGTCTTTATTCAGTCTGTCTTTTCGGATCATTCCCGAATCGACTATTTGTCAGATATCTTGTGCTTCCCAGTGGGTTGTTCCCCAGCGGAATGTTTTTGGGCCTCTGCCTACAAACCAGCAGTTGTAAGTCCTACTTTTCCTGGCTTTCTTAACAGAATTTGTGGTTATACACCTTTTATTCTCCAGCCAGAGTTTTGGTTTTCTACCTACTACCTGGTAGTTGTAAATCCTATTTTTCCTGCTCTTCAGCAGTCTGTGGTTTGTTATAAACCCTATTTTGGCTTCCCGTGCGGATTTGTGATTTGTTCTATCCCCACGCGGAGTTGTTGGTCTTCTACCCCGTATTCGGTAGATGTAAACCCTAATTTTGTGGTCATCTTCATTCAATATTTGATGTGGATTTTCCTTTGCTTGGATAAGTTGCTCAGGTCAGCACTTATATCCCTAGCAAGTTTTTTGTGGATAATTGCCGTATGCTAGCAATTTTATCCCCAGTGGGTCTTTTCACCGTATGCTAGTGATTTGTTCCCCGGATCATTGATTATTCATCAATGCATCCCCAGCTAGTCCCTGTGGATAATTGCCGGATGCTTGCAATTTATCCTCAGCAGATCGCCTTTCATTTACCCTTTTGTTGGTAATGTCTGTTGCTCCTTTTGATTGGTTATCATTATATACCTAATTTGGTATCCCGATGCCTTTCTTTTCGGTTGATTTATCCTTTATTAACCCAGTAACCGGTTGCGGATAATCTTCCATGCGAGTATATTATTCACGGTCTGCCGGTAATGAATAATATATCTCATGCACTCTTCAGTCGAAGCCTTTTGTGTTTCCCCAGTCGAGTAAGATTCGTTATTTCCCTTTGCGGAGTCGAATATTTCTTTGTTATCGGATAATTGCCGGATGCTTGCAATTTATCCTTTGAGTTGTCTTTCGTTTACCCGGATGCTTGGTATCGATTGTCTCTCTGTTCTGGATAGTCACCTATTATATACCCAGTAACCGGTATCTCTGGTGTCTTTTCCTTTCGAGTATATTATTCACGGTCTGCCGGTAATGAATAATATATCTCATGCGCTCTTTAGTTGGAATCCTTTGTTGATTTTCCCCAACTGAGCAAGATTCGTATTCTTTGTAGAATCGAATAGCCATCCGTTAACCAGTTTGTGTTTTGGATGATGAGTGTCTTGGAAGTGGAATCCAATTCACGTTTCGGTAGATCACCTATTATATACCCAGTAACCGGTATCTCTGGTGTTCTTACCATGCGAGTTTATTATCTACGTTCTGACGGTAATAGATAATACATCTCATGCGAGTTTCTTATCCACGGTCTGCCGGTAATGGATATTGTATCTCATGCACTCTTTGGGTTTGTGTCCCCAGTTGAGTAAGATTCGTTTTCCCGTTGTGGATTCGAATGCCCATCCTGTAAGTCGATTTGCTTTTTCAAGCCCTCCTTTCGGATGATGAGTGTTTTGGAAGTGAAAACCAATTCACGTTTTCGGTAGATCACCTATTATATACCCAGTAACCGGTATCCCTGGTGTTTCTTGCCATGCGAGTATATTATTCACAGTCTGCCGGTAATGAATAATATGTCTCATGCGCTCTTTGGTTGGAGTCCTTTGTTGATCTTCCCCAGTCGAGTAAGATTCGTATTCCTTGTGGAATCGAATGTCCATCCTTTAAACAAGTCTGCTGTTCTAGCTTTCTTCAGGATGATGAGTGTTTTGGAAGTGAAAACCAATTCACGTCTTCGGATCTTATCCTATAAACAACCCAGTAACCGGTTCAGGATAATTTTCCTTTCGAGTATATTATTCACGGTCTGCCGGTAATGAATAATATGTCTCATGCACTCTTGGGTCAATCCTTTGTTGCTTTCCCCTCAGAGTAAGATTCGTATTCTTTGTAGAATCGAATATCCATCCTATAAACAAGTTTGCTTTTCTAGCTTTCTTCAGGATGATGAGTGTTTTGGAAGTGAAATCCAATTCACGCTTTGGTCGATCACCTATTATATACCCAGTAACCGGTATCCTTGGTGTTCCCTCCTTTCTGCTCCCTATTATGACCTCGGTCCCCCTGTGGAGTCAGATTTTCCTGAGTTTGTTACCCTTATGCCTGGTAACATCTCGTTTTCTTTGTTGCTTCCCTCAGTGGAACTTTTTGTTGCTTCTCCCCAGGAGTCAGCTTGTATCTCTCCAATGGATTTATTTGCCTTTGGAAGTTTCTTTTCCCCAGTGTGAGTCCTTTACTCCTCGGTGAGTTCTCCAGTCTGTTTTCTGTATTTCCTAATCAGAGTCGTGTCTTGTTCACGATTGTGTCAGTTTTGTTTATTCCCAACTAGAGTCTTGTTAGAGTCTCTGGTCCTGGTGAGTGAACTACTCCGATGGATCGTCTTTTCTTCTGTGTGAATCATACTCCCCACAGAATTTGTGTCTTTCGCATGCATACATTTGCATCATGAGGTCTCTTAGGGACCAAAATTTGTCTCATTACTGTTATTTAAGCCCATTCTACCGCGTCGAGATGAAGATTTCTAAACTTCACTTCTCCGGCTAGAATGACCTTAAATAGGGGCATCTGTAAGACCCCAATTTTGGCCCTAAGATCCCTCATGGCCCATAACATATCATATCATGGCCTCAAGGATCACTGCATGCCCTAGTTTCCCTCCTAGTGGGTAGGTTGCCTTGTGGGTTGTTTCTTGATCACCAAGCATGTTTTGCATTTGTATATCTTTGCCTTTCATATGTTTACTAACCAAAAAGTACAAAAATATTGTCAGTCTAACCTTGTTGCTTGCAGTTGAAGCAATCCTCAGCAATTAGGTCAAAGACAGTCAAAAGACAGTCAAAGCAGTGGATGGTGGCCATTCTTGCAGAATTTGGGCACCATGATCAATAATCAAGAGTTCATACAACTTGGGACATCATGTGAAGTCAAGTTCTCAAGGAATTAGGGTTTGGAATTCATCAGAAGTGCTTCAGTCATCCAAAACCCTAGAAAAGTCAACAAAAGTCAAACTTGGTCAACTGTGGATTTAATCAGTGATTTGATGGATGGAATTGATTTGAAGGAGCTCATTCATGCCTATATAAGCCTCATGTATCATGTACAACCTCATCATGGAAGAAAATCAAGTCAAACAGAAAATTTCCCAAAATAGAAAGTGGACCTGTAATTTCAACTGCCAAAAATGGAAACTTCTTGATCCTCAACTTACATCATGATACAAGCTTCAAATGAATTTTTGCCCAACATGAAAGTTGAAGATCTTGTCTTCCCATTTTCAAAAAGTCCAAGAACTCTCAAATCCCATGTGTGGTTGTCAAGATATGATCAAATCATTTTCACCAATTTTTGAACTTCAAATGAGCATATCTCTCAATTCCCTTGGCCAAATTTGGTGGGATTTTTTCCTACACACTCCATTTAACACCCTCTTTCCAAAAATTCATTCCTCATTCTCCAAAACCTTGCCAATCAAAATGGCATTTTTGGACCTTTTTCATTTAAAATCAAAGTTTGACCAAACTTTGACTTTTTGAATTAGGACTTTTTTCACCATTTTGCCAATTGAGATTGCTTTCATATCATATTTGTGATTTGCTCCAAGCCCTAAACCATCATCATACCACTATTTTACCATCATTTTGACTAAAATGCAAAACTTGAAAAATTGGCAATTGGCTTCACATAACCACTCCAAGCTAGCAATTCATGAGCAAGTGAAAAACAGCAAAAGCAAGGTCTGTATACAGCTGGTTTTAGGCCCATTCGACCACAAACTTTCACACCTCCACTTCATTTGTACAAGATTGGCAACTTTGGCAAAAAGCTTCACTCAAACAAAACCATGCTAGCAATTCAAGTGCAGACTAAAAACAGAAAATGACTTGGTTATGTGCAGCCTGTTGAGGCCCAACTCGACCAGCTTTGTACCTCCATTCTTCACGTATGCATAATTAGCAAAAATTGCAAAAGGCTTCATTTTAACAAAACCAGTTTAGCACTTGTTAAACCAATGCTAAATAGAGATATAAAAGATCTTTCTCAGCTCATTTCAACCCTAGCAGACAATCGCAGCCATGACAGAAAACCCCTCACCCTCTCATTGTGCATTTTGGCAAAAGGTGAATTTCTGCATAAACCATCAAAGAACTCGAGTAACCCTTGCATCCCTCATTACTTGTACAATCTTTGGAAGCATTTTGCATCCTCAAACCTCATCTGCACAGCCCTTATCTGTTCTGTTTTCTTCGAGCTCCAACAATGGCAAGATGAGATTTGGAAGTTCTCAAGCATCCTTGAGCTGAACAAGCTTCATCATCCTTCACTACCAAGCACAATCTCCATCTGTTGGCACTTGGATCACTCAATACAACACTGTTTTCGATTTTCTTCCAAAACAAGTAAGTTTTTCGACCAACTCTTTTCTCAAAATGATGCCATGCTTTAGGTAGTTTACATCTTGCTGATTCCAACAAACTAAGGCTTGTTTGAAATGGTTGTGACATGAGGGAGAAATCTGGATTTTACTTTGCATGCTCAAACCTAGTTTCCTTCGATTTGTTTATTGTTGTTGATTCAGTGAAAACCATTGCTGGATTTGTGTTGAGGGATGTTTGATGATGCTATTGGTACTCTTGATTTAGATTTCTGGACATTTCGAATTTTTGAGTTCATGATGATGTTAAGTTTTATGCTGCTGCTGTTCAAACCTATGCCATGCCCAGAATTCCTCATGCTTGTGTTTTTGTTGTTTATGTCATGAGGCACATTGTTATTACCATGCTGCTTGCTTGATGCTTATTTTTTGATGATTACATGATGATGAAGTTGGATGATGAAGTGCCCTGCTGTTATGCTTGAACCATGAACATTGCCCAGAAAAACCATATGTTTTGTGTTACATACTGTTGTCTGTTTGCTATGTGAACATTCCCATGCCATGCTTTTGAATGATGTTTGGTTCGAATTTTGGTTGCTGAAGATGATGTTGCTTGCTGTTATGCTGAGTATGCCCAGGAATTTTGCTTGAATGTGTATGGTTTGTTGCTGTTTAGATGTGCATGAGTATAGTTGCATCAATGCCTTTTTGTTTGTGTGCCTTTGTTGGGTTTCACTTTTGATCGATTTCATGAAGCTGAACACGATACCATGGCTGCTAAAACCCTAGGGTTTATGTTGAAACCCAGAAAATTCATCCATTGGCCGAGTTACTGTTTTATTGGCTGAGAGCCAATCAAAACATTTCATTTCGCAGGGCCAAAACGCATAGCTTCAGTTAGTGAGGCGCTTATTACAAGTATGTCATCCAGTTGACCATGTTTGACCCCATTATGCCATGCATTTCGTTCATGCTTGCCTCAAATTTCATCCAACTTCACAAATTAATTTCTCTTTCAATTTTCATCCAAAAATTATGAAATTTTTTCCATCATGTTCATGAATGTGTCCTCTATTTTATTGTGAATTTTAATTAATTTTCCATTGGCTGGATTTTTAATGATAATTGATTTCCCAACATGTATGCCAAAATGATACATATTGCCATTTCTTTTGTGAAATACCCATGCTGTATCCAATGAGCTTGAAACTTTTTGTGGTGAAACTAGACACATTGACCTTTGTTTCCATGTAGAGTTTATGCATTTCCCATTGGTGGTTTGTGAGCTTTGATTTTTTGAAGTTATGTGTCACATTTGGTGTCATACCATGATCATGCATTTTCCCTAATTTTGTTCACATGCTTCCTTGCATCCAAATGATCCAATTTTTTGCATGAGACATCCTCTACATGTCTAGTTTGTGTATGAATTTTCTTGGAATTAATCATGCTGTTTTCCATTTGATTGTGAATTTTCTCCCATGCTTTGTCATTTGTTGACTTTATGGGATACACATTGCCATATTTTGTGAAATTCTCAAATCTTATTGTATGATCATGAAATTTCATATGTGATAACTAGACATCTCAAGCTTTGCATTGGTGTTAATCTCATTCATTTCTCTTCTGTTTTCAAATTGATATGATTTTTTGAAGTTGACTCATGTTTGTTGACTTTCATCATGCTTACTTGAATTTGGTTTGACTTCATGATTTTACTTGACTGCCTTCCTCTCATCCAAATGCAATGAAATTTTACATGTCTACCATGCTAGATGTTAGGATTGAGTGTGATTTATTTCATGATTTTTGAGATTGTTTGATTTGACTTTTGAAAGAGGTCTTGCTGTTGACCTATTTGTGCTCTTTCTTGCCATGCTTTGCATCCTTTTGCATATGAAATGACATTGATGCATGATTTGATTATGAATCCAATTGAGTTTACTTCTTAAATGTTTGAACATGAATTGGGTTGACTTTCATTTGCTGTTTGACTTTTTTTCTTTCACCTTTGACCCTAGGCTAGTCCTAGTGGTCTTCTGAGCTTACAATTGAGCTATTGTTTCAGGTTAAGCCCCAATGCTTCAAAGATCATTCAAATTTGATTGAGTTGAATTGTTTATCATGTGCTAACCCTTGTTTTGTAGGTAGACTCATGTAATTTGAGTCTTTGTGCCTTGCACAATTGGTCCCTCTGTGGTTGACTATTGGTTCATTTCCTTTTGATTTTGATTGTTGACTTGTTCACTAATGAGTTTGACTTTTTCAGGTACTTTAGTTGCTTAAGTTCTTTGAACTTGCTTGCTTTGCTATTTAGCATTTGCTTTGAGGTATAAACCTTTCTTCTTCATGTAGTCTGGAGACCCGGTCTGTTATTTGACCGGGCAAACTGTCTGAAGTCCTCCTTAAGAGGCAATGCCTGTGTTTGTTTAAATTTGTCCTAAGCAGGAAAAGTCCTTCAAGTAAGGCAATTGGTGGAAGGTAGGGATAAGCAATCTATCCCCACTATTCAGTGTGTCCTCTCATTGCTCCCATTACATGGTTGAAGCATTGAGATAAAAACCCAAGATCTAATCGAGTCAATAATGTGGAGAGAGCTCCATCTTTCTGAGCTCCCACACTTTCTTTTATGCTCTCCCTGATCAGGGATAGAAGCAATGAGGCACACCCCTCATCTCCTTTTCATCTGCTTCACCTTAGCCTCTCAATGGCAAGGTTAAGAGCGACCTTTACCTATTACAGTGGACTTTCAAAGTCAAACCCTCTTGTGTGAGCCCCATTGTTTTGGCTATAGAGTGTGCTGTCTGATATTCATTGATTGATTGATTGCTTCATATGCACATGTTTGCCTGTATGTTATGCATTTATCATCATCATCAATTGCCATTAGTGCATGATCATACCATTTGTCTGTGTGACTTTTATCATTGTTGTTTGCCCATTGAGGACAACTGTAAGCCCATCTTTTTGGCATTTGCTCCTATGATATGGAAGGATAGAGTGTAAGACCTCATTGGTCACTCATATCTTCTGTTGCTTTGTTTGTATGTGAGGATACAGTTATAAGTCCCTGTAAGTTGGCATCTGTTGTCCTATGATCATAATTTGATCTGTTTGTTGTATGTGAGGTTGCAGTTATAAGTCCCTGTAAGTTGGCATCTGCTTTCCTGTGATCATAAGTTTGTTTTATCTGTTTGTATGAGAGGTTGCAATTATAAGTCCCTGTAAGTTGGCATTTGCATTCCTGTGATCATATTGTTGATTTTGTTCTTGTATGTGAGGATCCATTGTAAGTCCCTGTAATGTGGCATTGGTTTTCCTGTGATCATCTGTGGAGTTAACCTAAGTCCAGATAGATTGGCAGTTGACTTCCATTTCTCATCTTCGTTTCTTGTTTTAGGAGATTAGTGTAAGACCATTGAGTGGCCTCTGATATCCCATTCTGTTTTAGGAGATTGGTATAAGCCCAGTGATTGGCATCCGATATCCGCCTTTTGTATTTCATCTTTGTTTGTTTTCTATTATCCATTGCATTCCAAAGGACACACTTGAATCATTTCCCATATGATCTCAAGAAGTGAACCGCCTGAGAAGTTTTACAATCCATCCTCATCCATTCATCCCTCATTACGTCTTAGAACCTTTTCACACTCTTAACTTTCAAACTTGACTTAGTGTTGTGCAAACATTTTCATGTTTTTCTAACTAAAAACCTGGACTCAAGTCCTTGACTTCTTTTCAAACTCCATTCCATAATACTTCTTCTGAATTAACATTAATCATACTTTGACTTCCATTTTCATAATCACAATCAATTAACTTCACTCATTCACTTGTTTTGGCCTTGTCCATTAATCTTTTCATGCATTAGCCATAGGTTTCAATTATCATTGTGGTTGATGTAAATCTTGCCTATCCTTAGTGAGTCGACTATAAGTCTTCCGTACTGAAAACAGGGTTAATCCCTCTAGTGCGTTGAAGCTATCCTCACATGGTGGATCTGTTGTTTCTGGTCGAGTGTTCTCCCATTGATAATGAAAAGCCTCAGTGCTTGTGTTTAAAACTGAATCCACCAACTTTTGGAAATCTTTTAGCCGAACTACGGTGTTTTGATCCTTACCTTTGATGGAAGGTACGTAGGCAGCGGGTTCATCCGTTCAAACCTAATAACTAACTTGTATATTCTTTTCTTATCATCCCAATCATGTTTTGCACAATACATATGTCATAACAAATAACAATCTTTTACAACAAGTGTGAAAAGGGCTCCCTAGGAGTACCTAGGACGTAGTGGGTGCCTAACACCTTCCCATTGCGTAATTTACCCCTTACCCAGAATCTCTGATCTTTTTATTAGTTTTCCACGTGTAAAACTTCTTAGGCTTTTGTTCGCTTTTTAGCCAGTCCTTTGGATAAATAAAAGTGCGGTGGCGACTCGAAATTTCAAGGTATCTCTTAGCTTATGGTTTAATCGATAGATCATATAGCGACGAATACACCGTCACACATATCAATTCCCTACATGGAGAAGGGCCATGGAGAGGAAATTACATTCAAAAGTGTCGAAGGAACATGAATCTTATCTGCATAAATTTGACACTCATGGCATTTCTTCACAAACTTGCAATAGTCAGATTCCATTGTCGGCCAATAGTAACCTGCTCTCAACATCTTCGTTGTCATAGCATGTTTGTTGTAATGAGTACCAAAGGATCCTTCATGGACTTCAGTCATCAATAGGTATGCTTCGTGTCTATCCACACATCTGAGCAAAACCATATCGAAATTTATCTTATAAAGCATATCACCATTTAGGTAGAAGTTACTAGCTAATCTTCTCAAAGTCTTCTTATCTTTCAAAGATGCCCCAGACGGGTAAATTGGACTTTGGAGGAAACACTTGATATCATAATACCATGGCTTTTCATCTTTGACTTCTTCAACAGCAAATACATGAGTTGGCCTATCAAGACACATCACAGTCAAATTGGGAAATTCATTCCGGAATTTCACCATGATCATGGAAGCCAACGTTGCAAGAGCATCTTCCATCTGGTTTTCATCTCGAGGAATATGATTAAACTCAACCTTTGTAAAGAAATTTGATATCCTCCTCGCATAATCTTTGTACGGTATCAAACCGGGTTGATTCGTCTCCCATTCACCTTTGATCTGATTCATAACCAAAGCTGAATCTCCATAGACGTCAAGATATTTAATTCTGAGATCAATGACCTCTTCAAGCCCCATAATGCAAGCTTCATACTCATCCATATTGTTTGTACATTTGAAGGTCAATCTAGCTGTAAACGGAAAATGAGTTCCTTTAGGAGTAATAATTACTTCCCCAATGTCATTACCATACGAATTAATGGCTCCATCAAATACCATGCCCCAACGGGAACCAGGTTCTTGCCCTTCTTCAAGCAATGGTTCATCACAATCTTTCATCTTCAAGTACAAAATCTCTTTGTCAGGAAAATCATACTACACTGGCTGATAATCTTCAATAGGTTGGTGAGCCAAATGGTCAGCCAAGACACTACCTTTAATAGCTTTTTGAGATCGATATTCAATATCATACTCGGATAACAACATCTGCCAACGGGAGATCCTCCCATTTAAAGAAGGCTTCTCAAAAATTTACTTGATTGGATCCATTTTGGATATCAACCAAGTAGTATGATTCAACATATACTGGCGCAGATGCTTAGCAGCCCAAGCCAATGTGCAGCATGCCTTCTCAAGCATAGAATATTGAGTCTCACAGTTGGTGAACTTCTTACTGAAGTAGTAAATTGCATATTCTTTCTTCCCAGATTCATCTGGTTGACCAAGAACACATCACATACTCTCTTCAAGCATAGTCAAATACATCATCAAAGGTTTTCCAACAGGCGGAGACAGAATCGGAGACTCAAGCAGATATTCTTTAATACTGTCAAAAGCTTTCTGGTAATCCTTGGTCCAATCACAAGACTGGTCTTTCCAAAGAAGCTTGAATATAGGCGCACATGTAGCAGTCATATGCGATATAAATATTGAGATATAGTTCAAGTGGGCGAGAAAACCTCTGACTTGCTTCTCAGTTTTGGGCTCAAGCATCTCTCGTATTGCTTTAACCTTAGAAGGATCAACTTCAATACCCTTCTCGCTGACAATAAATCCCAACAACTTACTAGAGCGAACACCAAAAGTACACTTATTGGGATTCAAGCGGACTTTATACTTCCTCAAATGCTGGAATAACTTCAACAAATGCTCAACATGTTCTTCTTCATCACTTGATTTAGCAATCATATCATCAACATAAACTTCAATATCTTTATGCATCATATCATGAAAAAGAGTGGTCATATCTCTCTGGTACGTTGCACCAGCATTCTTTAAACCGAAGGGCATCACTCGATAACAGAATGTTCCCCAAGGTGTAATGAACGTGGTCTTCTCCGTATCTTCAGGTGCCATCTTGATCTGATTATAACCGGAAAATTCATCCATAAATGAAAAGACTTTGAATTTAGTTATATTGTCTATCAACATATCAATGTGTGGCAGAGGAAAATTATCTTTCGGACTGGCTTTATTCAAATCTCTATAATCAACACATATACAGACTTTTCCATCTTTCTTAGGAACATGCACAATATTGGCCACCCATTGCGGATACTCGGAGGTAACAAGGAAATCAGCATCAATTTGCTTATGCACTTCCTCCTTGATCTTCACTGCCATATCAGGATGAGTTCTTCTCAGCTTCTCTTTGATCGACGGGAATTCTGGCTTCAAAGGAAATCTATGCTCCACAATCTCAGAATCCAAGCCAAACAAATCTTGATAGGACCAAGCAAACACATCATAATACTCTCGAAGAAGATCAACCAACCCCTTTTTAGCTTTTGGACATAGTTGAGGCCCAATCTTGACTTCTTTCACATCATCATCGGAACCCAAGTTGACTAATTCAATATGTTCTTTAAACGGCTGAATGGTTTTTTCCTCATGCTCAACGGGACAACTCATCAGATACTTCTTCATCATCATTCTCTTCCTCAGCTTCAAACACAGGGAAATCAAAGTTTAGAGAGGGAGTAGGATCATTACAGTCAATGGATTTGAAAACCAATCTACATAATAATTTGATATTTTGATTTTAGAGAAGTGGAGTGCAAACAAATATTAGGCAGATGGAGAGATTATTATTTATTTATATTTTTTTGTGATTACCATTTTCAAAAAAAGCAAAAAGTAAAAAAATAACATCATAAATATGGATGAATAAAGTTGTATTTTATTGATGATTATAGTGAAAACGCCCAACAATGTTTCACTTCTTCCTTAGGCATAAGAGAAGGATTTTTCTTAAACAAATAAAACAAATTACTTCGAACGATGCATAACAACAGGACCGTCAACAGCTATCCAATTGTCGCAAGTCTGGCCATGTGTTATAAAGTTGGCACAAGCTTCGTCTTCATCACCGTCTTCAATAATGGCAGTTGAGTGTTGATCATCATTGTGAATGAACCATCCACTGTGGAAAACTTTTTGCATAGCCTTGATGTTAGATTTGAATGGCCCTTGCTGAAATCCCGTCCCTACTTTATTCTTGTTCTCAATAACTTCCATAACACGACCCCATTTGTCGGTGCTACCAACCTGAACAACCTCTTTGGCATCCTTCAGAGAAGACATGGGTGCCCTAGCCTTCTTCAATTCATCAGCAACAGATAAGGCTTGGAATAGTGTTCCAACTTCTTCTTCCGCGTCCACATAGGTGAAGGACGACAGATGGCTTACTAATAATGCTTTCTCCCCGCCAACAACGACAAGCCTGCCGTTCTTCACAAATTTCAACTTCTTGTGCAATGTAGACGTCACGGCACCAGCTTCATGGATCCATGGCCTTCCTAACAAATAGTTGTAGGCCGGGTGAATATCCATCACTTGAAAAGTAATTTGAAAATCACTCGGACTTATCTTAACCAGAAGATCCACTTCTCCAATCACATTTTTTCGGGAACCGTCAAACTCTTTAACCACTACGCCAGTGTACCTAATCGGGGCACCTTGATAAGAAAGTCTTGCTAGAGTTGACTTTGGCAACAAATTCAACGATGAGCCAGTATCAACCAACACATTAGACAGAGCGTACTCCTTCCAATTCATTTAAATGTGAAGTGCCAAGTTGTGATTCTTACCTTCCTCGAGAAGTTCTTCATCACAAAAGCTTAGATTGTTACAAGAAGTAATATTGGCAACAATGTGGTCAAACTCATCCACAGTAACATCGTGCTCCACGTAAACTTGTTCCAATAATCTCTGTAAAGCCTCTATATGTGCCTCATAACTCATCAATAATGACATCACATAAATTTTTGATGGTGTCTGGAGCAACTGCTCCACAACATTGTGTTCACTTCTTTTAATCAGACCCAATATCTTATCATCATCATTAGCTTTCAACTTGATGGATTCACCAGACTGACAAGTTGGAGCACTAACCGGATCAACTGCAGGAACTTTTGCCTTATTACCCACTGAAATATCTTCCACAACCTTAGGGGATACCGGGCTGAAAACACGACCACTGCGGGTCACCTTCACTACATCCGCAATACTCACCATTGAATTCACAACTAGAAGAGGAACCTCTTGACCATTCTCAATCATGGCAGCATTATACTTATACGGCACAATTTTATTGGATGAATAGTGGACGGGGCCCGCTAACCGTATAACCAACGGTGATACCGATCTGTTTCCTTTTCTGTTGTTGCCATCAAATTGAATAATTATCCGCTAAGGGGTCTTGAACACCGGTACGATGATGTTCACATCATTTCCCATATACCTCGACTGTTGAACCTGAATAATATTTTCATCCATCAACTTTTGAATATCCCTCTTAACAATTATACACCCTCGAGGGTTAATACTACAAATAACACAACCATCATGGTCATGTTCACAAGAGCTTACCAGGCACAAGTCTCTGTGAATTTCCACCAAAGACATACGGATACAGCGCACATAAAAAACCCTAAAATTCCCAAGACAGTCGTCTACCATGTTCACATAAGTGTTGCCATGAGTAGGCAGCGAGTTTGCTTTAACATTTGGTGCTCTGTCCTCAAAGGACACCATACCGCTTTTGACCAGCTTTTGAACCTCGTACTTCAAGGGATAACAATTTTCAATATCATGATCAGGAGCTCCCTGGTGAAAAGCACAATGTAAGTCAGGTTTGAACCACCATGGCAACGGCTCGGGAATTTGTGGAGGATTCCTTGGTTGGATAAGATTCTTGACTACCAAGGAAGGATACAATTCTGCATATGTCATAAGAATAGGGTCAAAAGAGACCTTCTTCCTCTCAAAGTTCTGATGATTGTTGTTGTTGGTACGTTGTTGCGGTTGTTGTTGATGTTGTTGCTGAATAGGAACTGATTGATTTGTTGAATTATTGGTAAAGACTGGAATTACTGATGATACTTGATTTGATATTGACGGAACTGGGAATTCTTCCTCTCATCAGGCCTCCTCTTCCTCCCTACTAATACTACATTAGTTTCTCCTTCCTTCTTTTTGGAGAAGCTATCATCGTACTTCTTACTCGCCGACACTTCATCTTTGGCTAATTGTCCCTCTCAGACTCCTTCTTCCAATCTCATCCTCGTGTTCACCATCCCGGTGAAAATTAGGGGCACTTACAATCATACTTTCATAGTAAAATGAACTCAGTGTCTTCAAGATTATCTTAGTCATTTCCTTCTCCTCCAGAGGTGGACTAATCTGAGCAGCCAATTCCCTCCATCTTTGAGCATATTCCTTGAATGTCTCTTTGTCCTTCTGAGACGTCGATCTCAACTGATCTCGGTCGGGAGTCATATCAACATTGTACATGTATTGTTTGACAAAGGCCTCTCCCAAGTCATTAAAAGTACGGACACTAGCACTATCTAAGCCCATGTACCATCTAAGTACAGCACCTATCAAACTGTCCTGGAAGTAATGAATGAGCAGTTGATCATTGTCGGTCTAAGTAAACACCTTTCTAGCATACATTACAAGATGACTCAAAGGGAAAGTATTCCCCTTATATTTTTCAAAGTCTGGGACCTTGAACTTCACCGGGATTTTGAAATTAGGCACCAAATATAACTCAGCAGCACTCTTACCGAATAAATCCTTTCCTCTTAGGGTCTTCAATTCCTTACGCAACTTAAGAAACTGGTCCTTCATCTCGTCCATCTTCTCATAAACTTCCGGACCTTCAGACGGATCAGAGTGGTAAATGGTATCCTCAACACGAGGCAAAGTATGCACAATGGACGGGGGTACATACAGGATCGGGCTAGATGTCGGCATAGAAGCAACTGTTGGTGCGAACCCTTCAGGCACAAAACTTGGTGGCATTCCCCATGGAAACCCAACATGCATGGTAGGAACAGACTGGCTAGCAACCACATGAACAGATGATGAAGTAATCTCTGAAATAACAGTCCTCTGAGGATGAGAAGTTGCAGGAGGCGGAGATGGTTGGTTCTTAGCAGCAATCACAGACTCCATCAAGGCAGTAAGTCTAGAAATTTCATCCTTAATTCCTTTGTTCTCTTAGTTCAAGATGCTTCATTCTTCTAAAACGATTAGCTCGGGTGTTATAGTGATGAGTCGGCTTGGCTGATACATAGAAGAAGAACTGATAAGACATCTGGCGGAAGAAACCTATTATGCAGATGATGCATGAAATGCAATGTTTTTTATTGTTTTTAATTCCAAGGAACATATGAAGTCTCACTTGCAAATATTTTCAATTAGTAATAATAATTAACAATAATAGTTCAATTGATCATAAAATCTCTTTTTATTCATAAAATTGGAAGGATTACACTGAGTACAATTTCAGAAACCAAAAACATAAATACAAGAGAAAAGGAAACTATCATCCTAAGGATCCCTAGCAACTGCATCAGATGATCTGGCCAAGGGAGCATACTTCCTTCGGATGCGTCAAATCTCTGACTCAAAGGAGGTCTTCATCTGAGCTTTCTCAAGGACAAGCTGATCATCAATCTTCTTCCAAACACCGGAAGGTTGAGGCATACTAGAGGAAAATAAATACATTGGCCCTCTCTGTCTCTTCACTCCATGCTCCTCAAGAATCTCAATAAGTACATCGTTGTCTTTCGACTAAAGTTTCAACTCCTCATGCTTTTGGTTCAAAGCATGGAACCGCTCTTCCCACAAGTCTCTCTCTTACTTCATCTTGGCAAGTGCGTCTTCCAACTCTTCTACATCTTGGTTAGGGAGAGTTGATGGCTCAGCCACAACCACAGACATAAGTCTTTCACAAGCATACGGAATATTGAGCTCCAAAGTTCTCTTCTTCATCCAAATAGTGTAAGCTTTCAAAGCTACACAAATGCATGGACCAAGCTCAGACCTTCCTTTCCTATGCACATTGTGCTAAGCACGCACCATTCTACTCTTCAAAAGTTGGGGATCTTTACCCTCCTGATAGAATAGACCCTCTAACTGAACATTATTAGGCTTATCTCTCAAGGGGAACCCAAGTTGATGACGGGCCAAAGCAGGGTTGTAGTTGATTCCTCCTTGTGTACCAATAAGAGGAATGTTAGAGAACTCGCCATAATTATCAATAATATCCACGCTACCCAATGCAGAATCATACCAAACAATATCATCATTAGTGAGAGACATAAGTCTCTGAGACCATCGTAGATATTGTCGGTTCTCATAGAAAGCAGGCGTCTTAGGTAAGTGAGAAATAAACCACTTGTACAGAAGAGGAACACGGCACACAATAGATCCACCACCTTTATAATTCCTCAAATGCAAAGAGAAATACATGTCACCCAACAGAGTCGGAACAGGATTCTCAATCAAGAATATTCTAATGGCGTTAACATCAACAAAACCGTCAATGTTAGGGAACGAAGCTAGACCATAGATGAGCAATACAAAGATAGCTTCAAAAGCGTCCATTCTACCGGCTTGAGAAAAAATAGTAGCTCTACCAATAAGAAAATCAGAATTCAATCCTAGAATCCCTCATTTCTTCACCAAATGAGCATCAATCTCATATTTCTTCAAATGAAGAGCTTCGGCTATGATATGAGATCTCGGGATCTCCTCCAATCCACTGAAAGGTACCTTGCTAGATACGGGTATACCCAAGAGATGGGCATACTCCTCCAACATGGGCACAAGCTGATAGTCGGGAAAAGTGAAGCACCAATAGAGAGAGTCATAGAACTGCACTGAAACACTTAGAAGTCCTTCAACATAATTAGTAGATAATACAGACAAGAGCTTGCCATGACGTTGCTTGAAGTCCAAGGGATATAATATAAAGGATGACAACTTACTTAACTCTTTCAAATCAGGACATCTTAAATTGTACTTATTAGTGTTCCTTCGCCCATAATCCATGGTGTGAAAATATTTGCAAATAAGACCTTAGTTTCCTTGAAATTTATTTTCTGTGATGAATGTTATGATGCGCATGTATGCATGAATGCAACAATCACACACAAAGGATCACACACAAGGTAAACATAAACAAAGGTCAATGGATGGATCAAGTCAGCATCAAGATCAATCATCCATTTTGGTGGATTATGGTTTTCACCTTATCAACACCCAAGTTCCATTGATATTGATGAGACTGATCGGATCAACCGAGAATTAAAGGGTTTGTTGTGAGTCACGAGCATGGAGTCGGGTTAAGAATCATCCCAAAGGAGTGTACTAAGGATAAAAACCTATAGATCATGTTCTAAAATGTTCCCAGAGTCGTGATCCCATCTATCAGATACTATAGGTTAGGATGACAGACTTATCAACCCATGGTATTCTCAAGAGAAACTCGTCTGAGTGTAGTATCGCGTAACAACTATTATCAAGTCTAAACTTGAACATTCTCTGCACTATGTCCTAAATAGGCCAAGTTGGGTTAAATGTTCTACAGTCGTCAGCTTCTCGGACCCCCAAACTAGAGAAAGTAATGCTTATCCACGACTTACTCGTGTGACATCAGTAACTCCAAAGAGGTCTCCACTGAGTGGGGGATCTCATGTCAACTCTTTCAGGACTACTCCTTCAAAGCCAACATGACTATACCACCTTCATATCTTAGATTGCACTCAAGTTCGGGTTAGAACTTATCTCACCACACAGAGATCACCAAGCATAACAGACAGAGTATCACACAACAATATATATAAACAAATATCAAATATACAAATATACACACAAAAAAGTAGGCTAAACCCACTAAGGACTACTTTCCCCAGCAGAGTCGCCACTTAATTTCTGTAGTGGTAAAAAATTCATGACCATCAAGTTATGGATAAACATGACGTTAATAAAACCAGAGTCGCCACCACGCTTTTATTGTTTCCAAAGGAAAAGGGAAAAAGTACGAACGAAACCCAAAGATAAGAAGTTTTCAAATCAAAACTAATAAAATGTCAGAGATTACAGGTAAGGGGTTTGTTACACAGAGGGAATGTATTAGCACCGGAAGTGTCCTAGGTACTCCTAGGGAGCCCTTTTTGTATGCAAGTGTTTTGGTCAAAATGATGTTTGATAAAAATATAGAGTGGGGGATGAGAAAAGAAGTCATTAATTATATTTTTTGTGTTTGACAAGACCTTCGGTCTTATGCCTACGTACCAACATAAAAATGAGGGATAAAACCCTCGTAGTTTGTGGTAAAAATTTCAAAGAAGTTGGTGAATTGGTTTTAATTAAAAGCTTAGAAGAAAAAGGTACAAAAGGCCAAAGACTTGAATGGGGTTGTTAGTTCTTTTTGTCTTTTTAAAATTAGAGTCAATATGGTTAAGTTCATTCACAAGTTTGATTTAAGAAAAATGCTTACAAGATTCAATGGCATAAGGCCAAAGTTTCTAATCATTAAAACATGTCAAAGTTGAAAAACACAAACAAAGAAAGTTTTGTAAAGAGGGAGAGATTTTGAAATTTAAGAAGTGAGAGGAGATGAAGGGTATCCTAGACAAAAATTAAAAGTTAAGAGATGAAAAGATCTGACCAATAGGATGCAATCCACAAGACAAGAATGTCAGATAGAAACCCATTTTCCTTTGGACTTTTGAACAGACAACAAGCATAAACAATATCCAATCAAACCATATGAAGACTAAGGCATCAAATAAAGATATCCATAATATCCAAGCAAACACCCAAATAACTAGCAGTCTTCAATACCTTCCAATGTATCAGATGAAAATAATCCTTGTGGTAAACTCAAAAGCAATCATCACATATCAATCATAAAGTCAAAATAACAAATTTAACATAGAGATAACATAATGGATGAACCAGAAGCACTCAGGGCTTGCATCAGATGAAAGGCATAGTCAGGGATAACTCAATCTCAAATAGTGTCATTGGCCAAGTCCTCATAGCATAGGGAAGTTTCCTATTCTAAGTCCAAAAGATCAAATCAAGTCCAACAGTCCACCAAGATATTTTTTAGGGTTTTTTGTTGTTATTGGGTATTTTAAGGTCCTAAGACCACAAACAAAAACAAAATCACAAGTACACAATATATACAATCACAAGACATGGCTCAAGTGAGCAAAGTGAAAAGGACTAAAACATAAACAAGTTGCATGAAATGTAAATGGCAATGAATGATAAAGGTACTGAAATTTAAATTGCATTAAGTAAATGACTTGAAAGTAAAGCAACATTAATAAAGAGTTAGTCAAAGGTTAGTGAAGAGTTTTAATTGTTTAAGTCATTCTTTGGAGAACACTCAACCATTCATTCACAAGTATGAATACGTGAACCAACATATCATCCATGAGAATGGATCCAACTTGGATAAATCAATAGGTATGTTACTAGCTCTCATGTATCGCACCTCGAAAAAATGCGAACCCTCACGATGGTCGCGGAAAAATTATGTTCGAACAGAGTCGCCACCGAACTTTATTTATTCCAATGAAGGAATAGGAAAATATCGATAAAACCTTTTAGAAAACGGAATAATGGTCATCGCAACCATATTCGGGTTCGGGAGTCGATTACGCAAGGGGAAGATATTAACACCCCTCACGTTCGTTGTACTCAACGGGAACCTTTTAGTCTAATTTGCTATTTGAATGTTAGTTAAATGTTATTTGCTTTCTTCGAGTAATTAGAATTGATGATAGATATGGATGAAGACCTCGGGAGGGGGAAATGGGAGGTTTTTTATTAGTGTGCTCACGAAGATACAGCAATCTCCTGCCTACGTATCCTTATAGTGCAATAAGGAAATCAGAGCATTCGTAGTTCGGGCTACTACGAATATTTGGTGTGTTTTGTTTTGATGAACGACTGTGTAGGTCGGCGTTCTAACGGCTAAACGTTGGCTTGTCTACTCTCGGTGGAGGCTCTAGCACTGGTTTGTTGTGCGCATTAGAAAGGATTTACAGTGTTCTTTTCGAAAAGGGTTTTGGTCACGCGGGGGTGACAAGTTGAATTGACGTGTTTGGGTGTTCTTGGTTGATTAATTTCGATCGCGTGGGGGCGAGAAGTTGAGTTTAACGTGTTTTGAGATGTTTTTGAAGAACGACAAAAGATTGAGCAATATGGTGCACACCAATCGTTCAATTCTTTCGAGGAATAATAAGGCGACCGCCTTCTACTCCTTTTTCATTCAAATTATTTTGAAAGTGTGTTTGTGGATGTTGAATACGCATGGTAGTGAGGCGTACGCCTCCTACTTGCTTATTCAAAGAATAATGAGGCGTGCGCCACTTATTCCTTTATCCAAGTTTAATTAAAATGTATTAATCGGAAGTCGATGATTTGTGCAATATGGCGATCGCCAATTATTCAAATAATCGAGAGATGGTGAGGCGAATGCCTCCCATCTTTTATCACCCGAGGTTTAAATTTTAAAAAATATTCTTTTTAGATATTGTATTTTGATTTGCGAAAATAGTTTGAATTTGAATTGGTAGGTTTTGAAAAGTCGATGATTTGAGCAATGTGGCGTACGCCAATTATTCAAATAATCAAGGAATGATGAGGCGAACGCCTCCCATTCTCAATTGAAGTTTAAGTTAATGTTTATTTTGTGAAATCGGATTTGATCTAAAATGTGATTTGAATTTATTCAATTGCGTTTTAATTTTGTGACGAGAATTCGATCAATATGGCGTACGCCAATTATTCGAATAATCGAGAGATAGTGAGGTGAACGCCTCCTATCCTTTTATTATCTGTAATTTGGAATTAAAAGGATTTAGAATGTATAGTTAATTTGAAAGAAATGATTTGAAGTATTATGGTTCGATGTTTTAATCGGGTGACAAGAACTCGTGCAATATGGCGTGCGTCAATCATTCGAGTACTTGAGAAATAGCGAAGCGAACGCTTCCTATATCTTTTTCATCCCAAGATTTCATTAAAAGAGATAGAGTATTTTTTAGAAATTATATTTAATTTGAAAAGGTAATTTGAATTGGTATTTGGTTAAAGTTTTAATTGGGTGACAAATATTCGAGCAATATGGCGTACGCCAATCGTTCGAGTAATTGAGAAGTAGTGAAGCGGACGTTTCCTATATTCTTTTTCATCCAAGTTTAAATTACGAAATTAAGAGATTAAACTATTACCAAACACATCCTATAAATTCGAGAATGAAACATCAAATTTAATTAACCAATTAATTTTAATTGAATTTATTTAGCTAATAAATTATTTTTATTTATTAACACTAAAACATGATTTTAAATTCTAATTAATTTCTATAGAATATTTGTACATATAAAATAGTAAACATTTATATTAAAACTAGTGATAATCTAATTATACACCTTGAACTTATATAAAAAAACAAAAGCACCTCATTATGCATACGTTAAAAAAATTACGGTAAGCTTAGATCGGTTTGAGTCCAACTTTGCCTTGCATAGATATTAAGGCAAATTAATTTCTATAATGAATAACAAATAAATAACCAAAAGATGATTAAAACCTTTTAATTACAAAACTGAAAAAATTAAGCTCCTTACAGTAACACGTGAAGACAAAAGAGAGAAGAAATGTGAACATCATGTATTTTTTCATTATTCCTAATTACATCATGATAGAAATCATAAAGCAACATCACCATTTGTAGCAAATAAAAAAAAATAGTTATCTGTAGCAGTATCTATTTGGTATCCATTACATGTTAGGATGCATCATGATAAAGACCACATCATATCATTAATCACCAATTGCATCCAAAAACCCAAGTTATTAGTAGCAGTATCCACTATGGCATCAGTATGTCACCTTGAAAACTCATGCTAACACAAAAATAAGCGGAACACACGACATCATAGAAAAAGCTTCTGAGAAAATGATTATTACCTAAACAATAAGTTCAACCTCAAACTAAACAAACTAAAATTTTAAAGCAGAACACACAACAAAACCAAAATAAACAAGAATTACCAAACAATAGAAATTAAAAAAATAAACCATAATTGGTGATGATTCAAACAACAGTAATACGAATTCAAAGGATTCGAAGAAATTAGTTCAATGTTTGCAATGTTCTTTCATAAGGTAGCAAACCTTAGAGTCACCTAGTGCATCAGAAAAAAAAGAGTTCGAGAATACCGTTACAGATGTTGGAAAGATCGGTGGTGTTGCGGAAGGAGAGTTGTCGCGTTCGAAGTTGGACATTTTGACGGCGGTATGCAGCGGTTCCACGTGGATTCACCGGCGGATGTTGATGTTGACGGTGGATTTGGGTCGTTGAGGGTTCTTCGGAAGTTGTCGGAGTATCGGTGAAGGTTTGAGCGCGGTTGTTGTTGGTGGATGCGTCGTCGGAACGATGGTGAGTTATTGACGGAAACGGTATGCACGGTGGAGACCGATTGTTGGACGGAGGCGCCGTTGTTTTTGCGGTGCGTTGATGTGTGTGAGTCGAAGAGGGTGGATTCGGTGATGGAGACGATTGATGGTGAAGGTGAACGGAAGCGCGGTGGCTTTGTGGTTGTTGTTGAGTGAAGGTGGAGATAAACGGCGGAGAAGGAAAGGCGGTAAGGGTTGGTGGAGAAGTGGACGAAGGTGGCTGGTGTTTGTGATGATGGAGGTTGTGGTTGTGAGGACGGCGATGCAGTGTGAAGGGTGAGAGTGGTGGTTTCGTGTGGTGATGGAAATGGTGGTGGTCAGAAGGGTTTGTGGTAGAGGTTTTGTGTGGAGGATGAGATGGAGCGGTGATTGGTGTAGATGGAGAGTCGCGGCGGAGAGGAAAAGCTAAACAACTTTTCTTTTCCTGTTTTCTTTTCCAGAGAAGTGAGAGAGAAGAGAGGTGAGTGAGTGAGGGTAACGAATGAGTGGAGAGTGAGTGTGAGTGAATGAATCCATTGTGAGTGGGACGCGTGTTTATCTTGTAATGAGTGTGTGAGCTGTCCGCGTGAGGTTGGAGAGAGAGGGTGAGGTGGGTTATGCAAGCTGTCAACTTGAAAAAGAAGAGAATCCAATGCTATCTTATTTTAACATTATTATTCTAAAAACCATCATTGTTATTCATTTTTAACTAATAATAGGATTATTACAAATAAAAACTCTAATTATTTAATTTGATATTTTGAATAAAGAAATAAAATGACCTGATTAAAAAAATAAAAATTGGATATAAATTTACTCGAAAAATTAAATTGGAAACACTAAAATGATCAGCACACAATATACTTATTGAAAAAATACAACGTTTCTTCAAATTCTGAAATAAATTTGCACCGGTTAAAAGGCTCAGGCGGGTCAAACGCAACCGAAACAGCCGCTGAAAAATATGACGAGCACACCAGGTTAAACTATGTGAACCGTAGATTAATAATACTGGTGTCTGTAATTTTAATTTTGAAACTTTTTACCCGCTGATTTTGCTTGTTCTTGAGAAACGATTTAACCAATATGTCTCTATTCTCAATAAATTTATCTTGACTGATATTTTAGGCATTATTCATGATGGAATGTATGTCATGTTATGCATATGATGCAAAGATAAAAAATGAAATCAATTCTATGAAAATTTAAATATGCCCGGACAAAATTGGGGTATGACAACTGCCCCTATTTAATTACTTTGAATCAGAAGGTAAGAATGACAGTAGTCTTCGTACATTCATGGTGGAAGATAATTAAATACGAAAATACCCAAATTTTGTCCTTTGAAATGCATGGAAGAAATGCGGAAAGAATAATGCATAAAGAAAATGCGATGAGAAATACGGTAAGAAAAGTTATTAGAATGTGAAACGAAACAATCAAAACACTCTGAGAATCGTCAGAACAGTATCTTGGATGTCATAATCGAGATATTCCGATAATGGAATGATACCTCAACTGTATCTAAGACTTTCTGAAAATTAGCAAAATAGTGTCTTGATTTAAGCGTACGAGATTCTCTGAGGATCAACGAAGCAGTATCTTATACGATATAATTGAGATATTCCGACAAGGGAATGATACCTCAACCGTATCTAAGATTCTCCGAAGATACCTAGAATAGTATCTCTTAAAAATGAACGAGACTCTTCATATTGATGAAGCAGCATCTCAAACAGCAAAATGAGATTCTTCAGATAAATGAAGCAGTATCTCAAATAGATAAATGAGATTCTTCAGATAAATGAAGCAGTATCTCAAACAGATAAATGAGATTCTTCAGATAAATGAAGCAGTATCTCAAATGGATAAATGAGATTCTTCAGATAAATGAAGCAGTGTCTCAAATAGATAAATGAGATTCTTCAGATAAATGAAACAGTATCTCAAATATTCGTCTGTTGGAAAAAGTATTTTTAGAAAAGATTCCCTTTTGGGAGAGATTTGCTGGAAAAGCTCTGCAGGGGAGAAGCTCATAAGAGATTTTTATGGTAACCTCTGCTTGGGGAGAAATGATAGCAAAGATGCTGGGGGATATCGTTATTAATCATAAATTTGAAGAATGATTGACTAGGAAATAATTCCACGAGCACACGCAGGGTAATAACTTCATTGAATTTAAATGAGGAACGTCCAGGATACATATGAATGACCCTGGATCTTGATATTTTATTATGTTTGACTTTTGTGCGATGTTCCACTTTGGGTGGAAATACCATGTATGCAGTATGCAATTGCTAGGGATATTTAGGACGTGCATGTAGGAATGCGAATTAATTTGTTCGTTTTGATACAATTCCCATTTCATGGGAGTGTTATGCACGGGTATGTTGATGATTGATAATATTATGTCTGATGAATCTTCCTGTTTGGCAGGAAAATGATGCATGTGATGCATGTGGGAATGCAACTAGGTACTTGGATATTTTTTGTAGGGTTTTATTTTTCAATGAGATTATTGGGGAATATCATCATCAAAGAGTTGATGAAAAGGTAACTGTCATCGTCAAAGGGTTGACGGAAAGGTAACCGTCATCATCAGAGGGCTGATGGAAAAGATCATCATCAGAGCGCTGATGGAAAGGTAGTTGTCATCGTCAATGGGTTGACGGAAAGAAGTAAAGGATGGCATCACCAAAGGGTTGGTGGAAAAGGAATTATATATGTAGTATCATCATCAGAGGGTTGACGGAAAGAGACTTCACTATGGAGTGGCATCATCAAAGGGTTGATGGAAGTAATTAAAAGGAGTCATCACCAAAGGGTTGGTGGAAAATAATTTGTCATCGTCAAAGGGTTGACAGAAAAGATTGTCATGATCAGAGGGTTGATGGAAAAAACTTCACTATGGAGTGGCATCATCAAAGAGTTGATGGAAAAGAAACTTCACTATGGAGTGGCATCATCAAAGGGTTGATGGAGAAGAAACTTCACTATGGAGTGGCATCATCAAAGGGTTGATGGAGAAGGTTGTCGTCATCAGAGGGCCTATGGAAAGGTAATGGTCATCGTCAAAGGGTTGACGGAAAGGTAACTGTCATCATCAGAGGGCTGATGGAAAATAATTTGTCATCATCAAAGGGTTGACGGAACTAATTAAAGGATGTCATCACCAAAGGGTTGGTGGAGAAAGGAGTTATATAAGTAATATCATCGTCAAAGGGTTGACGGAAGGAAACTTCATTATGGAGTGGCATCATCAAAGGGTTGATGGAAAGGAATTATTATATTATGTATGCATATGGTGCATGTTAATGAAAAATTCTCGTTTTTGTGTAGGAGATTTTTGATATGCAACTTCCTTATTTGGAAGGAAAGTCATGTGTGTTTATTGTATGCAGTGCATGTGGTAATGCAAGATGAATATTGGTTATTTCTGGATTGATCTCCCTTTTTGAAGGTGAGACTTTCTGGGTACCAATGTTGATTGGATTTGAGTTTATGAAGATGCCAACAAAGTGGACTTTCAGTGGTTGCCAATATGGATTGGACTTTGGTTTTGGAGATGCCAATAGGGATTGGACTTTGGTTTTGGAGATGCCAATAAAGTGGACTTTTATTTTTGGTAGCTGCCAATATGGATTGGACTTTTTTTTTGTAATTACCAATTTGGATTGGACTTTGGTTTGTGAAAGGTTTTGACTTCCCGACACTCGATATTTTGACTATGTGATGATTGGGTGATAGACATGTATGCTCTTGGTGCCCCAAGTTTGATCCTTTGTCGATAAACTGTGTGCTTGTTCTTGAGAGAACCTCAACTTCTTTGCCTGATATGCCTTGATGGTTTATAAATAATTTTGTGAGCGTAGCGACGTAATCAATGCATGATGATTGTGCTTTTGCTCTGCCTTGATGCTCTTTGCAACTTGTTTGCCCCGGCCTGTAGGGTCTTTGAAGGAATTCCCTTTGAACGGAAATCACAGGACGTTTATACCATGGCTTGAACCAATTTGCCCCAGTGTATGAATCTTTCTGTAGTTTGCCCCAAGTTGAGCTTTTTAAAAGGCGTGCCCCTGATTAACTGAGTATGTTGTAATAATTTGCCTCCTTGATCCATTGATGCTTGGGGATTTTTTGACTGACCAATTCATAGTCATTGGATGCCATGCCCCTAATCCATAGGGTTAGGAAGTAGTCTTGATTCGGGTCAGCACCGACGAATGATCAAGTTATTCTCCGATTATTTCTTTGAAGTTCCTTGATGTCAAGTGCTTACTTGCAGTTAAAATTGTTTATTTAATCAATGGTAATTTTAATGCGACATTCATGCAGGTTTGAAAAATCATTTATTGAGGTGATGTGATAGTGTGTGACGAATGAACCATTAGTTCGAACGCATTGTTGATTTAGCTAGTGTGTGAAAGATACAGCGGGATATGATGCCAATACAGGTGATTAGCAAATATTTAGGAGTCAGTTTACGCAACCTTGTTGTAATATGCTTTTCAGAATAAACCCTACTTCAATTAGGTCTTTTGAGGGTTATAACATGGTCTGGTTAATGGTTATTGAAACAAAGGATGTAAGGCTCAAATTTTGTTTTAACCCACCCCTTCTTCATGATGATCTCCAATCCTACATTCAGTTAAGTCAAAACACACATTCAACTTTTAAGAGAGTTTGGCAATGTAAAGATGAGGGTTCAAGATTCGCTTGAAATGGCAGTCACCTTATTTTGCTCTTCATGAATGTTGGTGACCCTTTGATTCTTGACATGGTGGTCACTGAATCTTGTTTTATTTTGTTGAGGTTTTTCATGACCTCTTTTGATTTTTGCTTTGATCCCTAACTTTTGCCTAGACCGCTTTTTGAAGCTTTTTAGTCCACTGGGATTGCCCTAATTTTTGCCTAAGTCTCCTTTTTGGGTGTTCGACTTAGCGGGCTCTTTCTTTGATTTTTTTTTGGAAGATTATGACTGCCAAGTCATTGGTCATTGAAGAACGGCCGACATCAATCTTGGGATATTTCAAGGTTCCTTTGACACTTCAGGAAGTGTGCGAAGAATGGCATGTAGTTGATCCACATACGGGATGTCTTATCTTGTAATTTGGATGTGTAGTCAAATTAACTGAACACTACCTTGCCCCAGGTTAAATGTAAGGGTTTGTAAATCCGAAAGAAACTCCTACTTCTAGGTTCGAAGTGGTTGACTAGGGATTAACTCCTTATCTCTCCAGTGTTTGGGGATTTGAAACAATGCATGTACATCATCAGCAAGGTTTTATCCGAAAGCATACAATCAGCAATTATGGGTATTTCGTTTTCGTCATTCTCCCTTCAATCTTTGCTAAAACAACAGTTTGATAAGTGAATGGGAGAAATATTTTTTTATATCAATGGAAAAAATGAGTGAATACGAAAGGATTCGTTCAAAACATGCATAATCATTTCATTAATATTACCATTAAAGGAAATCAACAATAATTGAAAGCAGATAAGTACTTAACATGCAAAGAAAAATACAAATGAAATGCGAGGAATAGCCAAATGGTTGCCAGTGCAGAGGAATCTCTCTCGTGCCTGATTCACTGTTGGGCTAGCCTTCTTCAGAGTAGTGGTATTTCTCCTCATCGAGACTAGTACGATAATCATCTCGAGACCTATTCTCGGAAATCTCCTCCACCGTTTGGACTGATGGACCCGCACAACTAGGCGAAGTAGTATTATTGATTTGCAAGCTTCGAGGCGCAAATGAGAACATCTTGGAATCAAGCAGGGTTTGTACTTTGCTCTTAAGCACTTTGCAGCCTTCAATTGAATGCCCCTGTGCCCCAGCATGAAAGTCACATCGAGCATTGGCGTCAAAGCCTAGTGGGTATGGAGGACTTACTGGTTTTAGCTCCTTTGGCATTATCAATCCCCTCTTAATCAAATATGGAAGTACTTGACTGTATGGCATTGGAAGCGGATCAATATGTCTCTCTGGCTTTCCTGGCCTTTGTTGAGCATGTTGACGTTGTCGATGTAGAAAATCATGCCGTTTGTATGGCTGTTGAGGTGGAATCCATCGTTGATATTGCAGAGATCCTTGATTTGTAGGACACTGACCATGTGAAGAGGATGGTCTTTGATACGGAGCTTGTGGGATTTCCTAGACTGCATTAACTTCAACCTCTTCTTCCTTTTGGGAATTGGCAATAGATTCACTCTCAATGCTCTGGCTATTTGAGGCGCGCTGGATTCTTCCACATTTGACATCGTACTCGATGCGTTCTCTGATTGACACCAAGTGAGCGAAGTCTGATGCTGCACTGTGTCGCAACGCGAAAAACAACCGGCGGGAAAAAATTACAGAGCCGTCACCGACGTTATTCATCCTATGACAGAAAGGGAGCGCAGGACTAACCTAAGAAAGGGAAAGGAACGGTCTTACGACCAGAGATTACAAGGTACGGGAGTCGGTTACGCAAGGGGAAGGTATTAACACCCCTCATGTCCGTCGTACTCGACGGGATCCACGCTCAAAAGATAGCTCAAAGAATAGGAAACGGTTGCTAATAAACTGCTCAAAGAAATTGCACAAACTGGAATAAGCAAACAAGTGAAAGGAGATGGAGGAAGTGGACTCGGCAGGATGTCGCATCCTGGGCCTACGTAGTTTGTCAGAAACAAACATCAGAGTCAACGTAGTTCGAGGAAATGGGGAACATGCTCGCTAGGACATCGCACCCTATGCCTACGTATCTTCTCTATCCAGAGTAAGAATCAGAGCACTCGTAGCTCGGCTAAGGCACGCTGAAACAAAACACCCAAAAGAGACGCTGAGACGTCAAAAGAACACTCAACAAGGAGCAGAATGCCAATACATGGACTTACACCCGACTCCTAACAACACAAAGGAAACAGAATGCCAATACATGGACTTACACCCAACTCCTAACAATACCAATCGCTAACCAGCGAACTTCAAAGAAAAAGGTTCTCAAAACGAACCCCCAAAGATGATAACCATCATCACAAATGAACCCAAAGATGATAACCATCATCACAAATGAACCCCAATAATATCAGAAGAAAACCCCCAAGGTATAAACATACCACACACACCTGTTGAATGAACCTGGTACTCACACCAAAGCATACAAACAAAGGGTGAACACACACACAACAAAGAAACAGGATGGACAAACAATGACTCAAAAAAAGAAAAGGGTTCCCGGAGAGATCTAGCTCGATCTCCTGCCTACGTATCTCATCTGGTATGAGAATCAGGGCGACGTAGTTCCCCTTAACAGGGGAAAAAGGGAGACAACAAACTAATAGGGAGTCTGGAACTCGAGCCTAATAGTTGTCACACAAACAAAAAGAGACGCTGAGACGTCAAAAGAAACAAAAAGGTTGCCCATAGAGATTTCGCACAATCTCCTGCCTACGTATCTCATCTGGTATGAGAATCAGGGAGACGTAGTTCCCCTTAACAGGGGTAAAACTCTCCTAACCAGAGACCAGGGAAACAACAAACTAATAGGGGGACTGACTCGAGCCTAATAGTTGTCATGCCATCAATATCCCTAGGTTGAGGTCTCTAACATGCATCCTACTCGCTCTGGAAGCGATCATACAACTCCTACAGAAATGGAGATGAGAAGAGGAAAGCAGATAAACACATTAACATAAGTGAACAACCATCACTCACTATATACAAACAAGAGGCTTCAAACCAAGGGGTAGGCTTTAGTCAAGAGGGGTCATACCAACCTCGACAAACAAGCCAAATTGTACAAAGGTAGTTTGTAGCTCTTAACCACTAACATTGAACGTCAGGGTGAGCAGATCAAAATGGTAATGAGGATGAGACCTCATAGCTCTTAACTCTGGACAGGGTGAGCTCATGATAAAGAAAGCGTGGGGATCCAGTAAGAGGGACCCTATTCCACTTGACAGACTCTGGACAAAGATCTTGGGTACATGCTCAGAAGTATCAGCACGTAGTGCGAGCATAAAGAACGACTCACTGAATAACGGGGGATTGGCTGCTAATCCCTTTTATCCGTCAATTGCCTCTTCACTTAGGAGGACTTATCAAGTAACGCATGCCTCATCTTGGAGGTCTTTGGCACAAATGTAAACAAACACAAACAGAGCCTCTGAAGGAGGACTTCCAGCAAAATGCCTGCCAAAAAGGTGACAGGACTTCCAGACTATATGGAGTAAGAGGCTAACTACCTAAGTGGTGTATCAACCACACTCCGAAGCTTAAGCAAAAGCAAAGCTAGCAAGCAACTAATGTACATGTACAAAAGCTAACCAGTTAGTATTTCAGACAACCAATCAGAAAACAAACAGAGAAACCATCCAACTGTTACATAATTCAATGAGCAATGATCAAGCAATCAAATGAAGCAATGATCTCAACATGTCAACTTAAATCCCTACAAAACACAAAGAAGTCAGAACACAATCCAATTTGCATCTCAAAAGGTGAGCAACTCAACCCTTAATGCTAAGTGTCCAAACCTGAAAGACAAGTCAAGGTTAGTTCATGTCCAAAATACTAGTACAAAGACTAGGTTCAAAACCAAACCAAATGATCAAAACAGAAGTCAATCTTTTGCATATTGCACATTCAAACATTCAATAGGATGTCCTCAAAAGGACCAACATCAATTCATAAGGCAAAGGCATCAAATGATCAATGTAAAGCAAAGGCAAGCAAAGGTGCACAAAATGGACATCCAAATTAGAAAATCCAAATCAAAACAGAAAAGCATCCAATGGCCTTGAGATTTTTTATGCAAGTTACTCATGTCATGAAAAAGCAATGTGCAAAATATCAAATCCAGAAAAGTTCAAATGATAGGTGAACAAAATGTACAAATGCAATGCCAAAAATGTGACACAAATTGTCACATTATATCTTCATGTGTCAAAAACAGTGATATCATATGATAAAAATTTCAAACCAATGCTCAAAAATGATATCACATGTGAATATTAAGCACACAAAAATTCAGATCAATTGGATCAACACATAGCATTTCACAAAGCATTTATCATGACATGTCAATTTAGCATAAGGTTCAATCCAAAATTCCAAAATAAAAATCCAGAACCAAACAAATCATGAAATTAGTTCTATAAAAAACTAGAGATCAAAACAAAATAATGAAAAAAAAATTGGACTCAATTTGGAGCATTTTTCTATTTTTTATGATTTTTCAAAGATAAGCAAATAAAATGAAATATTAAAAATAAATGGAGGGAAATGAATATTTGAATTAAATCAGGAATTAATGAGAGCCATTGGATCTGGCGCAAAAACACATCTCACGGTCCATGTTCAAAAAGCAAAACACAGAGTTTCAATTATTACATCAGCATCCACATCAACGGTCAATGCACACACAAGCATGGTCAAAGGATTAACAGCCAATCATTCACACACCTAAGCGCTACATTAGCACACACATGGCATACACATCACTTAAGTGAAACGTTGCGTTTCACTTACACAATCATCACACATATCAGCTAGGTCAATGCACACGCGAGCAAGTCAAACACGCACAAGCCAATGGTTCATACAGGTAAGCATACACGTGGATACAGGTGGCACAAACCCTAGGAAAATTGCAGACGGCTGAGCAACCGTCTTCTCCGGCCGTCTCCGGCGGAGCTTCAACAATATTTTTCCATAAATTCATGAAATGTATATCATTCGAACCAGCATGCAAAGAGGAATCCAAATATCATGTTCATTTAACCTAATTCATGCTAGGTTTTGCAGATTGATCAAAAACATTTTTAAGATCTAAACTGAAAGTTCATCATACAGCTTCAATATTCATCCATTTTCAAAATTAAACATATCAGCATGCTCAGCAATGCAAGATCTACACAATCATGTACATAAAACAGCAAAATATAAGGATCGAATTTTCACCTACTTGAAATGCAGTGCTATGAACTTGTGTCCTCAGGCTTCCAAACTCTCCAGATCTCTTCCTCTATGCTCGACTAGAAGCTTTGTGCAAGAAACAGCAGCTGAAACCACTCGAATCCAGCTCAAATTCAGAAATCCATTGACATGTTCATGTGCCCGATCTGCTTGAATCTGGACATAATTCTTCAAACCACGCGTTGATTCTTGCTCAGTGATGCTCCATAATCATGATTATGCAAAGAAATTGAAGGTTTATGTGAAGAAATTTGAGTTTCAAAGAGAGAGAAAATTGGAGGGAATTGTGAATTTTTTGATCTAAATTCTGTTATCCTCCTTTGATTATGGTTAGGGTTTGGCTTATATACTCCCTGTTAATGACTTTGCTAATCACATTTTCCATGTATTAATCAAGATTAGGGAAAAATCAAGTGAAATGCAAAAATGCAAATGTGAGCTTAGCATGCACATGCCACACGTGAACAGTACCATGCTGAGCTTCAATTTCACTTAAAATCAACCAATAATCAACATGGAATTGGTATTTTGCTTGTAGCTTAAGCCAATTTCAAATTATGGAATTTCCCTCCAAAATGCACTTGTATGAACAAGTGATCATATGAGCTTCTTCCATGCATGGCAAGGGTTGATTTGGAATCTCTTGGTCATGACAAGCATTTTGCAAAAAGGATGGACCAATTTGGAGTCTTGTATCAAAAGTTATGTCACTTCGAACTTCCATGCACACCTTGTGATCATTTGGCCATAACTTCTCAACCAATCATCATATGAACACGAAATAGGACTTTTTGGAAAGGGGAGACAAAGATCTACAACTTTCATGTTCACCAAAAATCCATTTGAAGCTTATTTGATGTTGATAAGTCAAGTTGAATGTGGACCAAAAACTTGCCATTTTTGGAACTTGAAATTACAGGTCACTTTCCATTTTGGGAAACTTTTGCCATGACTTCAAAATCTTCAAGATAGATGTTTGAAATGACAAATGAACTTATTTTGAACATGATTGAGGTATCTCAACTCATTTCCCCACCTCATAGCCCTCAGTTGACTGCACAGTTGAGTTTTTGGTCCTCAGATGACATTGACATGTCCTGATCAGCTTGAGCCTCTACCACTTGGGGAAATTGCTCAAAACTGAAACCCTAGCTCATGTAAGCTCCTTATGATAACCATGTGATCTCCATCCCAAGAAAATACCTCATCCCTTTGAGAAACCCTAGTTGGAAGAATGACATTGATTAGGGTTGACCAGAGGTCATAACCCTAATCCAGAGGAACTTGAGAATGAACAAAGAAACCTTTGATGATGATAGAACCATGATGATGGTAATATATCCTTTCAAACAAAATGATGCTCAAGACCTTTGAAGGATCAGGAAACCCTAATTGAAGTGCAAACCCTCAGATGGTTGACAATCAATTCATAGAGACCCTCAGGCTTGAATCATGTAACCTCTCATCTTCTGAAAAGACTTTGGAGGATGACTTTCTTGTTTTCATATGACATGCAAAATGCAATTCCTAATGTCCTAAAATGAAATGCAATGTGTCAACCTAGTCCCAAGAAGAGGAGGGCAAATTTTGAGGTGTTACAGTTGCCCCTATTCAATCCACTGTGAACCTGTCGATATGAACAGCCTCGGCTTTCAGATGATCAGGGTGAAGAGTGGTTGAATACAAAGAACAGACGAACAATTTGCGCTCCGCTGGGAATTATTATCTTTTTTGCTTTTCTTGAACCCCAGATTGATTTTTTTTCCTTGAACCCCAAAACAAATATTTTTCTTTAGCGCGAATGATCCCTGATCACCGCATTTGAACCCCGACAATTCCATGTCACTCTTGTTGCCAAACAATGAACCCCGTTCTCCATTTGAACCCCAGTCGCCTGACGATAACTCGCGATCGTCGTTGTGAACCCCATTCTCCAGAAAACACCCCGTGTCTCCTTTTCTCCATTTGAACCCCGTTCTCCATTTTCCCTTGCTAATTCCGCTGGCAACGTCGGAAATAACACCAAACACCACTCTGATGGCGACATACCAGAGGGCACACCTTCACGACAGGAAGGTAACATGTGCATTTCTTCCTCAGAAGACACCCATAACGACTTCTGTTGGCCTCAGCCAAAGTCTAAGGTGACACATGATCAGAAGACAATCCTGAGGACCTCATCCCGGATACAATCTTCAATTCCAGTTGAACCCCGTTCTCCATAAAACACCCCGTGTCTCCTTTTCTCCATTTGAACCCTAATTTTCGCGTTGATCGCGTAACGTTCTCCGTTCTTCATTTCCATCTCCGCCCGATGGAAATTTTCCTCAAATATCGCGCTACTAGGGAATATTGTTGATTCAACGTCACGATGCTAAACTCCTCAGAGTAACATCTTCCAACTTCCATCTCCGCACGACAGAATTTTTTCTGCAATATCACGCTACTGGGGAATATTGTTGATTCAACGTCACGATGTTAAACTCCTCAGAGTAACATCTTCCAACTTCCATCTCCGCACGACGGAATTTTTTTCTCCAATATCGCACTACTGGGGAATATTGTTGATTCAACGTCACGATGCTAAACTCCTCAGAGTAATATCTTCCAACTTCCATCTCCGCACGACGGAATTTTTTCTCCAATATCGCACTACTGGGGAATACTGTTGATTCAACGTCACGATGCTAAACTCCTCAGAGTAACATCTTCCAACTTCCATCTCCGCACGACGGAATTTTTTCTCCAATATCGCACTACTGGGGAATACTGTTGATTCAACGTCACGATGCTAAACTCCTCAGAGTAACATCTTCCAACTTCCATCTCCGCACGACAGAATTTTTTTCTCCAATATCGCACTACTGGGGAATACTGTTAATTCAATGTCACGATGCTAAACTCCTCAGAGTAACATCTTCCAACTTCCATCTCCGTACGACGGAATTTTTTTCTCCAATATCGCACTACTAGGGAATACTATTGATTCAACGTCGCGATGCTAAACTCTTCAGAGTAACATCTTCACCAACCAGCGAAACCAATTCTCAAACGGTAACCACGGCTTGAGACTAGTTTATGCTTTATATGCGTATGTTTGAATTTTTTCAATGGCGTAATGCTCCATAACCATGGAAATGCTACGCAATTTATTATGCAATATGCTATGCTTTTCTTAATGATGAATGCATAAAAAGTATCCTCCTCAGGGGACGGCACGAGCCACTCTGCTGAGGAACTCGATATCTCTCCAATCTCCGACCCTGCTTGGGAATAGCACTGCTGCTGGGGAAAGGATAACCCTTACTGGGGATGACCTCCACTGAACTTGATCCGCTTGGGGACTTCGCTGGGGAAACTTCCAACGCACACCCCTGTCGGGGGAACAGCAACCCTCGGACCTGCTGGGGAAATAACAATCTCAACCCTGCTAGGGGAAACAACAAACTTCAGGCCTGGCTGCCGAGGAAACACCGACCTCGAATCCGCTGGGGAGATACGGAACATTTGACACGGAAGACCTGTCGACTCGTCGAACACTGGCATTCACCATCTAACCATAGTGTCAACTTCTCACTTTTGAGAGCCCCTAGACTCATCCGGTCTTTTCTGATTCATCACCTTGTATTCTCGACTTCTCCCTACTTCAAGTCCTCAGACTTTGAAGAGTCTTCTTGATTAACCCTCTAGGATCGTCATCATCCTTTCGCCATCTTTACACCAATCTTCACTCCCTCGTCCCTGATTGAACCTCAAAGGAATCTTTCGTCAAAAAGAAACGCTCCGCATCACAACCTGCAAGTGAGTGAAAATAACCAACAGCACCTGCAAAAGAGATCGTTAGATAAAACGTGCCTCAGGCGTGCCACAATTTCAACACCTAGGTCACTCAACCTTCCGAATAAGATTTCAAGTTTTCAATCCTATAAACGTGCGTTGGAAGGGACCCCTATGTCTCAAAATGCAAAGATTCTTATCAAAATAAACCGGATGTTTTTGCAATCAAAGCGGTAATGAAAACAAAAACAAAATTATTTGACTGAATATGCATTTTATTGATTGAAAAAGGTGGCTCGAAACTGAGCAATACACAGGAAGCAATCCCTGAAAAGAGGTAATTGCGCACAAAAGGAGGAAAATCTATCCTAATGGCAATGTGAAACCGTGATCTCATCGAGTTCCAACTCGGTTACAACCCATATGTCCTCAAGACTCTCTGCGCTTTCTGCCTTTTGAACAAGACGCTTCCGACCGATCTCTGCCGGGGATTATCCATGTGTCTTAACCAAAGTACAAACGATCATGCTAGACGCAGTTGTTCGTTTCATTCCCTCTTTTGCCTGGACCGCCCTTTCGGGTTTTTAGTCCACCGGGATACCCTTTTTTTGCCCAAGCCGCCCTTGTGGGGTTTTCGACTTGCCGGGAGTATAGTTTTTTCCATTTTTATCCCTAATTTTTGCCCAAACCTTTTCATTCATTTTTTTGGTTCGTCGGGATGCCCATTTTTGCCTAGACTATTTTTGTTTATGAAAATGATACGCAATTCATGCTGATGAGATGAGAATGCATGAAATTTTGTATTTAGGTATGCAAAGGAAATGTAGTTCATGTATAGTTAGGATCCAGGATAACATGGGTATCATATGGTACACCCTATGTTGAGGTTCTATGTTCTCTACCCCATACACAAAGGATGGCTCCTAAGGTTATTCCTTTCCAAGATAAAACTTAGAGTCGTGGATTGTGTTCAGCATCCCATCGCAATAATGGGCTAGCCACATCGTGATGAGAGTTATGAATCAATCTATTCTAAGTGGGATCCTCGTATTGTTCGAACAGGGTGTAGACCCCTCGGTTCAATACTACACAATCGCCAATCATGAAGACGGACTTCGGTTTAAGGCGAGGTTCATATAGTCATGGACCATGTTCAACGTTTCCTCGTAATAATAGGCTAGCCATATTATGATGGAAATTCTGAACAGATCTACTCTAGGTGGAGTTCTTGTATTGTCCCAATGAGGTGTACACCCCTCGGTTCAATACTACATAACTCCGGGTTCTAAGTTCTTCTCAAAGCTCGGGTCCGGAGCTTATCTCACAACATGTGTCAAACACCATAGATCCCCCAACATAATAGCAGAATGGCATAAATAAGACAGCAAGATATAAAGAAGCAATAAGGAAACAATATTTTAACATTCATAGCAATTTGGACTAAATTAGGCTTGACTCTCTCTTGCTTAGAGCAAAATTCCCCAGCATAGTCGTCATCTGTCGCACCTCGAAAAAATGCGATCCCTCGTGATGGTCGCGGAAAAATTATGTTCGAACAGAGTCGCCGCCGAACTTTATTTATTCCAATGAAGGAATAGGAAAATATCGATAAAACCTTTTATAAAATGGAATAATGGTCATCGCAACCATATTCGGGTTCGGGAGTCGATTACGCAAGGGGAAAGTATTAGCACCCCTCACGTCCGTTGTACTCAACGGGAACCTTTTAGTCTAATTTGCTATTTGAATGTTAGTTAAATGTTATTTGCTTTCTTCGAGTAATTAGAATTGATGATAGATATGGATGAATACCTCAGGAGGGGAAAATGGGAGGTTTTTTATTAGTGTGCTCGCGAAGATACAGCAATTTCCTGCCTACGTATCCTTATAGTGCAATAAGGAAATCAGAGCATTCGTAGTTCGGGCTACTACGAATATTTGGTGTGTTTTGTTTTGATGAACGATTGTGTAGGTCGGCGTTCTAACGGCTAAACGCTGGCTTGTCTACTCTCGGTGGAGGCTCTAGCACTGCTTTGTTGTGCGCATTAGAAAGGATTTACAGTGTTCTTTTCGAAAAGGGTTTTGGTCACGCGGGGGTGACAAGTTGAATTGACGTGTTTGGGTGTTCTTGGTTGATTGGTTTCGATCGCGCGGGGGCGAGAAGTTAAGTTTAACGTGTTTTGAGATGTTTTTGAAGAACGACGAAAGATTGAGCAATGTGGTGCACACCAATCGTTCAATTCTTTCGAGGAATAATAACGCGACCGTCTTCTACTCCTTTTTCGTTCGAATTATTTTGAAAGTGTGTTTGTGGATGTTGAATACGCACGGTAGTGAGGCGTACGCCTCCTACTTGCTTATTCAAAGAATAATGAGGCGTGTGCCACTTATTCCTTTATCCAAGTTTAATTAAAATGTATTAATCGGAAGTCGATGATTTGTGCAATATGGCGATCGCCAATTATTCAAATAATAGAGAGATGGTGAGGCGAATGCCTCCCATCTTTTATCACCCGAGGTTTAAATTGTAAAAAATATTCTTTTTAGATATTGTATTTTGATTTGCGAAAATAGTTTGAATTTGAATTGGTAGATTTTGAAAAGTCGATGATTTGTGCAATGTGGCGTACGCCAATTATTCAAATAATCAAGAAATGGCGAGGCGAACGCCTCCCATTCTCAATTGAAGTTTAAGTTAATGTTTATTTTGTGAAATCGAATTTGATCTAAAATGTGATTTGAATTTATTCGATTGCGTTTTAATTTTGCGACGAGAATTCGATCAATATGGCGTACGCCAATTATTCGAATAATCGAGAGATGGTGAGGCGAACACCTCCTATCCTTTTATTATCTGTAATTTGGAATTAAAAGGATTTAGAATGTATAATTAATTTGAAAGAAATGATTTGAAGTATTATGGTTCGATGTTTTAATTGGGTGACAAGAACTCGTGCAATATGGTGTGCGCCAATCATTCGAGTACTTGAGAAATAGCGAAGCGAACGCTTCCTATATTTTTTTCATCCCAAGATTTCATTAAAAGAGATAGAGTATTTTTTAGAAATTATATTTAATTTGAAAAGGTAATTTGAATTGGCATTTGGTTAAAGTTTTAATTGGGTGACAAATATTCGAGCAATATGGCGTACGCCAATCGTTCGAGTAATTGAGAAGTAGTGAAGCGGACGCTTCCTATATTCTTTTTCATCCAAGTTTAAATTACGAAATTAAGAGATTAAACTATTACCAAACACATCTTATAAATTCGAGAATGAAACATCAAATTTAATTAACCAATTAATTTTAATTGAATTTATTTAGTTAATAAATTATTTTTATTTATTAACACTAAAACATGATTTTAAATTCTAATTAATTTCTATAGAATATTTGTACATGTAAAATAGTAAACATTTATATTAAAACTAGAGATAATCTAATGATACACCTTAAACTTATATAAAAAAACAAAAGCACCTCATTATGCATACGTTAAAAAAATTACAGTAAGCTTAGATCGGTTTGAGTCCAACTTTGCCTTGCATAGATATTAAGGCAAATTAATTTATATAATGAATAACAAATAAATAACCAAAAGATGATTAAAACTTTTTAATTATAAAACCGAAAAAATTAAGTTCCTTACAGTAACACGTGAAGACAAAAGAGAGAAGAAATGTGAACATCATGTATTTTTTCATTATTCCCCATTACATAATGTTAGAAATCACAAAGCAACATCACCATTTGCAGCAAATAAAAAAAATCAGTTATCTGTAGCAGTATCTATTTGGTATCCATTACATGTTAGGATGCATCATGATAAAGACCACATCATATCATTAATCACCAATTGCATCCAAAAACCCAAGTTATTAGTAGCAGTATCCACTATGGCATCAGTATGTCACCTTGAAAACTCATGCTAACACAAAAATAAGCGG
Organism: Lathyrus oleraceus; assembly: GCF_024323335.1. Lineage (NCBI taxonomy): Eukaryota > Viridiplantae > Streptophyta > Magnoliopsida > Fabales > Fabaceae > Lathyrus > Lathyrus oleraceus. The sequence goes on along the minus strand of NC_066584.1, from coordinate 50,990,411 downwards.
AACACACGACATTATAGAAAAAGCTTCTGAGAAAATGATTATTACCTAAACAATAAGTTCAACCTCAAACTAAACAAACTGAAATTTTAAAGCAGAACACACAACAAAACCAAAATCAACAAGAATTACCAAACAATAGAAATTAAAAAAATAAACCATAATTGGTGATGATTCAAACAACAGTAATACGAATTCGAAGGATTCGAAGAAATTAGTTCAATGTTTGCAATGTTCTTTCATAAGGTAGCAAACCTTAGAGTCACCTAGTGCATCAGGAAAAAAAAAAGTTCGAGAATACCGTTACAGATGTTGGAAAGATCGGTGGTGTTGCGGAAGGAGAGTTGTCGCGTTCGAAGTTGGACGTTTTGACGGTGGTATGCAGCGGTTCCAGGTGGATTCATCGGCGAATGTTGATGTTGTCGGTGGATTTGGGTCGTTGAGGGTTCTTCGGAAGTTGTCGGAGTATCGGTGAAGGTTTGAGCGCGGTTGTTGTTGGTGGATGCGTCGTCGGAACGATGGTGAGTTATTGACAGAAACGGTATGCACGGTGGAGATCGATTGTTGGACGGAGGCGCCGTTGTTTTTGCGGTGCGTTGATGTGTGTGAGTCGAAGAGAGTGGATTCGGTGATGGAGACGATTGATGGTGAAGGTGAACGGAAGCGCGGTGGCTTTGTGGTTGTTGTTGAGTGAAGCTGGAGATAAACGGCGGAGAAGGAAAGGCGGTAAGGGTTGGTGGAGAAGTGGACGACGGCGGCTGGTGTTTGTGAAGATGGAGGTTGTGGTTGTGAGGACGGCGGTGCGGTGTGAAGGGTGAGAGTGGTGGTTTCGTGTGGTGATGGAAATGGTGGTGGTCAGAAGGGTTTGTGGTAGAGGTTTTGTGTGGAGGATGAGATGGAGCGGTGATTGGTGTAGATGGAGAGTGGCGGCGGAGAGGAAAAGCTAAACAGCTTTTCTTTTCCTGTTTTCTTTTCTAGAGAAGTGAGAGAGAAGAGAGGTGAGTGAGTGAGGGTAACGAATGAGTGGAGAGTGAGTGTGAGTGAATGAATCCATTGTGAGTGGGACGCGTGTTTATCTTGTAATGAGTGTGTGAGTTGTCCGCGTGAGGTTGGAGAGAGAGGGTGAGGTGGGTTATGCAAGTTGTCAACTTGAAAAAGAAGAGAATCCAATGCTATCTTATTTTAACATTATTATTCTAAAAACCATCATTGTTATTCATTTTTAACTAACAATAGGATTATTACAAATAAAAACTCTAATTATTTAATTTGATATTTTGAATAAAGAAATAAAATGACCTGATTAAAAATAGAAATTGGATATAAATTTACTCGAAAAATTAAATTGGAAACACTAAAATGATCAGCACGCAATATATTTATTGAAAAAATATGACGTTTCTTCAAATTCTGAAATAAATTTGCACCGGTTAAAAGGCTCAGGCGGGTCAAAATGCAACCGAAGCAGCCGCTGAAAAAATATGACGAGCACACCAGATTAAACTATGTGAACCGTAGATTAATAATACTGGTGTCTATAATTTTAATTTTAAAACTTTTTATCCGCTGATTTTGCTTGTTCTTGAGAAACGATTTAACCAATATGTCTGTATTCTCAATAAATTTATCTTGACTGATATTTTAGGCATTATTCATGACGGAATGTATGTCATGTTATGCATATGATGCAAAGATAAAAAATGAAATCAATTCTATGAAAATTTAAATATGCCCGGACAAAATTGGGGTATGACATCATGAAAGGAAAAAAAGGTCAAGTTTTCACACAATACCATGAAGAATGGGAGACTTACAATCTCACTTACAAGAATGTTATGCCTTTTTGGACAAATTTATCTCTATGTTAAGCAATCGTAATTGGACTTATGTAGAAGTCACAACTATCTAAGGTTGGGTAATAAAAATATAAGTGTTAATGCATGTTAGAGATTTGGTACAAGGTCATTGATTCATTAAAAAAATGGGAGAGACCTATCTCAGTCAGGCTCATGTTGATTCATTTGACACAAGGTCATTGATGAATCAACTAGCATTAGACATGAAGAGAATTCATTGGTCGATGATGGATTGGGGAAGAATATGGATGAAGATGAAGAGGGAAGGGAAAATAGAAACTCAAATTGATCATAGGAGGAATTTCATCTAATCAATACTATACATTTATTTTGGGGGATGAAATATGCATTTCATCAACCCCCTAAATTCAATAGTATTTGTCAAACAAAAGTCAAATCAACCATGACCAAGGCCAAACAGAAAGTCAAACATCACACGATCAATTAAATGGCTCAACACAATTTTTAAACAATTAATGAATTAATAAATCAATTTTAAAATGAATTAAAATGCATTTTTAAATGAATAAAACCTCAAATCCCTTCAAATCACCAAATAAATGGCCAAGGGATTTATTCTAGGTCAAACATGGTCAAAGGACCTTAGACATAAAATTTCACAATTTTTGGAAAGTCATAAGTATTTTAAAATATTTAAAAACAAGTCAAAAATCATTTAATTCACAAAAAATATCAAAATTATTCCAAAAAATTATTTTAATTCAAAATATGGAAGAGAAAAATATTTAAATATTTTTTGTTAAAGTCCCATATTTTTTGGATTAAAAATGAAATTTCTATGAATTAAATAAATTAAAAGGATTAAAAGAAAAATCAGAAAATAAAAAGAAAATAGAAAAAACACAGGTCATCAGATCCCCCTCATTAATTGAGGTGGCAGATCTGATGGCCACAAGCACGCGCTCCATCATGTACCACGGTTAATGCGTTTACACACTTGGTAATCAGAAGTAAGGGCTAAGAATAAAACACTCAAATGAGACCAAATGGATGGAAGGGCGTCAACGCACCACCAGAGCCCCTATCTCTGGTCTTATTCTCCGGTGAACCTCACCGGACCGGTCCATCACCAACCTCCATGAAAATGGAAAATGAATACACTAATTTAAAGAAAAAAAGCTCAGGAATCCAAATTTGACCTCAATTTCTCCCAATTCCACATATATTTAAAGATACATGGATTTGAAATTTGAGATGTGTTATCTGAGTTGCTTCGATTTGATCTCAAAGTAACTCAATCTTGTTGCCTACATTGGTAGGACTTCAGCCAACCAAAAATTAATGGAAATGATGGAGAATTGAGAGATAATCGAAGAGAAAAAGTTTCATAAAAATCACCTTCTGTTTGTAGTGATGAAACTCGATATGGATCTCAATTGGCTTGGGCTTGCTTCTACTTGTTTACAGAAGATGAAACGAGATCTCAAATGGCATGGACTCTTGAAGTTTCAACTTCAAAACAGAAGTGAAATTGAAACTCGATTTTCAAATGAAAACCTTCAAGATTATCCTTTAATGGAGGTGGGGAGGTTGCAGGAGCAAAGCTTGGGACAGGGTTCTTCATTTTGAGCAGTTAGGCAATGTATTTATAGGCTTTTCAAATGCTTTCCACGCACTTTCAAACTTTAGCCAAAAATAGCAACTCTTGGTTGCATGCTTGCATGGGCGTGTGATAGGCCCATTAAATGATTGGAAATGATCCAAACTTATGTGTTAATCAACCTGAAATGATAACATGGGATCATGCATTAGTGAAATGGAAATTGGACATTGAACTTACCAAATGAGACCATGCATTACACCCATGCGCAAATCCTTCAAAAATGCTTCAAAGGCCATGATCTTAGACTCTTTGGAAAGGTGACATGAAGGAGAACAACTTTGTTGTTGAATATTTTTTTATTTAGAGCTTGTATCATGATGAATTTTGAGGTGGAAGTTGGAGAAATCAAACATAGTTGAAAATTTTCTAAGTATAAAGTCAAATGATCACTTTTTCCACCTTGAATAACTTTTGTTATGAGCTTCAAATAAAAATGATTTCTTCACCAAAGTTGTAGATCTTTCATGTATCTTAAATTTGGTCACAAATGTGACACCGTTTGAATCTTTCATGAGGGAGTTGTGGATTTTAGAAGGTAGGGAAAATTGCTTGTTCAATGGTGATGGCCCAAAATGACCTATAATGTTTCCTCTTGGCACATGCCCTTGCAAGTAGAGTTTGACATTTATCAAAGAATAAAAGTTGGAGAGGACATCTTGAAATTAATCATGAAACTTAGATAGCCTTCATATCATAAAAATTGAGCAAGTTATGGTTCTTGGAAGTTGACCTTCCATCTAGGGCACAAACAAAATGACCTATAATCTTTCACCATAAAAAATGATTTTCCAAGCAAAATGAGATCTTGATGTCAATATGAAAGTTGTCTGTAATATCGTAAAAAGTAACGTTTCTCTTGGAATCATTTTCATATGACAAAAATTGTAGGAGATAGGGTCTATGGAACCGTAGATTTGATCAGTTGACTTTTCTGGTCAACCTCCTTGAACCAACTTGCAAACTTGAAGTTCTTTTGATATTTGGAGCTCATGGAGGATAATATATGGATAAGATGATGTATAATGGAGTATTCCTTTAGATTTTTGATCAATTTTTGAAGAAAACTTTTGAGGAAGTCACACAAGATACCCATATGAATTAGGGCTTCCAAGGCAAACAAGCTTCAAACACTTGATAAATTCTTGATCAAAATGAAGAACACAGAGATCTATATATGATGCTTAAAACCATTGTGAATCTTTCCTTGATTGATCTCTTTCATTGAGGGTCTTAAACCCTATATATGAGCTTGATGAGGCATAGGTGGACACACACACTATCTATAAAAGGAACAAAGCTACATATATACATGTTTTTGGTATTTTGGTTAGTAAACAAAGAAAAACAAAGTATGATACAATCACAAATTCTTGGTGATCTCTCTCAATACAAACCCAGTGAATGAAAGGTGAGGAGGATGTCAATGTGTGATCTCAAAGCCAATGCAAATGATGAGATAGTATGATGGATCTTATGGTCAAAATTGGGGTCTTACAGTTGGTCATCATAGGAGAATGGCTCTTGAAAGAGAACATTATGTTAAAGCTCTGAAATATAATGAAATTGTGAAGCTTCTTAGTGATGCTCAATTATTGAAGACAATGTTGAATGATGGAGTTGGTTATCCTAAGTTGATGAAGGAATTTGTAGTTAAGAGTGATGGCATTCCTCATGGGTTACTGAAATTCATAAATAAGCGGTTTGTTGGGAAATATATCCTAGACATTAGGCCCTCAATGCTCCTGTTATTGATGAATTATAATAATAATAATAATAATAATAATAATAATAATAATAATAATAATAATTATAATAATAATAATAATAATAATAATAATAATAATTTTATATCTCTCAAGAGTCTTATGTTCGAATCCTGCTATGTGCTGACAACTCTTGTGATGGATCAGACCATATTGAGTTTTGTTCTGCCTTTAAATGGGATCCCGCTAGTGGACGGTGGGATTGGTCCTCTTGGTGGTGAATCTCAGAAGATGTTTGGTCGTAGTGTTTGTCGGGTTTATCATTAGAGAGGTGGTAGGTTTGGTTGCTGACAGCAGTCTCATCTATCTGAGCTGCTTGGGTTGTGGTCTTGCCGCCTAGTGCTTCTGTCGCAGCGTACTCAAAGCAGCAGTGACTGTTTTGGTTTGTGCTCTTTTTAGTCAAGGAGGTGTCATTGTTTCTCCGTTTCAGAGTGTTTCAGTCAGCTGGAATTTTCCAATTCGGCGGAATGCGGTGTATTTGGTCGACGAGGCTCCGCTGCATTGGTCCAGCAATCTGTTGTTGGCTGCTCTCAGTTTTTGGTGGTTAAGTCTGGTGCAGTTTGGATCTGCAGGTTGTTTGGAGGAAGGTATATCTTAATGTCGGGGGGGCGGCTTTTTTTACGATGTGAGTTGGCGTGGCAGAACTGTTGTGGTTCTGGTCTTCGATTAGCAGTCGTGATTCGCTTTTAGGGTGGTTTGTTTGTCTTTCAAGTTTAGAAATGTAGCAGATTCGGTCTTTCAAGTTTGGTGGTTCAAGGAGTTTTAGCATATATTTGTTATCTGAACATCTGTGTTCTTAGTTGTGATCAAGATCTTGGTGCTACTGTAAGCCTTTTGGTGTGTTTTCGGTTCTCTCATATTTTCGGTACCGTTTCGGTTGGGTTGTAAGGTGTTTATTCTGGCTGCTGCATGTTTGGGAATTTGGAGCCTTCTAATTATCCTATCCTTGGCCTCTGAGCTGGTGTTTAGTATTTGTATTCCTTTATTACTGAAATGGTGCATTATGTATTGGTTTATATTTTGTTTGATTCTGAACTAGCACATGTGTTGGTTTGTACTTATTGTTCTCATTCTGCAGCATTTCTTATGCTCTTAGAATGAGCTTTAATAAAGTTTCTTTTTGCCGTTTTCAAAAAAAAAATCATTTACTCCATCTAGAAAAATATTTTAATGATAAAAATTTGATATAAAATCTTGAAATACTTAAACAAGAATTGACAACCTAAGACGACTATTCCCAAATCAAAAAAATTATCCACCACTAAAATAACCATTTTATTTGAAAAGCTTCGAGATCATGATAAATAATTAATTAAATTAACTCAACACGAAGGAGGGGAAAAAAGAAAAGCATTTCCTTATTAGCTTCGTCTTCAAAGGTTAGAAAGGAATAAAATGTTGAAAGTAATGAAACCGGACAAGTGGATTCGAGTGGTGAGAATTTAAAGACTTTGAAAATATTTAAGTAAGAAACTAATCAACAGAACAAAAAATTCTTCGACAAGTTAAAGAAGTCAAATAAAAAAAGACTAAGGCCATTCGTCCATCACATACTGCGAAAAATCATCTGTATGAAGATCAAATGCTTTTGTTTCATCCAAAAGCTGTGATAATAATGAAATTGCAATATTGGTCTCATAGAAAATCATCATGAGAAAAATTAGGTAAGTGATGATGAGCTTAATTCATTACCTATTTATGATGAATTTTGCAAGATGCAATTGAGAAACATCAGAAGAAACCCAAAAGGATTACTAAGCTAATGGCTTAACAAAAGAGAATCGTTCATTAAAAAAAGAGTTTTCATCTTAACAACTATTTATTCTAATGATTCTTTCAAATGTAAAAATTGTGTACTGGCTTAGATGAAGAAATAAAATACCCAAGCAAAGCTATCCGAGGATAAAACAGAATTTGCTATGTCTAAGAGGAGAATCTGTGCGGTTATTAAAAGGACAAGTTCCCAACACTCACCCTCAAGGACCAAAACAAATTGGGTACCTAGAGACAATCACTAATTTTCGACCAATATGAAATTATGAACTTGTAAGTTATAACACAACCGCATTCGCTTAGATTTTGATATAATTACAAAGATATTAAGAAGCCTGAATCAATGCAATCACAATATCTATGTATTGCAGATAAAAACTGCAAAAAGGAGTTAAGGAAGAAAGCTACCTATACAAACACACAACCACTCGAAGAAAAGCTGAAAGGTTAAACCCAGTTAATTGTCTTCCATTGTCTTCCTTCTTAGCCGAACTCTCTAAGCAGGGATGAAGCAGTCTAGGTCAGATGCATATCAATTCCTAAAATTGTTTTCTTGTTCCTGATCCATGGGCTACATCAGAAACTGGTTCTCGGCGTGCCAGATACAATCTTGTAATCAATTGAACAAGAAAAACAAAAGAATAAAAACGAAGAAGGGCGGAAGAATGATGTCTATGAAATTTTACTTAATATACTCCCAAGTGTCGCCATAATAAACTTGTTATTGGGTGCTGCGTGTTAATCCTCCCCGTGTCACATTTCTGTCCAAGTATAAATTGAAGATTCAATTACAAGGGGAGGAAAACAGAATGAAAAAAAAAAATGTAAAGGGGAAGATGAAAGAAAGCAAAATGCATTAGTATACTGCTGAGTATAGATTCCAAATGAGTAATATGCCAATAACTACATATGAAAGTAAGGAGACCCCAAAAATAACAATAATATAATTTTACCTTCCAGAAATTAGCTGATTTTGAGCACTGTTTACAGGACCCTTTATATTGCTGAACCGTTTTGCTCTGTTCTCTTGTACTTTCTCGACACGCATAGCAGCTACCTCCTTTTCCATGGCAGCTACTTCCCTTCTCATCTTCTTTGCTTCAACTTCCATAGCTTTGGTCAATGTATCTACTTTCTTTGCTAACATCTAAAAGATAATGACAATTGCAAACGATTAGCAATTATCATTTATAAGTAAGATGTCAGCAATTAATTTCCAAAAACACAAATAATAAACTAACGCTAACCTCAATGGCATCATCTTTATCTTTTAGGCTTTGGTCTTTCTCATGACCAGCTCTCCTCAAGGCAATAACTTCTTTCTGCAAGAGGTCATATAAAACACTTGGAATACTATCATCTGTATCCCCTGGTGGGAAGTCATTTGGCTTATCACCCGAACTTCCTTTCCAATTATCATCAGCCTCTCTCTCTTTGGTTTCTTCAAGAGATTGGTTGAATGAGTAACTTTGAGGTGCTCCACTCAGCAACGTCTTACTCCTGTCCAGTGTCCTTGAGCCACCATCAAAAGATTTAGATGTTCCTTTAGCATGCCTCAATATTGAGCTAGATGATACAGATGATGACCTGAGTTGAGGAGATGGTGCTCTCTTAGGCAAGAATCCGTTAGAGGTTAGTTTTGAGATATTATCAGCTCCACCTAGTGATTGGCGACGAGAATAACCATTGTTCATACTTCTTCCCTCTATAGTGCTGCGACTACTGCCGCTAGAATTGCCCCTCAAACTCTCCTCTAGCACTTTCAGCCGTAATTGATATTTTTCCTGAAAATTGTAAAAAATATTACCTTGAATAATCTAAGAGCTAGTTTCCTAGGTTAACAGATAGGAACCGGATTATTACTTTCAACTGTGCTTCAGATTTTGAAGTGCGCTCAGCTATAGCAAGCTTATCACGGAGTTGCTGCATTTCCCCCTACAAGAATGCAGTACAGTAATAAGTGTAAACTGTATTAAAGTGAAAACAAATGCAGGGAAATTTATATCGAAGACTAAACGAGGAATACATGAAAAAGTAATAAAAGCTCGACACAGCCACTAAAGACAAATAAGCAAAGTAAAGTAAAAAAAAAAAAAAAAACCTGCAAGAATCGTCGTTCTTCAAGCCATTGTTTGACAGGCATGACTTTATCATTAGCATCTTTCCATTCATTTGCAACCACAACAGCTACTCTGTTTGCTGTTACCTTGGCACGGCCTAATTCCCTATTAAGGGTTTTTCTTTCTTCCTAAAGAATGTGAAACAAATCATGTAAAAGTTAATGCTATAATCAATAAAGCAACCGGGGGATCGAACTAGCTGAAGACTTAAATAAATTACATTCATTTCTTGAACTTTCCGTTGATAATCTCTCACTGCATTTGCTGCTGCACCACCGGCAAGGACCGACTCTTCTAGTTCCCTCACAGTTTGGGTGAGCTTTTCAACCTCGGCCACCTTTTGTCTATGCATTCTGTCCAAAATTTTGTTTTCTTCCTGGGAGAAGTGATGATGAAACCACCATTAAAAGTTACATAATTACAGTTCTAGTGTACTGGGAATAATAAAAATCATCCAAGATTATGATACCTGGCAAATCTCAATCTGTTTCATCAGCTCTTGATTTTTGTTTTGGAGATCATCCACCATGGAGGCCTTAGCCAAGGCAAACTGAACAGTCCTTTCAGCTTCAAGTAGTGCAGCTTCTTTGGATTTGGTAAGACGGTCTAAAGCTCTGTTGTCATCTTGTAGTTTAGCAATCTGTAGGGAATATACAGAAGAGAATAAAGCCAAAAATCATTAGTTATATGCCAGATTCAGTGCCTCGTATAATTCTTTCTTTCAAGGTATTGGAATATAACTCCCGAGAACAAGTAAATACCTCTTGCCGAGCAAGCTTTAGTTCAGCCTCCAAAGGGGCAAGAATCGCTTCTATCGGAGGCATGTCATCATCCTTTTGAGCAGCATGAACCCTTCGAAGAGTAGCTTCTGCTGCAAACTGAGCTGCCATTGATGCTTTCTTTTCGTCATTGATTTTCTTTATTTCAAGATTCTGTCAGAAATATTCAATTTAGTTAAAAATTAAAAATTATGCAAACTAGGAAAACAAATAATTATTGAAGTTGATAAAGGTTCAGAGCAATACTCTGCTTTCTAATAGAGATTCTGATAACTTTAGCTTCCCATCAACCTTTGACAGCTCTTCAGACAGCTAAAATACAAACAAAAAGTAAAATAAGTTATATTTCAAGTTGACACAAAGCATTCAAGAAAAACAGAGTGAAGAAATTGTAAAAATTGGCATAAAAACATAAGTTAGCCCATAATAGAGGCAAAAGCTCAATGTCAAATAAATGGATATAAAATAATGCAAGGAATGATTTGTAAGAATGTATAAAATATTTCATTTTATAATTTTAAAAATTAAAATACCTTAGATTTTTCTCAGTATTAGTTGCCATGTTACTTAGATATTATTTTGATTTGTTTCCTGATTTCCCTATTTATTTAGGACTAGGAGTCTTATATATTTGTTTTTGTTAATATTTTGTGACTAGAGTCTGATCCGATCCTTTGTGACTTGCCCTGTCAATATTTTGTGACTAATTTCTAGTTGTAAGTTGTTGTTATAACACATTCTGTTTTGCTGGTTTTGGAATGTTTGTGGCGATTCAACAATGATTTTTGATTTGTTTTTTGCTTTTATCTTGAGTGGTTCAGCCACATGTTTTAGCTTCTGCTCTTAATAGTTAATCTTTGGTAGCTTCTGTCTCTTATGTAGTTAGTGCTTCTTAAGTATATTTGTTTTTGTTAAGTGGTTAAGCCTTGAAGCTATGGCTTTTGGTTGATGGTTTAGCTGTGTGATATTACTGTTTCTGCCTTGAGTGTTTCAGGTTCATCTTTTACCTTTTACTCTTGATGGTTAAGCTTTGGTAGCGTCTAACTTATATGGTGGTTAAATATATTTACTTCTGTTAGATTGTTAAGCATGGATTTGTGGCTTGTGCTTAATGGATAAGTGATCGCCTTAATGGCTTTGAGGTTCTTGCTTCTACCAAATGGTTAAGCAAGCCTATAGTTGATGCTTATGTCTAGAGGCTAAGTTTTACTAGTCTAGTTTTGGAAATCGATGATTATTCCCAAATTGGGATTCTTGATTCTTTTGGAGCAAGTGTCATGGTGACACTAGAAGAAGATCGAACGAAGGTTGAAGACTTCTAGGAAACATGTGCCTCATGTTATTGTTAGGGTTCTTTTATATTTTCTCTTTTTAAGTGTATATTTGTAGCAAACTTAAAACTTAGTAAGCATTAGTTCAAGGACGATGTTAGACTATATGAAATACTCCCTGTGATCCTTATTATAAGAAATAAAAGTTTCTATTTTTTGTCCGTTTTATAAGAAATATTGACCCATTTTCAAATGTATTAAATGCTAAACTCCATCTGTACCCTTATTTTTTGTGAGAATATTTGAAATAAGTTGGTGGAATTAGGAGTACTTAATATAGGGTATTCATGGAATAAAATTAAACTTATAGGAGTATTACATGAAATCAACTATTTCCAAGATGTTTTTTTGGTCTCGTGAAATAGGATTTTGTTTGTTATAAAATAAGGTCCTGAGGGAGTATTATATAATATAACTTTTAATATATCAGAGTACCTATGTTTATTTCCTAATATCGTTTTATAATCTTAGAGTATCATAGAGTATCTCTTAGGACCGGTTTCCCTATTACTTAGATATTGTTGTGATTTGTTTCCTGATTTCCCTATATATCTAGGATCCGGTATAAAGTCCATGAGGTGTCAACCCATGTAAGAGCCTGACTTTGTAACTTCAAGTTCAAATCCCATATGGGACAATAGTAAAATGGTTAATAGTACCACTATTATTAATAATAATTTTCCCATCTCAATTTTTTTTAAAGGACTAATAAAGCATTTAAAGTAGTAATCATTATTAGACAACAAAAATATTGTATGTCAAGACTTCACATGTAGTAGACAACAAAACCATTAAAGGAAACATTATATTATCAAGAAGTCAACACAAATGTAGAATTGATAGACCCCTTATCTAGACCAAGTAGAGAAGGTGAGAGGGCGGGGTGAAATTTGCAATAAACTGGCCACATGGCAGGTTAGTCAGAATGACAATATGAGTGTTGTATAAAGGGGGGACAAAGGAGAGAAGGGCAAACAATTTATTGGGTAAGGTTTGGGGCCATTTAATTAGGGAGGAAGCAGACCCTCTAAGTTTGCAGGTTTTTTTTATTTTTTCTTTGTAGTTGTTTAGATATTCTTAGGAGCTATACTTCATGTTTCTCAGAAAAAATATTATGGTACCTATCACGAATTATGAGTGAACATACAGAATGCCATATAAAAAACAAAACAGTACAGGGATAAAGTATCCTCAAAAACTAATAAAAATAAAATAAAATTAAGGAGTCTAACAAATTAGTAAGGAAAGATACATGTACATCCTGGAATTCCTTAAGTCCGAGCTTTTGCAAGCCGAGTACAGGAGTAAGCAAGTCGGATAAACATGAGCCTAGGCAAGTCGGAGCCGGTCAGGGTAAAGTGGCATTACCAAACTATAGCAGGTTGGATCCGATCTCAGAGTAACTGCGGCCGGGGAATATGAATGGTCACATAGAAAGGTTACTAAACACCTCCATGATTGCATAGAGGTTACGGAAATTAATAGGAGAAACGTTACTTAACAATTATGGGGGACGGAGGACGTTATTGAGGGTGGCTTTAACATAGAAATGAAGAGGCATCCTTAAAAGGATCATTGATGATGGAGTGAGTATAAAAGGAGACTTCCCAAATGAGGAAGGGACAATATCTAATACCTCCTAAACTAATAGGACGATTGTGATCTCTCCTGGCTAAGCTTCAGGGAGATTTCTCCAAATAGTGTTTAGCAAGAACAATACAAAAACCCAGGTCTTTTCGAACAAGATGAAGTCAACTATTTAGATCAAACAACACCATAATGTCTTGCCATGAATCAAGTTCAATGATAGACCATTTAAATCTAATCTCTTCTAACGGGTTTTTTTTTGTAGTTTTTCATGTTTTTTCCTCTACTCTTATTATTGTAGTGAGTTTCCTCTACACATGTCCAAACCACAAAAGACAAAACTCACTACTCAGTCATCTTTTTGAGAGTATATAAGTTATCCCAAATTTCACTTTAATGATTTCATTCATCCATCCTAACATTCTCATCTCAATAGCATCAAACTTACTCTCTTAGCTCTTTAGCGCTCAACATTCAACAAATCATATTTAGGTGGTTTTATAGTTGTGCAGTTAACTTTTCTGAGTTGTAGTAGTACTTTTCTGCCACATATTAAAGCTTTTCATTTCTTCATCTTTTTTCAACCCTGATTGTATCTTATGATTTACCATATTGTTCTATCTCTCTATCATTATGTATAATGCACAAAAGGTACTTAAAACGGAGAGACTTGTGGTATATCTCTCTATGTATAATGGACAAAAGGTACTTACTGAGAGACTTGTGGTATATCTCTCTATATCATTATGTATAATGGACAAAAGGTACTTAAAACCGAGAGACTTGTGGTATATCTCTCTATCATTAGTATAATGGACAAAAGGTACTTAAAACAGAGAGGCTTGTGGTAGGATGATACGCTCTCCAATTTTCACCTCTAAACTAGGGACTTGTGTGTCTCTAGGTATACTTGCATTCCCTATACTCTATAAGTTTTCCTTAAGCAAAGGTAATGTGCTCCCAGACCTCATCTCCATGTCCCAACTTTACCCAATAATTTAACTACTCAATATTAATATCATTCTAATAACATTCTCTTTCACTTAATAATATTAAGTGTAATGTTAGAAAAGTTTAATCAATGCTTCATAGGATTTTGTTCTTTAAATTGGTGATAAAATAAAATAGAAAATGTTAAATAAAGCAGAATATAAAAAGAAAATGAGGAAGTAATAAAATAAATGTTTTTCCAAAGAGCACTAATTACAAAATATGGAGTATCAATTAAAAAGGAAAAAGTAAATTACTTTCATAATATATCATGCATTACAAGATCACAACTTTTGGCATATCAATTATCTGATAATGCCTTTACTTTAAAAAAATTATTACTGGACAATTTTCTTTATATGGTCAAGTCAACCGAGCAAAGACTATATAACAATTCACAATGACTTTGGAGTGAGAGCTCCAAATTTCACCGAGACAGTTTCTTTCAAAAGAGAAACTTATAGAGAAATGTGCAAAAATGTGAAAGGTAGTGAAAGGCATTATCAAAGGAGCTTATCTCCTATGCAATGCCCTCCTCACATGGAAAATATCCATCCCACTTTTCTACTGCAACTTCAAAGATTAAACATGGTAACCGCACCAATAATATGAACCGTATAGGAAATCAAACAATAGAATCATATTTACTTACTCAATTCCTCCCGAACCATGACCAACATGTAAATTATTTTAGCAATTACTAGTAACGAATAAAATAGCATAACATAATAAGCAAATGGAAAACCAAAAAAAAAAACTTGAATAAAACAATAAAAACAACAATGACACCAAAAATAACAACAATTCAGAAATTAGAGGTGACCTCTTCAACTGCCTTTTCTCTAAGTCGTTCAGAATGCCTCAACGCTTTAATCTCAGCTTGTGCTTCTGATAATTCTCTATCCTTATCTGCAAAAAAAAAAATTCAAAATCAAATTAAATTTTTAAAAATTTACAAAAAAATTCAGGTCAAAAACTCTTCAGATCGAGCAGCATTTTCATTTTCACACCTCGAACTTCATTCTCAAGACGATTAAGTTCCACCTTCACCGGATCCGAACCGTGCAACAAATTCATGAACTCATCCGCCTCCATGCTCGGCTGTCTAGCGGAGCCGCGTCTCCTCGACGAGCCTCTCCCTTCTCTAAACGATCCCGACACCGAAAGCGGCACCGGTGTCGCAACTCCTCCTCCGTCGCCGAAAATTTCCTCCATTCCCGATCTAAACAGTGCCGAACCAAAACCCTCACTATTTGAAATCACACAGTCACACGCTTACAGAATGTGAATTTGAAAGTGGTGGATTTAGAGAGAGAGAAAGAAAACTCAGAATCGTTTTGTTTGTTTCTATTTTTTTCTTCTTGAGTTTGTTTTTGTCCTTTTGTTTCTCTCTCTAGATTAATACAATGAATAAAAAAGTGAAGTGTTTTTGCTCTTTGTGCTGTGAAGAGATTATGCTGATTTAAGCTAAAATAGTGACTAGTAAGTGATTGTGACTTGTTTTAGCAGAGAGAGTGTGAGGAATACTGCACAGTAAACTCTATTAATGATGGTAATAATAAAAACTGATTTTGTGCAATGAGGTAAGGGATAAAATAAGCCGGAAGTATAGTGCGCATACCGTGTTTTTAAAATGAGGATTTTTAGGGTGTGGGTTCGTAGTGCTACTGGTGCACGTGCCGGCGTGGCTTAGTAATATATTAAATGAAGTCTGAAAATAAATATAAAGAGAAAGAGTTTTCTTCTAACTAACTCGAATCTAGATTTTTGTATTTTCAAACATATATAAAATCATAGCAGTTTTTATAATTCGGATACACATTTTATTCTGTTAAAATTTAGTTTGAAAATGTAAATTTATAAATATTTTAAAATAAATCGAAGATGCATTTTTGTAAAATGTCATAAATTCATTTTAAGTTATTTGAAGTATGTTTATTGCACTTGACAAAAGATATTTTGGAGTTGCATCTCAAAAAAACTCTTACATTCTAGTCAATTAAGTTATCTTAACTTTATATCATTTGTGTTGTTTTGCCATTTCTTATGCTCCGCATGTTTTGCAATTAATTTAGTTTGTTTGGCTTTTAGAAAGAAAAAATATCGTTCTAACTTTGATTTGTTTTAGATCAACTTATATTTTAGATCATTTTAGGCCAATTTTTATCATAAAATCATTTAAGAGTGTCTTAAATTGATTTAAATATATTATGCATACATTAAAAAACTCATATATTAATTAAATTAAATTCAAAATATATCGATCATACATAATTTGTTCCGAAAATACAAACAAATAATACAAATAAACATAAACTATTAGGTATGTATAACCCCTTGATTTCTCTTCCCCCTGTATTGCAAGGTATTCTGTTTCTCGACAATAATATCTTATACGAGGACCAACTATGGACTGCCTTCCTTAACGAATTCATCTTCTATGTTTGATCTCGTCGTATCCACAATACCTTGACAGATCAACAATATATCATGGGTGTGGTCATCCTTAACCTCTAGTATCTCTTGATTAAATGGCCTAGGTGGTCTTCCAGGAGCGTCTGGTATCATGATAGAATGTGACACCCTATTAAACCATGTGATATTGTCGTCTACATAAGCCCATTGTATAGGAGCTGGCACCTTGAGATAGTCCTTTAGTACTAGATGACTATCGAGATCCTCAAGTATGGCATCAATATCTCTATAGTTTTTACGGTGGGAGGAGCTGACTTTGAGAGGTGTCTTAGAATAACCTATAAATACCCAAACAGGTACATCACTAGCTTCGGCAGATACGCAAACATCAAACCTAACCCACAAGTTAGACATCAGAAGTATAACAAAATGACGTAGAGTCGAGCGTCTAACGTTGATCGTCGTATGGGTATAAGGTAATAACATATGTTACATAACATTTGAGATACACCTGTAAGGGCTCGATCATCTAATTTCCTCTATATTAGACAAAGGCGCAAGCACGTGGCCAATCTTCAGTGTAATCAAGCCCAGGTTTCCACCCGAATATGCGAGGATAGTGAGATATGATCCATATCTGCAAATGGTTCAAATAAAATATTAGTAATAAGTGTAACACAAGAGTTATGAAAATATTAGTAACGATAAATTGTTGTAAGTAGCGTGCAACTTTCTGTCAACTATTTTTTTTCAAAGAGAAATTCGACAAGCTTCATGCACAGATAGACCAAACAAGAAGGTCAACAGTTGTACTCGTGAATCTTCGTTAAGTCGATGAAGTATTTAAAGTAGACCACATCGATGTAGGTTGCACTTTTGTCCACAATCATGGACGTGCCAACCAGGAACAAAAGGTAACACCTCATAGCACATTGTTGGTTGTAAAACCCTAAAACCCCGAGTCACGATTAAAAGGATAAAATTTCATAATTTAGGATGCTACTCAAATACAACATGCATACTTTTCAAATATTTTCAAAACTCACAGTGGAACTCAATTAAATAACATAAACTTCAATTATCTCATCAAAATGAAATACTTATAAAGTAACATAATCCAATGATTAACTAAAAACAATTAAAATACCACGTTCCTGATGTTATATATCATAGCATTAAACCAACTAAATAGCGATAACGGTAAAATAAACAAAGAAAACCTCCAAGGTCATCTTCCAACTCACAAAAGCATTTACTCCTCCTGAATACTTGTACAACCTTGTACATAGCAACACATAACAAACAAGAAATGGGTGAGAATAGGCTCAAATATATTAGCGGTGTAAAAGAATGCAAGGAGAGCTTAAATCACACAATCAACATACATTCAATTACACAACGGCATAATAATTCATTTCACATAGCCTTTATGTATACAATGTAACTCACAACTCGACTATATGCATGTGATGTCAATTTGGACATCAGAGGTTTGTTACTAATCTCGTCTACTCAATAATGGTTCCTTACTCGAATCAGATCCCAAATTTTGAACCCCGGTGTAGCACCTCAAATTTGCCCTCCTCGTTCATGCATTCATTTTTTAGGTCATTTTACATTTCATATTGCATTTCAGCAAAATTCAACTGCGAAGTCAAAAGTCAATTGTTGGTCAAACTGAAGGTCTGATGGCTAGGGAATGACTTGAGTTACTTCCAACATGTTCAAACGGGGTCTGTTCATCATTCAAAACGTCATCTTGAAGGAGCAAAAGTCTGTTCTTGAGCTGTCATGCTCGCTAGGCGAGCAGAATGGTTCGCCTAGCGAGTCCCAAGAAAAGCCACCAGAGTCTGAACTGTCATGCTCGCTAGGCGAGCAGATCCTTCGCTAGGCGAAGCCCACGCGTTTTTGAAAAAATATAACAGAAGAATCATGGGCTTTAGTTGCCCTCATTTGGAGCCCACAAAGCCACGAAAATCAGCGTATAAATTCTAAAGTTCATTGGAACCAAAAACCCTAGAAAAAAGAGAGACATAATTCAGAGCAGCCTCCACAGACACTGAAGAAAAAACTCATTTGCACAAAAAGTCACCTCTATCAATTCCATCTCGTATAAACCCTGAGATTGCTCTGCAAACCGAACCGTGCAATTCAATTTCAATCGATCTCTCCTATCAGGTTTGCACTATTTCCATTACTTTATGCTTTCAATTTGAAATTTTTGAATGTATGAGGTATTATGGTTGAACTTGGAAGAGTGGGTATCGTTAGGTTTTTCATGTGGGTTTGGATATGCATGAATGAGTAGAACAATGCCTTGAATGTTTAATCACTTCGTTTCTGAGATGGATGCAAGGGGTAGTGCAAGGGCAAGAGGAACTCCGAGCCTTGGTCCAGAGACAAGAAACTGTGATTCCCACTGTCAGTCAGAATCCGCCAGAAGGAACCCCTGTCGATGACGCTGCTGTTACCAACCCTGTCAACAACCATGCTATTGGTGACGAATTGCGTGGTATTAGAATCAATGGACAACCCATCATTACAGAAGTTGCTAATGCTCGAGCGGCATGTGCTCCAGTTCACCATCCTTCTTATTTGGTTGACAAGCAAGAGGATATGTTCACTCTCAGTGATGATGATGAATTTGGAAAGGCGGAGGAGAGAGATAGAAAGGTTGACGCCCTTGCTGAAAAGATTCGCGCCATGGAGTGCCAGAATTCTTTGGGCTTTGATGTTACTAACATGGGTTTATAATCTAGATCTTAGTTTAGTTTTTAGCTTTTCCCCAGACAATCAAACATTATCCACCTTAGCTTTACGAAGTAACCTTAGATAACGGTATATCGATTCATAAGTCCCTGTGGGATCGATATCTTTTAAAACTACGCGATAGAACTGTGCACTTGCAGTTTGTACCCCAAATTCGACTCATAAAGTCGAGCGATCAAGTTTTTGGCGCCGTTGCCGGGGACTTTTATTTAGTCGATATCGTAACTCTTCCGTTACGCTGTAGAGACTAAGGTTTTTTTTTCTTTCTATCGTCGATTTGTATGCCACATACTCGCTCACAAGGCGAGCCATTCTACTTACGAATCAACGATATCGAACTATATCTCCGAGTCTTAC
Source organism: Lathyrus oleraceus (assembly GCF_024323335.1). Taxonomy (NCBI): domain Eukaryota; kingdom Viridiplantae; phylum Streptophyta; class Magnoliopsida; order Fabales; family Fabaceae; genus Lathyrus; species Lathyrus oleraceus. Next base: position 50,971,050 of record NC_066584.1, on the reverse strand, counting down.
GACGAATTCGGGAATATCGTGCTGCAAACAATCTCCCTCCTGTAGAACTTCCTGATTTCAAAAACATTTTTCCTTCGATACCCGAGATGGCAGAACCAGCTCGTGCTCTTAGAGATTACGCCGCTCATCACAAGATGAGCCGCATTCAAGTATTGCTCCACCCGCAATCGAAGCAAATAACTTTGAACTCAAACCTTCACTGTTACAGGCAGTGCAACAGAACCAATTCTCTGGAAATCCTACCGAGGATCCTAACCTTCATTTATCCGTATTTGTCCAATACGCTGATACTATTAAAGCTAATGGTGTCACTTCAGAGGCAATTCGACTTCGTCTTTTTCCTTTCTCATTAAGAGATAGCGCTAGAAGATGGCTTCAATCTCTCCCTTCCAACTCTGTCACCACATGGAACGAGTTGAAGAAAGTTTTTCTTGCCCGATATTTTCCGCCAAGCAAAACAGCTATGTTAAGAGCCCAGATAAATGGATTTAAACAGAAAGATAACGAGTCTCTTTTCGAAGCATGGGAAAGATACAAAGACATGATGAGACTTTGCCCACACCATGGTTTAGAAGACTGGTTAGTAATTCACACATTCTATAATGGTCTCTTGTACAACACAAGGTTAACAATAGACGCCGCTGCAGGTGGTGCACTAATGAACAAACCTTATGCTGATGCTTACCAGCTTATCGAGAGCATGGCCCAAAACCACTACCAGTGGGGAACCGAACGAACAATGGTGGAAAAACCTCAAACGAAAACCGGCATGTACGAGATAAGTAACATTGATCATGTTAATGCAAAAGTGGATGCTCTGGTCCAGAAAATTGAAAGTTTAAATGTATCACCTCCAACCACCGTAGTTGCTATAACTCAGAATTGCGAAGTCTGTGGAATCCAAGGTCACACTCCTACGGATTGTCAACTCTTGACAGGAATCCAAGCAGAGCAAGTGAACTATGCTCAAGGAAGCCCCTACTCGAATACCTATAACTCAAATTGGAAGAACCATCCAAACTTTTCATATAAGAGTAATAATGCTTTGTACGCACCTGGACAGTCTCCAAATCAAGCCCCAGCTATACCTCCGGGATATCAGAAACCGAACCCATCTACACACAACAATAACACCCCTAGGAAATCCAACTTGGAAATCATGATGGAAAACTTTATAGCTTCCCAACAACAAACCAATAAAGATTTCTTAAACCAGAATGTACACACTGGCGAACAAATTAAACAACTAGCAAGTAAAGTGGATGCCCTGGCTACCCATAACAAAATGCTGGAAACACAAATATCACAAGTAGCTCAACAACAAGCGCCTACTGCTGCCCCAACTGGTACATTTCCTGGACAGCCCCAACCTAACCCGAGAAGCCACGCTCATGCAATTATACTGAGAAGTGGAACGGAAGTGGAAGGACCGTCTGATCCAAGGATGGAAAACCAAAACTCTCAAAAGTCAACTGAGGAAAGTGAACCTAAGGAAAAGGCAGAGAGTAATAAGGAAACCGTAGAAAAGAAGGAACCTTATGTACCTCCACCACCTTATAAACCACCTATCCCTTACCCTCAAAGGCTTATTAAAACCAAAGATGCGGGCCAATTTAAAAAATTTGTTGACCTCCTGAAACAATTAAACGTCACAATTCCGTTTACAGAAGCTATTACGCAAATGCCCTCATACGCCAAGTTCTTAAAAGAAATTCTTTCTAATAAAAGGAAACTTGAAGATAGCGAAACCGTTACACTCCCTGCCGAATGTAGCGCTATAATCCAGAACATGCCTCCTAAACTCAAGGATCCGGGTAGTTTCTCTATACCCTGTCACATAGGAAAATTTGTCATCGACAAAGCCTTATGCGATTTAGGAGCCGGAATTAGTGTTATGCCTTTATCCATATGCAAGAGACTTGAAATGGGAGAATTAAGACCAACTAAAATGTCTGTGCAACTAACAGATCGTTCCGTCAAATATCCTGTAGGAATTCTTGAAAACGTTCCCGTACGCATAGGTCAATTCTACATTCCAACTGATTTTATAATTATGGATATTAGAGAAGATGAAGTTACACCTATTATACTGGGAAGACCATTTTTAGCAACTGCCGGTGCAATCATAGACGTAAAACGAGGACGACTCATCTTCGAAGTAGGAGAAGAGAAAATTGAGTTCATTCTTTCCCAATTTTTGAAAGCACCTGCAATAGAAGATACATGTTACTTCATGGATATCATCGATGAATGCATAAAAGAAACGGAGTTAGAAAAAGACAAATCATCTGACTATCTTGTAGAAGACAAACTCAACCAATGTTTAGCAATAACACCGGACCCTACGCAGTGTCTTAACAAACCAACCCTAGACCTGAAAACACTTCCCAAAAATCTGAGATATGAATTCCTAGACTTAGAACTTGAATGACCAGTGATAGTTAATGCAGACCTAGGAAGACTCGAAACAGAAAAACTCCTACATATCTTAAGAAAGTATCTGACCGCACTAGGTTACAACATCACCGATCTTAAAGGAATAAGTCCTTCTATTTGTATGCACCGCATCATGCTAGAAGAAGACTGTAAAACCTCTAGGGAACACCAGAGGAGACTAAACCCGATCCTGAGTGAGGTGGTGAAGAAGGAAATAACCAAGTTATTAAAGGCAGGTATCATATATCCTATATCTGATAGCAAATGGGTTAGTCCTGTACACGTAGTACCAAAGAAAGGAGGCATAACCGTTATTGAAAACGAAAAAGGGGAAACTATAACCAAATGAATCGAATCGGGATGGAGAATGTGCATTGACTATAGGAAACTAAACAAAGCAACCCGAAAAGATCATTTCCCTTTACCATTCATTGACCAGATGTTAGAACGATTAGCAAAACATTCACATTTCTGCTATCTGGACGGTTATTCAGGCTTCTTTCAAATACCAATTCATCCTGATGACCAAGAAAAGACGACGTTCACATGCCCTTTTGGTACCTTCGCTTATAGACGAATGCCGTTTGGCTTGTGTAATGCTCCTGCAACTTTCCAAAGATGCATGATGGCAATATTCGCCGATTTTCTCGAAAACATCATGGAAGTATTTATGGATGACTTTTCCGTATGCGGACAAAGTTTTGAAGAATGCCTTGAGAACCTAGAAAGAGTTCTTGAGCGATGTGTAAAAGTAAACTTAGTACTTAACTAGGAGAAATGCCACTTTATGGTACAAGAAGGAATTGTTTTAGGACACATTATATCAAATAGAGGAATTGAAGTAGACAAAGCCAAAATAGAGGTAATCGAAAACCTTCAACCCCTAAGAACCGTGAGAGAAGTACGAAGCTTCTTAGGACATGCCGGTTTTTACCGACGATTCATTAAAGACTTCTCTAAAATAACTAAACCGTTGACCGGATTATTGATGAAAGATGTTGAATTCATATTCGACAATAAATGTTTAGAAGCATTTCATACGCTTAAACAAGCACTGATCTCCGCACCCATAATGCAGACACCAGATTGGAATGAACCATTCGAAATAATGTGTGATGCCAGCGATTACGCTGTAGGTGCTGTTTTAGGACAACGAAAGGATAAAAAGCTTCACATTATATATTACACAAGTAGAACCCTAGATGAAGCGCAGATGAATTATGCCACAACCGAGAAAGAACTCCTAGCAGTTGTGTTTGCGCTAGATAAATTTCGTTCTTACTTGGTCGGAGCCAAAATAATAGTTTACACTGACCACGCTGCTATCAAATACCTCTTAACAAAAAAGGATGCTAAACCTAGACTCCTAAGATGGATCTTGTTGCTACAAGAGTTCGATTTGGAAATCAAAGACAAGAAAGGGACTGAAAACGTAGTAGCAGACCACCTCTCTAGACTTGAGAACCTTGAACCGGAAAGAACATCAATTAATGATGATTTCTCGTACGATAAACTTATAGCTACTTTGGAAGAGAATAACTCTGACAAGCAAGTAGAAACCACCTTAGCTATATCTGTTACACCATGGTACGCTGATCTCGTCAACTATTTAGCTGCCGGAATAGTTCCACCTACTTTATCCTACCAGCAGAAGAAACGATTCTTCTACGACATAAAACACTATTACTGGGATGATCCCTTACTTTTCAAAAGAGGCCCCGATGGTATTTTCCGTCGATGTATACCCGAAGAAGAGGTAGAAAATATAATCCAACACTGCCACTCCGCTCCTTATGGTGGACACGCAAGTACATCCAAGACCTACGCTAAAATCCTACAATCCGGCTTTTATTGGCCAAATATATGGAAGGACGTACATGCGGCTATTAAGGAATGTGACAGATGTCAACGCACAGGAAACATATCTAAATGTGACGAGATGCCACAAAAAGGTATTTTGGAAGTAGAGATTTCCGACGTGTGGGGAATAGACTTCATGGGACCTTTTCCATCCTCTTTCGGTAACAAATACATACTCGTGGCGGTAGACTACGTTTCAAAATGGATCGAAGCTATAGCTTCCCCAACAAATGACACCCGAGTAGTAACTAGACTCTTTAAGAATATAATATTTCCGAGGTTTGGTGTCCCAAGAATAGTAGTCAGTGATGGTGGATCACATTTCATATCCAAGGTACTCGAAAAACTACTGTTTAAGTATGGCGTAAGGCATAGAGTAGCGACACCTTACCACCCTCAGACCAGTGGGCAAGTGGAAGTGTCCAACAGAGAGATTAAACAAATATTAGAAAAAACAGTCGCCACTTCAAGGAAAGATTGGTCATTAAAATTACCAGAAGCTTTATGGGCTTATCGAACTGCTTATAAAACCCCCATAGGGACGACCCCATTTAAGCTCATTTATGGAAAATCCTACCACCTCCCGGTAGAATTAGAACATAAAGCCTATTGGGCTATTAGAAATCTGAATCTAAACTATAAGGCCGCCAGCGAAAAGAGAATCCTTGACATAAACGAATTAGAGGAACTCAGAAGAGACGCCTATGAAAATGCCAGAATCTACAAAGAAAGAACAAAACAATGGCATGACAAGCGCATATCAAGGAAAATCTTCAAGCAAGGCGATACAGTCCTTTTATTTAACTCTAGGCTAAAGTTATTTCCGGGAAAACTACGATCCAGATGGTCAGGTCCTTTTCATATCACTAACATCTTTCCCAGTGGAGCGGTAGAAATTAAAGGAAAATCCACAGAACCGTTCACCGTAAACGGGCAACGTCTAAAACACTATCACTATGCGGAAACCAACGAAGATTCGCAAATCCTACACTTAGACGAAATGCCTCCAGAAATTATAGATTGTAATTGATTGTTTTTATGTCGAGCTTGCGAGATTAAACAAAGCGCTTAGTGGGAGACAACCCAAAATTATTTTATTATTTCCTTATTTTATTATTATTATTTTCCTATTTCTTTTTAGTATTCATTCTTAATTTATTTTAATTTATTAAAAACTTATTTCTTCTTTCGGCATTTGGCCAAATCCTGACTAAAACTCATGTTTTCTTTTCTCTAGCTAACACTAACCAGATGGGACATATTGATCGTATGGGTATCAAATTCAGAGGAATGGCTCACAAACTAAAATTTGAGGAACTAGCCACTAGAGAGATGATACCTAGTTTATATGCTGATGATTGGGCTATGACTGCCCTTGGACTAAGAGAAAGTGTCCTGTATTTGCTGAATCAGATAGGATGGGAAACATCCCTTATCCTAAGACATTTCGCCACCTACCGGAGACTAACACTAGAATTCCTTAGCTCACTAATCTATCTACCCAGCCATGGGAAAGGAATTAGCATAGGTTTTATCCAGTTCAGAATGTTCAACATGGAGTACCAATTTAATATTAGAGACTTTACCAACCTTTTGGGTTTCCCTACCTCCCTTGATACATTCACAGTAAGCCAGGAAGAACTTTTTGAATATAGAGAACTTGAACACTTTTGGGGTAGTTTGACTGGAAATGATGAGCCCGAGGAACATGAGTTTCTCTCTGGAAACATTCATAACCCGGCTTTCCGTTACTTCCATGGGATCCTGACCCACACCTTATTTGGAGAGAAGCCAAACAGCACTTCAGTTTCACGTGATGAACTTTTCATTATATTCTGTGCTTCCCAGAACCGTCCAGTAAACGGTGCCACCTTTATGCTAGCAAATTTAGACCACCTTATCCAAGATGAGCGAGCACCAATTAGAGTAGGTGGTTTGATAACTATGATAGGTAATGCTATTGGATTACGTCAGCCTATGCTTGACTTAAGCCCTTTTTGTGGCATTACCATTATGAGTATACCCTTCCTCTTCAACACCTTGTTTATAGCAAACCTAGGATCTGACGAGTTCGAGCTTATAATTAATAACCAGGTTCTTTGCCTATTTACCTTACCCGATCCTAGGACTAATGTTCACAACCGCAGTAACTGGCTCTACAATCTGAACGAAACCCCCACTTCTGCTAGATCCACTGAATCCATCCAGAACTATGAGATTTGTGATGACCAGATCCCTTATGCTGAATCTGACCCTCAGACACCATCTGGCTATTATGATATTGACCCTCCTCCTCAGCCTGTTCAGACCGAAGAATCAGCAATATCCGACCTCCGACATCATATGCCCGGAACCGATTATAACACCGCCATTGAAGCTATGATGTCAGAACAAAACGCCCTCAGAGAAGAGTTTACTGACATGAGACACGAAGTTCTAGGATACATGAACAGTATGACAAATCAGTTTCACGAGTTGCTAAACCGTGTTAACTCTTTTGCTCCTCCGGCCAGAGATCGTGCAGATGGATAGAAATTATTTTTCTTAGTTATCTAGTTTTAAGTTAGATTATTCATTAATGTTATTTAAATTCATGTTCGCATTTGTTTCCCTTTCGCATTTTTGTTTTTCTTTCCAATATTACATTATGATCATTTTATTGAAGCTATTTATTTAATTTTATTATGCAATAGCTATTATGTTCTCTCCTGTTGCTACCTATGACTTATTAATTTATATATGAACTATTATACAAAGTAGAATAGCATGCAGGAGAAATTAAATAGCAGAATAAATCAACCCGTAGCAAAACAAAAAACAAAAATAATAACTTACCAGTCACTCTGAAGGACGCTAGCTGGAACCATGCCAAACAGACAGTATGACGAGCGTCACACAATCTGTCACGGACGTCACGCTAAGTACCTGTGACGCCCGTCATGCAGCTGTAACGGGCGTAACGCCCTTCAGACTAGGTGAACGTTAAGGAGCCGTTGGAGACGAACGTTACACCCTTTCAACTTTTTACCTTCCCCATTTATTCACATTTACCCATAATTATTCACTTTTCAACCACCTATTTTTCCAACTTCCAAAATTTTTTCCTATAAATACCCACCAAATCTTCCTTCATTCACCACAAACCATTTTCTTCTATCAAATACATTTCTTTTCTTTCCAATTTACCTCTTTCAGTTTATTCATCAGTATGGCGGGTAACCAGAATTTTGGAAATATCATCTTCCGAACCGAAGATGAAAATTATCAAAGGGAGCAATACGAGTGTTTCCAACAGAGAGGCGTCGTCTCCACCAGGTATCCTGATTTTACTTGTTTACAACAATTAGGATTACTCTAAGGTATCGAATGGATGCTCCGTCAAGCCGACTTAACCTTTCTATGCACACATAATCAACCCACTTACCCCTCCCTAACCTTAGAATTCTTAAGTTCATACGCATACACCACTCCCGCCGGTGAAGACGAATTCTTAACCGGTACCGCAACCTTCCGTATGTTCAACACCGAGTACTCCTTAACCCAAAACCAGTTGAGTACCATGCTACAATTCTCCACAGAAGGCCAAGTCTACCCCAAAATCCCTCCCGACCTAAACTGGAACACAGTTGCCGTTTTCACCCTTTTAAAGAAAATATCCGGTCTAGATGCCTACAACTGGGAAGAGCTCCTTCTTTCCCACATACATAACCCAACCATCCGATATTTTATCCGCATCCTACAAAACACAGTTTTTGGAAGACCAAACAACAGCAAGGTCAACGCGAAGGAACTATTCTTCCTCGAATGCGTCTTCGAACCGAATGCTAAGGTAAACGCTGCCTCTTTTCTATTTCATCATATCCGCACCTTATGTGCTAGAGGCCGCCAACCCTTTGTAATTGGTGGATTAATCACCACCATAGCACTTGGCTTAAACTTAGGGGACCGACTCCAAACCTTAGAATCTCTACCTCCCCTATTTATGGACATCAGCTACTGTCGATCCAGCCGCCTGATTAAGAACAGAGTAGGCGGAGGATATTATCTTATGGTGAACAACCAGGCAATCCCAAGCGTTATCCTACCCAACATCGCCCTGACCGATGTCACAAACCCCAACCGCCACCTCTATGATCTAAATGCTCCCGAAGCCACCGAGCCTTCACAAGCAAACCCGCCCGCAGACGAGTTTGAAGACATGAAGCAAGGTGATCATGCTCTTGCACAACAATCTGTCCCGCTCAACCACTCTGATGCTGCAGCTGGCCCATCCTCACGTCGTCGACGACGAAGGCCTGCAACCAACGACGACATCATGGATGCAATTGATGGTATGCAAGCACAGAATCTCGAAATGATGCAAATGATGCGCCAAATGCAAGAACAACAGGAAGCGAGGAATACAATTACTGATCAGCGGTTCGCTGATTTGCTTAGCAGGTTTGACAACTTAGAGGTACATCAACGATCACCAAGTCCAAGAACCAGAGGCGGAAGGCAGCCTTAGTTGTAGTTTCTTTTCCCTTTCCCTATTGTATTTCATTTCCTTAAAACATTGGGGACAATGTTTATTTTAAGTATGGGGGGAAAACTTGTTCTTTCTATTTCTTTTTTTTTCAAGTATGTACCTTTCCTTTCATTGTTATTTCCCTTTTAATTATTGTTTAAAAAAAACAATATATTTTATTATAATTTAGATTTATTTTAAGTTAAGTCCCGAGTGTGAAGAAAAATTCCTATTATCTACTCCCTCAATTTTCATGAGCCACAACAAAAATTCAACACCCAATAAGTATAAAGGTTGCTCATTTTATCGAACTTGAGACGAATTAAGACAAAAACTACTACCGCCAAACACTCTAACAAACCTCAACACGTTAGATCAGGATAAGTACCTATTATACCAATCCCTTGAACTTTTAGTTTTATAGTAACCCCGAGTAGTTTATACAAGAAGTCAGCACCATCTTAATAGCAAACTACGCGGAGGGCCGATAAAAATAAGTGAATGATTCCCAAAGTAACATAAAAAAAATATATCAAGAAATGCACTAATTAAGTTAGGTGATCCTTACCAGATCATTTAATCTAAAGGTTGCAGATCATACAAAAGCATAAGATGAAAGATCCATTATGAGTTGGTTCAGCAGGTATCTGGTACTGAACTTGGTAGGGCAGACTACGGTCCGATCCCCCGCAATTTGCAATGGACTGAATAACGAAGTTATCCGACTTATGTACCAGAACTTCAAGCTAAAAAGGGAATCAGAATCACTAACCGGTTACTCCACTATGTGCGCGAAAAGATAAAGGGCTTAATGTGATTTCGCTAGAATGAAAACGGGTGAAATAAGAGTAAAGGAACTAGGATAGCTATAATAGTGTACTTGAACTGATTTGCATGAGGCAGGGTTATCTGAGGTTGCGACGGTGGCTGTTGATGTCAAGATTTAACTCAAGTTACCTCTAAACAAAGTTTACGTGCAACCTAATACGAACTGACGTGTGTTTTGAAATTTCATCTGGCTAAAACTGTTAACAAATTCTATACTGTATTTTGCTTGAGGACAAGCAAAGATCTAAGTATGGGGGAGTTTGATAACGTGAAATTATATCATATTTTAGGACTTAATTCAATTAAATTATATTATTATTTATTTCAATTTACTTCATTTTATTAGATATTACGCGGTATTTCCTTTCTATTTGTCTCAGGTGATCTATTTGAAGCAAAAGTAAAAAAAGGAAGAAAAGGAGGTGCAAAAAGGAATGAAAAGAAACAAATAGCAAAAGCCAAGCCCAGCCCAAAGAAGACACAGGCGTTGTGCCTGTGACGAGCGTCACAGAGGCTGTGACGAGCGTCACGCCTTGCACACTCCTGTAACGAACGTCACACATGGTGTGACGAACGTCACACTATTCCTACATTTTTGGCACCAGGAACGCGTTGAACCTATCTGCACGCTTGACTCTTTTTCAAAGTAATGGCTATATTTACGGAAGACGTTTTGAAAACCGTTACGGAAGGCACCAATATAAATAGCTACTTTCAAAACCTGCAGAGAGGATGCTTTTTTCCAGATTTCGGTAGTTTCCAATTTTCTTTTTCTCAGCAGCTTAGACATACCTTTTACATACTACTTTTGCAACTTTTATTATTTTCTTTTGGCAATTCTATTTTCTTCTCTAGCACTTAATTAGTTTTTCACATAATAGTTTCTACACCGGAAACTATTGTGTACCTTTTCACCGAATCTAACCTTACGTTAGAATCTAGTTTTTTTTATTCCTTCGTTTTAATTTGTTGGTTAATTGAAGAATTCAAGAACAAATCCTACCGGCTTGCGGTGGAGTGTTCAGGACTACTGTTTAAATTATTCAGGTTCTTTAATTATTGTTTAATGCTTTGTTTTATTATTTATTTATACTATTTGCTTGAGATGAGTCTGTTTATGCATGATATTTATTTAAGTCTGTTTAGCATGTCTGGCTAATTTATCTAGGTATCGGTATGTAAAGTAAGCGGAATGAAGGAATCAAAATTAAGTTGGTTTATCTAAAGTTCAAAATTAAAATCACTCTTTTTACGGTCTCAATTTACAGGTTTAATAACAAGGTTTTTGTACGAAAGTAAAAGACATAAAGAAGTTAAAATCAATAGAGCGAGAGTTTGAGGTTTTAACTGGACAGTGTAAATTGGACATTAATTCTAGATCAGGGCGAGAGCAATTTTTAGAGTTGATTAAATTCTAATCTTTTCCAAAAAGTATTTTTAAAGATTGAATGTGAGGACGAGAGTTAAGCATTCGAATTTAATTATATAACCTAAATCAACAGAGCGAGAGTTTGAGATAAGGGTGTTTAAACGGTTAGTGTTTTCTTAAAAAGAGTTTCTACGGACTTTATTGCTTTCAAAAAATGGTTTTTGACTTAATTATAAGTGACAGCTACGTTAACATAAAATCATGGTTTATTCAACAGAGCGAGAGTTTGAGATAAAACTTTTAATCAATAAAGTCAACTGAAAAGATTTGTTTTAAAACCAAGGGACCGACAAAGAATTGATTCCTTAATTACGACAAACTGCATACCGATATCCGCTTTATTAATATTTAATCTAGATCTTAGTTTAGTGTTTAGCTTTTCCCCAGATAATCAAACATTATCCACCTTAGCTTTACGAAGTAACCTTAGATAACGGTATATCGATTCATAAGTCCCTGTGGGATCGATATCTTTTAAAACTACGCGATAGAACTGTGCACTTGCAGTTTGTACCCCAAATTCGACTCATAAAGTCGAGCGATCAAGTTTTTGGCGCCGTTGCCGGGGACTTTTATTTAGTCGATATCGTAACTCTTCCGTTACGCTGTAGAGACTAAGGTTTTTTTTTCTTTCTATCGTCGATTTGTATGCCACATACTCGCTCACAAGGCGAGCCGTTCTACTTACGAATCAACGATATCGAACTATATCTCCGAGTCTTACGACGAATTCGGGAATATCGTGCTGCAAACAATCTCATATATATAATCAGAGAAATGGAAATAGAGGACAACAATACCGTCAAGTTGCCGTTGTGACTATTCCAGCAACCCAACCTCAGCAACCACAAAGAGGACAACCACAACAACAACCGCAACGCCAATTCCAACCAAGACAAAGAATGCCAGATCGTCATTTTGATCTGTTGCCGATGACTTATGTTGAATTACTCCCTGAACTGCTCAGGTTAAAGTTTGTTGAACTTCTCACTATGGCTCCATTAACAAGGATTCCCGCTGGTTATGATGCTAATGTCCGTTGTGATTTTCATTCTGGTGCGCCAGGGCACCACATCGAGAATTTTCGGGCTTTTCACCATAAAGCTCAAGATTTGATTGATGCCAAGATGATTAACTTTGCTCCTACTCCGAATGTGGTGAATAATTCTATGCCTCAGCATGGAGGGCCCAGAGTAAATAGTGTGGAAGATGGAGAAAATTTGAACTTGGTAGTCAATGTTGATGATGTTCAGACTTCGTTGTTTGTAGTGAACGAACGTCTGCTTAGAGGGGGAGTATTCCCGGGATGTGACAAGAATTGTTCAGATTGTGGTAATCATGAAAACGGTTGTGTGAAATTGAAAGAAGGTATCCAGGAATTGATGAATGAAGGTTGTTTACAGTTTGATTGAGTAGTGAAAGACCGTGAAGAGGTATCGACTGTTACCATTTACTTTATACCGTCAGAAGGTCCTGTACGTGCTCCAAGAACTATTAGTACGCCTGTGACTATTGGTACTCCTATGACCGTAGCTGCGCCCGTGACCATATCTGCTCCGGTGACTGTTGGTGTTCCCGTGATTGTTAATGTCCTAGTAACTATCAGTACTCCTACCACCATTGTTGCTTCTAGTGGAAGACTTTCTGAGAACAGTAGAGCAATTCCGTGGCAATATGACAATGCTTCTTGCAGAAATAGAAGACCAGAGAATCATACCAGATCAGTAAACCATACTCCAATGACGATTGGTTCGTCAAATAAGACTCCAGTAACAGTTGGTTCGGCTGTGGGTAATGTGGGAGGACCCGGAGGATTTACGAGAAGTGGTCGTTTGTTTGCACCACAGGCTCCGAAGGATAACAATGATGAGGCTCTTGCTAGAACAAAAGGAAAACAAGTTGTAGTTGAAGAAGAACCAGTGCGAAAGGAAGTGCCCGAGGGTTCTTTTGAGAAGGACGTGGAGGAACTTATGAGAATTATCAAGAAGAGTGATTACAAGATTGTGGATCAGTTGAACCAGACACCGTCAAAAATCTCTATTCTCTCTCTGTTGATGTGTTCCGAGGCACATCGTAACGCCCTGTTGAAGATGTTGAATATGGCTTATGTCCTCAAGAGATTTCTGTTAACCAGCTTGAAGGTGTTATTGCAAATGTTAACACGGGACATGGTTTGGGATTCACGGACCTAGACTTGACACCTGAGGGTCGCAATCACAATAGGGCTCTGCATGTCACGATGGAATGCAAAGGCGCGGTTTTGTCGCATGTTTTGGTTGATACCGGGTCTTCTTTGAATGTGCTGCCCAAGAAGGCTCTGGGTAAGCTTGATGCTGAAGGGGTTGTTCTCACACCAAGTGATCTTGTTGTCCGTGCTTTTGATGGATTCAAGCGATCAGTTTGTGGTGAAGTCACGTTGCCTGTGAAGATCGGCCCGAAAGTGTTTAATATTGTCTTCTATGTGATGGATATTCAACCAGCATATAATTGTCTGTTGGGGCGTCCCTGGATACATGGAGCCGGAGCAGTTTCTTCGACTCTCCACCAAAAGCTAAAATATGTGTGGGATGGTCAAGTTGTGACCGTGTGTGGCGAAGAGGACATCTTTGTGAGCCATTTATCCTCCTTCAAATATGTGGAGATGGATGGCGAAATTCATGAAACTCTATGTCAAGCTTTTGAGACTGTCAGTATTGAGAAGGTGGCTTTTGTTGAACAGAAGAAACCAGGTACCTCGATTGCGTCCTATAAACAAGCTCTGGAGGTTATTCATTCAGGTAACGCGGAAGGCTAGGGCAAGGTGATTGATGTGCCCGTAAAAGAAGACATGTTTGGCATTGGTTATCAACCTTTTCAATCATCAGAGCAGGGTGTCCAGAATCAAAAAGGGCCGTGTACTTTCACTAGTGCTGGATTGATGAATCATGGGGATGTCTTTGCAACAGACAATGAAGATGGTGACAGTGATTGTGATATGGATAATTGGGTGCGCCCGTGTGCTCCAGGGGAGAAAATCAACAACTGGACTGCTGAAGAAATAATCCAAGTTACTCTTCAGACAGAGTAATTTTCTTTTGTTTTTCATTTTGCATGAAAACCCTACGCTCTGCCCAAGGCGTAGTGGTTCATTGTAGGGCCACATCATGTTTTGAATTTTCAATGATTATCATCAATAAAGGACGTTTTGCAATCAAAATTGTGTTCACTGTCTTTCTGTTTTTATTACTTTCATTTTCAAAACAATAAAAATGGAAATGTTTTTTTTGTGACTTCCCTGAACTCTTTTCTAAAATAAAGCATGAAACATCGTTCGTGCAGAATTGATCTTGCGGATTCCATTAAAAACAGTTCTGTTATGGCTCAGTATGACTTCGATAACCCTATTTACCAAGCCGAAGAGGAGAGTGAAGAAGATTGTGAACTCCCCAAAGAATTGGCCAGACTATTGAAACAGGAGGAACGGGTCATTCAACCTCATCAGGAAGAGTTGGAAGTCATTAACCTTGGTACTGAGGATGCAAAGAAAGAGATCAAGATAGGGGCTACTTTAGAGGAAAAGGTCAAGAGAGGGTTGATTGAAATGCTGCAAGAATATGTGAATGTATTCGCATGGTCGTATCAAGATATGCCTGGTTTGGATACAGATATTGTGGTACACAGACTACCTCTCAGAGAAGATTGTCCTTCGGTAAAGCAGAAGCTTCGCAGAACTAGTCCTGATATGGCTGTCAAGATCAAAGAGGAGGTTCAAAAACAGTTGGATGCAGGTTTTCTAGCAGTTACCAATTATCCCCCTTGGGTGGCCAACATCGTACCCGTGCCGAAGAAGGATGGTAAAGTCAGGATGTGCGTCGATTACCGAGATTTAAACAGGGCCAGTCCGAAAGATGACTTCCCACTACCTCACATTGATGTATTGGTCGATAACACTGCTCAGTCCTCAGTTTTCTCTTTCATGGATGGATTTTCTGGCTATAATCAGATCAAGATAGCGCCAGAAGACATGGAGAAGACGACATTCATTACACCTTGGGGCACATTCTATTATAAGGTAATGCCATTTGGGTTAAAGAACGCCGGTGCTACCTACCAAAGAGCTATGACGACTCTCTTTCATGACATGATGCACAAAGAAATTGAAGTGTACGTGGATGATATGATTGCAAAGTCTCAAACAGAAGAGGAACACTTGGTAAACTTGCAAAAGTTATTTGAAAGACTGAGAAAGTTCAAACTGAGGTTGAATCCAAACAAGTGTACATTTGGAGTGAGATCTGGAAAGCTGTTAGGTTTCATTGTCAAAGAGAAAGGGATTGAGGTTGATCCAGCGAAAGTGAAAGCTATTCAAGAAATGCCTGAACCAAGAACGGAAAAGCAGGTTCGTGGGTTTTTAGGGAGGTTGAACTACATTGCACGGTTCATATCTCACCTAACAACTACGTGCGAATCGATATTTAAATTGCTAAGAAAAGATCAAGCAATCAGGTGGAACAATGATTGTCAAAAAGCTTTTGATAAGATAAAAGAATATTTGCAGAAACCTCCAATTCTTATACCTCCAGTTCCTAGGAGGCCTCTGATAATATACCTTTCAGTAACAGAGAATTCGATGGGGTGTGTATTGGGACAGCATGACGAGTCTGGTCGAAAAGAGCATGCAATATACTACCTTAGCAAAAAGTTTACCGACTGTGAAACAAGATATTCGCTGCTCGAGAAAACTTGTTGCGCTTTGGCATGGGCTGCTCGCCGACTAAGACAATATATGTTGAACCATACTACCTTGTTGATTTCTAAGATGGATCCAATAAAGTATATCTTTGAAAAGCCGGCTCTTACCGGACGAGTGGCTCGTTGGCAGATGATTTTGACAGAGTATGATATCCAGTACACGTCGTAGAAGGCCAACAAGGGTAGTATTCTGTCTGATTACCTTGCCGAGCAACCAATTGATGACTATTAGCCAATGATGTTTGAATTCCCCGATGAAGATATCATGTACTTAAAGATGAAAGATTGTGAAGAGCCTCTTGTCGAGGAAGGACCGGATCCCGATGACAAGTGGACATTGATGTTTGATGGGGCGATAAATGTGAATGGAAATGGTGTTGGGGCAGTACTCATTAATCCTAAAGGTGCACACATACCTTTTTCTGCCAGATTGACTTTTGAAGTAACCAACAACGAAGCTGAGTGCGAGGCCTGTATCATGGGGATTGAGGAAGCCATCGATCTAAGGATCAAAACTATAGATATTTGTGGAGATTCTGCTCTAGTGATTAACCAGGTCAATGGAGACTGGAATACTCATCAGCCGCATTTGATTCGTTATAGAGATTACACTAGAAGGATCCTGACTTTCTTCAAGACAGTAAAGTTGTATCATGTACCCCGAGATAAAAATCAAATGGTTGATGCCTTAGCCACATTGTCTTCCATGATTAAAGTTCATTGGCAGAATCATGTGCCACACGTTGCTGTGAATCGACTCGAGAGGCCTGCGTATGTGTTTGCAGTCGAGTCTGTTATTGATGAGAAGCCGTGGTTTTATGACATTAAGAATTTCCTCAAAAGCCAAGAGTATCCTGAAGGAGCGTCAAAGAATGACAAGAAGACACTGAGAAGGCTAGCTGGAAGCTTTTACTTGAACAAGGATGATGTGTTGTACAAGAGGAACTTTGACATGGTTCTGCTCAGATGCGTGGTGAGACACGAAGCAGACATGCTAATGCAGGAAGTACACGAGGGATCTTTCGGTACCCATGCTGGTGGTCATGAAATGGCCAAGAAATTGTTAAGAGTCGGTTATTACTGGATAACCATGGAATATGATTGTTTCAAATACGCTCGGAAGTGCCACAAATGTCAGATCTATGCAGATAAAGTGCATGTACCACCAAACCCTCTGAATATTATGAATTCTCCTTGGCCATTCGCGATGTGGGGCATCGATATGATTGGAAAGATTGAACCTACTGCTTCTAATGGATATCGCTTCATCCTAGTCGCGATTGATTACTTTACCAGGTGGGTGGAAGCAGCGTCATATGCCAATGTTACCAGACAAGTGGTTGCTCGATTCATTAAGAAAGAAATTATCTGTCGTTATGGGGTTCCTGAGAGAATCATCACTGATAATGGTTCGAATCTCAATAACAAGATGATGAAAGAGCTTTGCAAAGACTTTAAGATCGAACACCACAATTCCTCTCCTTACAGATCAAAGATGAATGGTGTTGTAGAGGCGGCAAACAAGAACATTAAGAAGATTGTGCAAAAGATGGTTGTGACGTACAAGGATTGGCATGAGATGTTGCCTTTCGCTTTGCATGGGTATCGTACCTCAGTGTGTACGTCAACCGGGGCAACTCCATTTTCACTCGTGTATGGCATGGAGGCAGTCTTGCCAGTAGAAGTTGAAATCCCTTCTTTGAGGGTGATGATGGATGTAAGACTTGACGAGGCTGAGTGGGTTCAAGCCAGGTTTGATAAGTTAAATTTAATTGAGGAAAAGCGATTAGCAGCTGTGTGCCATGGACAACTATATCAGAGAAGGATGAAGAAGGCCTTTGATCAGAAAGTGCGTCCTCGAAGCTATCAGATAGGTGACTTAGTTTTGAAGAGGATCCTTCCTCCCGGTACAGACAACAGGGGCAAGTGGACTCCGAATTATGAAGGTCCATATGTTGTTAAAAAGGTCTTTTCTGGTGGAGCCTTGATGCTTACAACTATGGATGGTGAAGATTTTCCGTCTCTTGTGAATTCAGATGTAGTCAAAAAATACTTCGCATAAACTGACCCACTGGACAAAAAAAGAAAGTCCAAGCAAAAAAG
This sequence comes from Lathyrus oleraceus, assembly GCF_024323335.1. Taxonomy (NCBI): domain Eukaryota; kingdom Viridiplantae; phylum Streptophyta; class Magnoliopsida; order Fabales; family Fabaceae; genus Lathyrus; species Lathyrus oleraceus. The sequence goes on along the minus strand of NC_066584.1, from coordinate 50,953,156 downwards.
GGCATCCCGGCGAACAAAAAAAAAGGTTCGGGAAAAAGTTAGGGATAAAGAATAAAAAATAATATGTACACCCGGTAAGTCGAAAACCTGCAAAGGCGACTTAGGCAAAAATGGGTATCCCGGTGGATTGAAAACCTGAAAAAGCGGTCCAGGCAAAAGAGGGATTAAAGCGAAGACTACAGTCTGAGTTATCTGTACTTCATCGCGTTTCAGTGTCTACCATCCTGAAGGATATGATTGGTCCAATCACTCTCCTCAGAAAGCAAAGAATTTGGGGGAAAGTGAAGATCTATGAGTCATAACAGAATTGGAAAATAGTGGAATGTCGTGCTTCACATTGCCAATAGGATAGTTTATTTTCTCTTTTGGCGCAATTACCTCTTCCTAGGAATTGCTTCCTGATGTATTTGCCTTTATAGGCCATTTTCAATCAATAAAAGTCGTTATTCAGTCAAATTGCTCTCTTGTTTTTTTTAATTCTACTGTTTTGTTTGCAAAAAAAAAACGTCCGAATTTTTGATAAACATTGCATCTAAAAACATGAAGGCTAGACAATGACGTGCGGAAGGATAAAACATCTGAAAATCATTTTGAATGTTGAGTACACTTGAGTATATTTTGTCCATACGATCCCCTAGGGCATGTATGTCTTGTCGTTTTACAGGTTACTATCTTTGATTGATGGCTAGAGCAGATGAGCCAAAGTTTGTTCGAAGGAAGACCCTGTTGCTTCAACACTGTCCAGTCGTGTGAGAAGTTGGGTCATCTAAGTTGAGTTCAGAATTTGTTTCCCCAACATGGTCGAGAGGTTGGTGTTTTCCCAACAAGTGACTCCCCAGTTGAGTTGGTTTCTCTACCGTTCCGAGAATGTCAGATCAGCAAGTATCCTCAGCAGAATTGTTGTATGTCCCCACAGAGTTGGAAGGTCGAATCAGAAATGGTGCGTTCAGTAAAGTGATCATTTGCTTTCCCAGCAGGAGTTTTTCTCCCTTTGCATCTTGCATGTAGTAATCATCATTTGCATCCGCATTCTTAAATCGCGTAGCATTTCCATTCAGTATGGAACATTACGCCATGGAAAACTCAAACATATGCATACATGTATTAAACCAGATTGGATCATATCCCCAGAAGAGACAGATCTTTTTTCAACATCAGCGTAGCATATTTGCAGCAGTTGATCTTGGCAACATTCAGAATCGATCATCCCAGTGAGATTTATTTTCTCACCAGTCCGTGAAAGGAAAGCTTGATTCTCTCCCCGGTTTAGTCACCAGTAAGTGTCTGCCTTATTTTGACATATGTAAATATCATTCTTGCGATACCGATAAGTGTCGTGTTGATCCCCGTAAATGTCTGTGCTTTTCTTTGAAGTCGGTAAACATCATCTTTCGATGTCGGTAAACGTCGAATTCCAATCGATGGCCATCAGTAAATGGCATGTCTCTCATGGTGTCTACAAAAAATCGTTCTGTCAACACCCGTGTGTGTCCTTTCCTTTTTTGGTGTCGGTAAACATCATTGTTCGATGTCGGTAAACATCAGTCGCTTGTTAACCATCGGTAAATGGTTTTGTCGTTTAAGATTCTCCAGCAGATTCGCTATCCGTAAATATCGAGTATTTCATTTTTGCCATCGGTAAATGGTTTCGTTTCATAAATATATTCTTTCCCTGGTGTCTGTAAACATCATTTATTCGATGTCGGTAAACATCGAGTTCCTTCCCAGTCATCGGTAAATGTCTGGTCTTGTTTCATTTGTAAACATCATTGATTCGATGTCGGTAAACATCGAGTTCCTTCCCAGTCATCGATAAATGTCCGGTCTCGTTTCACTTATAAATATCTTTGTTCGATGTCGGTAAACATCGAGTTCCTCCCCATTGAAGCCGCCATCGGTAAATGGCCTCGCTTTCTTTTGATATCGGTAAATATCAAATTTGTTTTGAAGCCGCCATCGGTAAATGGCCTCGCTTTCTTTTGATATCGGTAAATATCAAATCTGTTTTGAAGCCGCCATCGGTAAATGGCCCCGCTTTCTTTGATTCGTCACCTACAGAGTGCAAATTCTCCGGTTCTTTTGGTATTCAATCCCTATTTACCTTGAAAGTCCAATAGCCGCTGCTTTCATCCGTTCAGGTTCACAGTTGATTGAATAGGGGTAGCTGTAGCACCTCAAATTTGCCCTCCTCGTTCATGCATTCATTTTTTAGGTCATTTTACATTTCATATTGCATTTCAGCAAAATTCAACTGCGAAGTCAAAAGTCAATTGTTGGTCAAACTGAAGGTCTAATGGCTAGGGAATGACTTGAGTTACTTCCAACATGTTCAAACGGGGTTTGTTCATCATTCAAAACGTCATCTTGAAGGAGCAAAAGTCTGTTCTTGAGCTGTCATGCTCGTTAGGCGAGCATAATGGTTCGCCTAGCGAGTCCCAAGAAAAGACACCAGAGTCTGAACTGTCATGCTCGCTAGGCGAGCAGATCCTTCGCTAGGCGAAGCCCACACGTTTTTGAAAAAATATAACAGAAGAATCATCGGTTTGAGTTGCCCTCGTTTGGAGCCCACAAAGCCACGAAAATCAGCGTATAAATTCTAAAATTCATTGGAACCAAAAACCCTATAAAAAAGAGAGACCTAATTTAGAGCAGCCTCCACAGACATTGAAGAAAGAACTCATTTGCACAAAAAGTCACCTCTATCAATTCCATCTCGTATAAACCCTGAGATTGCTCTGCAAACCGAACCGTGCAATTCAATTTCAATCGATCTCTCCTATCAGGTTTGCACTATTTCCATTACTTTATGCTTTCAATTTGAAATTTTTGAATGTATGAGGTATTATGGTTGAACTTGGAAGAGTGGGTATCGTTAGGTTTTTCATGTGGGTTTGGATATGCATGAATGAGTAGAACAATGCCTTGAATGTTTAATCACTTCGTTTCTGAGATGGATACCATAGGGTTTGGGTTACTGAAATCGGACTGTTATCAAGGAAGAACCCAGAACCCGCAGGCATTCGCTAGCACCTTCGCTAGGAGAATCTTCAGCGAAGCTTCGCTAAGCCTTCGCTAAGCGAAGCAGTAGCGATCGCGACAGTAGCTGTTTTTTTCTGTTTGCTCTCCAATCTGTTTTGTGTTTGTTATGACATGCTTTCTATTGCATCCGGGCACATGTTTTAGTATGTATGTCCTGTCTTGATGTGTGGATCCTTGCCCCCTAACTTTGAGTTTTGATACCCTTTTGATGCATTTGCTTGACAAGAGGTTTAGGCCTCCTACCCTTGGTTGCTTTTTGTGAGCTTTTTGTGAACTTTAATAGCATGATTCATGTGGTTGCTATGATTCTTCTGTTTGGTGCAACTCTTGATTGCACCCCATCTTGTTTCTCTAACCTGTTTGTTGAGTTTTTTTGTGAGGGCTCACATGACTCTTGAAGAGATAGCTTGCTTGGTATTCCACTTTATTTGTGGGATACCATTTGGAGATTTATTCTGATTGCTTTGTTGACTTGCTTTCTTTGATGGTGCTAGCTTGAGAGATCTCTGGGTTTCTTGTTTCTTTAGTTGTTGTTACTTCGGATCTTTATCCGTGTGGTAGATCTCTTGATCCCTTTTACATCTTTCCAGCATTTTATCGCTTTCTTAGCTGGAAGACCTCGATAGAAGGCAATGTTTTTGTGTGTTTACTTTTGTGCCCAAAGACCTCCAAGAGGAGGCACCAGTGTTAAAGACCTTCATGAAGAGGCAATTAACGGATAAAAGGGATCAGTAGTCAATCCCCCGTTATTCAGTGTGTCGTTCTTTATGCTCACACTACGTGTCGATGCTTCAGAACAAAAGCCCAAGATCTTTTGTCCGGTCGGTCAGTGGAGAGGGTTCCATATTTCTGAACCCCCACACTTTGTCATGAGCTCGCCCTGTCCAGGGTTAAGAGCTATGAGGTCTTATCCTCATTACCCTTTTGATCTGCTCACCCTGACGTTCAATGTTAGTGGTTAAAAGTCTGTTTGATTACCTTTCCATGGCTTGTTTGTCGAGGTTGATATGACCCCTCTTGACTAAAGCCCTACCCATGTATGCTTGAACCCCCTTGTTGGTGTGTTTACTTTATGCTATATGTTTTTGTGTGGTGTGACCGTCTCACCTATAGGACTGCTAGGCTTCGTATAGTCTCTCGTTTGCATGTCAATTGAGGTAGCACGGTTCCTTCGTCTAGGACTTCCTTTTGCATGAGCATTCCTAAAACACAAACAAACTCATTGGATTTTATTCTCCTAAGAACACGTTAACTCCTTCTACTACAGGTGAGTAAGTCTCCAAAGGTCGAGCATCCGGTAGATTGCGTAGTAACGTCGTTCATTTAAAAAACACAAAACAAACAAAAATAGGTTAGCCGAGCTACGATGCTCTGATTCTCAATCCTTCTTGAGATACGTATGCAGCAGGGTAGGGCCTGTGCGAGCAATAACTCTTTCTTTTCCCTACTTTGATTTTCTCTCTTTCGCATCGCATATAGGACTTTTTATACACACACTTTAGACATAAATAGCAAACGTGGATCCTGTGGAGTACCACAGACGTGAAGGGGTGCGATAACCTTCCCTTCACGTAACCGCCCCCCTTACTCAGCTTTCTTTGGTTCGAGACTTTGTTTTATCCGTTCCCTCCTGGTTATGCAGTACTACCTTTCCCTCCTCTTGGGATAAAAGTACATAGTTGGCGACTCTATTCTTTTTTTCGCGCCACCTCTTTTCGCGTTTGTACTTGGATTCGGGAAATCCGGGGAGCGACACCCGGGTCCCCACTTCTGAACCCCGGATGATCACAGGTCTCCACATTTGAACTCATGACTCGCCTCTTTCAACACACTCACACAATATGATGCATGGAATACAAGTAATGCAATAATAACATGTATGGATCCACTTCTAACCATAAGCAACATGCAATATAACATTCACAGTAGTCTCCACTTTTAAACTACACACCTCAACATAACACATACAATTAAATTCATAATACATAATTATATTCGCAACATAACTGCTCACACACATAATCATAATCCACCACTTACAATTATGAAAATTAATTCAATTGTTATTTCATCATTATAATAATCCACCATAAATAATTAATTACATCAAACACCCCAAAACAACAGCTAAATATCGACCACACAAGAAAACAACATTGAAAACTAAATTGATCGATCAAAAACGATCTCTGGCATGACGACCAGGTCGTCACCTGGTGCTGACGACCGTCAGCCAACCCAAATGCATGATGTTGTCACGCTTATGCAGAAGGTAGTTTTTGTGTTTTTGGCCATGAGAGCTCATTCGAAACTCCGGTTTCGACCCCTAGCACTCCAATTCGCATATAAAAGAATAAATACATATTATACATTAACTAAACCATCACATACGCATCGATTAACATTAAATTTCACCAATTAATCATGAATTCAAGAATGTGTTCATAAACTAATTACACAACAGTGGTATGGATAATGAAGCTAGCAAAAATACACCCGAACGTATCGCACGCTCGAACATACAACAGAGTTGCCATCGAACTTTATTTATCCCTAAAGAGAGGGAAAGCATCGATAAAACCCAGGGGAAAGAGATATATTGGATAAGGAAGTCGGTTATGCAAGGGGAAGGTATTAGCACCTCAAACATCCATGGTACTCCATGGGAACCGTTTTGATTGTTCTCGCTTGAATATGTGTTATATCTAAAGATTACTCATAAAAGAATGGGAAAAGGAAAGAAATATATAAAGTTCTCGGTGAGGATTAGGGCCCTCATGCCTACGTATCCTCATAGTGCAATGAGGAATTCAGAGCTCTATAGTTCAAGGAACTAGAGGCAGGAGATGGAAAGAAGTGTGATCAAAGTATGGTTTGAACCAAAGAATAGTGTTTTGAACTCCAAAAAGAGGTGAAAATGTGAACCCAAGAGTAAATAGGTATGAACCAACAAGTGAGGGCCTACATCGTTGTATCACTGTACTAGAACAACCGAAAACAAGAGGAATTAGGTGTTTGGATTAAGGGCCAAACAACTCTTGGTTCACAAAGAGGTACAAGATGGAGCACTAAGGTATAATGTATTTGGCTCAAAGAATAGGTATATCACGCGAAGTGAATGAAGGTAGAATACGAATGTATCATGGAGATGAACAGAATAAAGTGACCAAAGTCACAGAATTGGGTATCTGGTGATAAGTGACTAGAGAAGTATTATTTGAAATCAAAGGTGAAAGTATACTGGAATCCATAAGAGGAATGAGATTTCTACCATAGAGGGAAACAACTTTAACCGCTACAGGGTGTTAGCTAAAAAGAAGGAATTAAGTGTTTGGGTTAAGGGCCAAACAATTCTTGGTAGAAATGCGGACTATCCGTTAGGCGTCCTAAAAGAGTATATATGGAATTCCAAAGAAAGTTTATTTCGATGTCAAAGGAATAATATGTTACTAGGTGAACGATTTATGATCGAAGGTAGGTAGTGGAATATGGAAGATATGAATGATGCCCTAAGGCGAAAGAGGAATAATTAGAAGTATGCTCGCCAAGGATTCGCATCCTCGTGCCTACGTATTCTCATTGTGCAATGAGAAAGTCAGAGCAATCGTAGCTCGGAACTACGAGAATAGAGGGAGAGAGATATTTGTCTAAGCAACGGGGACTCACAAGACAAACACCTCGTCAAGGAAGGATTGTAGTACTGGATAGTACAATGAATAACGTATCACTTGCTAGGGAATCAAAAATTTGAGATCAAATAAGGATAGTATCTTGGATCTAAGATAAGGATAAACTCTTAATCAAAGAGCAAAATGGTGTCCTGTCCGGAAAAGAATGAATTAAATATTAGGGTTACGGGCCAAACAACTCTCGATTGATGAGGTGGATTGTCATTATCGTCCTAAAAGGATAGACAAGAAGTCCAAGGAGAAATATGATTGATCTAAAAAAGATGGCATTGATAGAATGAATGGAGAATGATTGATTGATAAATAGGGTAGCTCGTGAAGAAACTGGGTTCTCCTGCCTACGTATTCTTATAGTGCAATAAGGAAATCAGAGCTTTCGTAGTTCAACCCACTAGGGCTGAAAACAAGGTGATTAAGGAGGCAAGAAGATGAATGATTGAAATGGAATAGAATAGAATGGATAGACTTGATAGTTATTAGATGAGAATCACACTAAAGTCTATGGGTAAATGTGGATACGATAAGCAACGAGCCAAACGTCTCACACCCAAAGATATCCAGAATGAGTGTAGGAAAGCTCCAGTCTCATTCCTTCTTTACCACTTAAGGCTCGTGGCATGTAACTCTCGTCTTAACTTCAAGTAGAGAGAGAAGAATCTTTGTAGTTGTTTCTTGCATTGATGATGGAGACCTTATCAATCATTCGTTTCAAATTGCATTAAAGTCTATGAATAGAGGCGAATACGATGAGCGTTGGATCATACGTCTCATACCCAAAGATACTCATAATGGGGGTAGGAATACTCCAGTCCCACTCCTTCTCCATTACTTAAGGCTCGTATCGTACAACTTGATTCATGATTAATAAGTTGTTGATGTAATCCTTGCTTGTTGCATGATGTTTTATGAAGAGAGAAACTTGTCAGTTGTATGATTAGAACTGTGCTAAAGTCTATGAATAGAGGTGAATACGATGAGCGCTGGGTCATACGTCTCATGCCCAAAGATACTCAGAATGGGGGTAGGAATACTCCAGTCTCATTCCTTCTCCATTGCTTAAGGCTCGTGCCACACTCTTCTAACTTTGATTAGACAAGTTTTTGTAGTTTCCATCTTTGATGTGCTTGTATAATCCACTGCTTGGTATGACTGAGGATGCCTTGATTGAAGATCTTATCTTGAGGCCTTGAGCTCCACAGCTTGGAAGAAAAGTCTCATTAAGTGACCAAGGGTCTTTTGGTCACTCAATTTATAATGTGGGATTATACAAGTTCAAAGGGTTTAATTGATCAAAATTGCTTTTGATCAATTTAATCATGGGTTTTGTCTTGGTTTTAAGGAATTAGATTAATTCTAATCTAGGAGCTAGTAATTGTTAGAAACTATCCTAAGGGATTATGCATTGATTTATTAAAATTGATTGAAAATTCTAAGTTAGAAGTCCTAAGGGAACATGTACATATTGGTCAAAAATCATGATTAAAAACCCTATGCATAAGTCCTAAAGGGGTCTACAATTGTTAGGAAATGATTAAAGTTCTATATCAAATTCTAGTTCTAATGAGATCATGTCATTCTATCACTAAAATAACAAAATAAGCCCATAAGGGCAAATTGGTCATTTACAAAATATATCAAATTCTAACCATGGCCTAAAGTTGAGATTGATCTTAACCTAATGTTGAAAAATGGTATGATTCTAAATTTAATCAAAGGCTACTTGTCCCTAATTAAAATCTAACAAAAAGTCCTAACTAAAATTCTAATTAAATCTCAAGGAAATTCCTAACTAAAATCCTAATGAAAATCCTAATATGCTAAAAATCAAGATTTTAATCCTAATTGTCAATTATCAATCTAATTAACCTAAAATTGTCCTAATTAATCTAATCAAATTGCAAAAAACAATTAAGAAAATAGAAGAAAAAGCAACTAAATGGGAGGTTTGAATTGGGAATGAAGGTGCAGAACTGGATTTGGCTAATGGGCTGCAGATGAGCCCAAACAGTCTTTTTTGTACATGAGGCAATATTCCAAAAATGGAGGTGAGGTGTGAAACAGAAAATCCACATGGGTTGCGTCTGAGCCCATCATTATTTCAAACATTTCTAGGGGGTGTACACTGAAAACGTAGGGTGAATTAGGAAAAAGGTCAATGGGCTTTGCTAAAGCCCAACTCTCACTTCTTTCAATAGCCACTAGGGGTGTATCAGCAATTGTGGTGTATGAAAATCAATTCAATGGGCCTAAATGAATTAAGCCCAAACCCTCACCTCTGTTGACTTGTCCAAGTCAACAGATTCAAAAATGAAATTCAATGCGCGCTCATTTTCTCCCTCCACCTCACCGTCTATTTGTTGTGGATCACCGCGCCGGCGTCCGTCGTCGATGCCGGTAGTGGTCTACAACTAAAATATTACCACCATTGGCTGCATAAAGACAAGCTAAGCATGAACATGGGAACGAATTTGGGAATCGGTCACAGGGTCAGTTGAATCGAACGAAGAAGTGGAAGAACCCTAGCTGTCTAAAAGTCAAATTAAATGGAGCTGGTCCTGAATTAATCCCTACCACTATGGGGCTTCCACCTCCTACCTTAGATGCTACATTCTAGTGATCTCAAAGTAAGAAAATATCACGGAGGAGAAAATGACTTACCGGAGAAGACGATCGGAAAATTCCACCGGTGAGTTTTTGCACTTGATTCCCCTTCTTCTTCTTCTTCTTTCGTCTCCTTCTTCTTCTTCTGAATTAGAAAGGTGAAATGAGAATGCAGTGGCTTAGCTCAAGCAAGTTGAAGCTTCAATGGCTTATAGGAGAGAGAGCTTTGAGTAGGGTGAGGGAAGAGAGAGATTGCAATAGAGAGAGAGAGTGCGGGTTCAAGCAAAAATCCAAGGGTGTGAGAATATGAGTGATGAATTCCTTAAATAGAAGTGAGGCTTGGAAACTTTGGTAGGCTTGGATTTAGGTCTGGAGTCAGTTAGATATGGTTTGGAGTTAGTTGACCTGACTCACTAAGTTAACTGAAAACTCAGTTGGTTAGTGAAGCTGAAATTCAGTTAGTTATGTTAGTTTATGTTGGTTAGTATGTGGTTAATGAATGAGTGAATCTGAAATTTGCCTGGCTACTGCAGGTTATAGTTAGATTGAAGTTATGTGGAAATGGTTTAGTGACCTGTTGAACTTGTTGTAGGTTGCCTTTAAGTGGCTTTGGCTTTGCCCTTTGGATTGATAATAGCTTGTTGTTCAATTGGCTTATAGAAAGGTAACAAGTGAACTCATATATAATCTGTCATAGATCAAAGTTTCCCTCTGCATATTTGCTTGTGATGTCAATTGTTATTAACACTTAGGTAGCAAATGGTCAAGGCTTTGTACATTGCTTCACACTGCAAATGATTGGCCATAGTCCTGCTTCCAATTACCCCAATGGTTCTTGCCATGCTAGATTATTCATCCATTGGAAAATCATGTTCATCTTTAGTTTGGCTATAACTGACATTGTGAACACCTTGATGCAGGCTTGGAACAGGTTTTGCTTTGAGGTGTGTATGCATTATTGTTTCCATAATTGGTTTTGTAATGCACATGGATGAATCATGTCGAATCCTTCTTCCAGTTCAACATATGGTAGGTTGCTAAGTATGGTTTTTTGTGTAAGTCTCTTGTTAGTTTGGTGATTGGTGATGTTGCTGAAGGAGAAGAGCGATCTAAAATGCAGCGGAATTTAAAATTTTCTCCTTTAGTGATCCTTACGAATGGGCATGATCAGTGATAGAATCTTTACCTGTTCTGGAGATTGAAACCTTTGATGCAGATCTACAGAGCGATCACGAACGTTGAATGGTGACAACGCCTCTACTCAGTCCACACGAACAGATTCCTTCAATCTCAGTGCTAGCTGCTATGAATGAAGGCTTTGAGTGAGAGAGAGAGGGAGAGAGAGAGAGAGAGAGATGAAATTTCAACTGAACAAATGCTTCTGCACAAGGGTTCTATTTATAAAACCACTTGTCTGGGCTGCAAGCTAAAAAGCCCACTTAAGTGTATCTGGCCTATATCTTATGATATGCCAAAATCACTTAAACGTGTGATACCTTACCATATTTTGTATTCTACTTAATTACATCGTACCTTACGATGTTCTACAATTCACTTAAGTCCACCGTATCTTACAGTGTTCCTCATTTACTTTATCTCTCATCATTCCGTCCTTTTGTGTGTGACCCTATAGGTTTTTGCGACATTAGCAACTATATTAAATCACGTATTTAACATAATAAACAGTGAGCGGTATCTAACAACACATCACATCTACCCAAGACACGAAAATGTCATGTGATCTGACAAATCCTTTTGTGATAATACTTATATGTACAATTACCCTTTTGCCCTTATGTCTATACTGAACACAAGGCATAAACTGTGCCATCCTTGTCCAGTTTAATATTGGGCCCGTAGACATTTATCCTATTACGCAGGATGGGAAAATTCCATCTAGGTCACTCATGTCCCTCAACATGCTTCGTGGAGTACCCATCAACTGTCTTTATGGTCATCTAGTTACGGACAATGTTTGATCAGCAATAAGGCACTCGACTCTACATCTAGGGTCCATAGTGGTTTCAGGTCGAATGGTGGTATACACCATTATCACCACGAGAATAACTTATGATACTTTGCATAACATTCTATATAGTATTCTCATAGCGGGTCAATCTAGTATAAATATTACTCTTAATATTCATACCTATGTTTAAGACTTGATAACTCCTTATCCATGATCCATGAGATGTGATCATCAGTCTATATACATAATAATCTTAATGCTTTAATGTTATCCCACTTCATAATAAAACTCGACTACTGATACTTTAAGAATAGTGTCCTTATGTTTAATGGGATCTCATGATTAAGTCACACTTGATACATTAAACGGACTAGTTATTCTAGAGATTTTATTAAACAAACGTAATAAAGAAAAAGCCTTTTATTATTAATAAATAATTCGATACAAGTACCAAAAGTATTAGCCTCTAGGGCTTACGCCAACAATCTCTCACTAGCACTAGAGCCAATCAGACATACCCCTAATGCCCATAGGTCTAGTATGGTCATCATGCTTCTGCTGCGCAAGAGGCTTTGTCAGCGGGTCAGCAATATTGTCAAGTGTAGGTACTCTGCATATTTTCACATCTCCTATATCTATTATCTCTCGAATGAGGTGATAACGCCTAAGTATGTGTTTGGATCGTTGGTGAGATCTAGGATCCTTAGCTTGTGCGATAGCACCATTGTTATCACAATAGAGATCAATGGGATACACAATGCTAGGAACTATGCCAATTTCACTAATGAACTTTTTGATCCAAACAACTTCCTTTGCTGCACTTGAGGCAGCAATATACTCGGCCTCAGTTGTAGAATTAGCAACTGTATCTTGCTTTGAACTTTTTAACTCACAGCGCCACCGTTTAAGCAAAACACATAACCAGATTGCGATCTAAAGTCATCCTTATTTGTCTGAAAGCTAGCATCGGTGTATCCAATTACAACAAGCTCTTCCTGACCTCCATATATCAAGAATGAGTCTTTAGTCCTTCTCAAATACTTAAGTATATTCTTGACAGCTACCCAATGAGCATCACCAGAATCAGATTGGTACCTACTCGTTGCACTTAAAGCATACGAGACATATGGTCGAGTACATAACATGGCATACATGATAGATCATATTGCAGATGCATATAGAATCTTATTCATGCAATGCCTTTCTTCCTTAGTTGAAGGGGATTGTGTTTTTGATAGACACATGCCATGTTGCATAGGTATGAATCCTTTTTTGGAATCATGCATATTAAAGCGTCTCAACACTTTGTCTATGTATGTACTCTGACTTAGGCCAAGCAGTTTATGTGATATATCTCTATAGATCCTGATTCCTAATATATAGGCTGCTTCAACTAGGTCCTTCATAGAAAAGCATTTCCCCAACCAAGACTTTACTTGTTGTAGGGTAGGGACATCGTTTCCAATGAATAATATATCATCTACATATAATACTAGGAAGACGATCATGCTCTGACTAACCTTCTTGTCGACACAAGGCTCATCTTCATTCTTGATGAATCCATATTGTTTTACTGTTTCATCAAAACAAAGACTCTAGCTTCTGGAAGCTTGCTTCAATCCATAGATTGATCTTTCTAACTTATATATCTTTTGGGCTTCTTCTGATATGTCAAATCCTTCAGGCTATGTCATGTGCACATCCTCAAGAAGATTCCCATTAAGGAAAGCAGTTTTGACATCCATCTGCCATATTTCATAATCATGATATGCAGCGATAGCAAGTAAAATACGAATAAATTTAAGCATTGCAACTGGTGAAAAGGTTTCATCATAGTCAACCCCATGAATTTGTTTATATCCTTTTGCAACCAATCTTTCCTTATAGGTATATACCTTACCATCCATGTCAGTCTTCTTTTTGAAGACCCACTTGCATCCTATAAGGTTAACTCCTATAGGAGGCTCTACCAAGGTCTAAACCTGGTTTGTGTACATGGAATCCATTTCAGATTTTATGGCTTCTATCCACTTCTCAGACTCGGGACCAGTTATGGCCTCTTGGTAGGTCACAAACTCATCTTGATCCATGAGTAATACATCACCTTGATCAATTATGAGATATCCATATTTCTCAGGTAGGTGACGTATCCTGCTTGACCTACGTTGGTCTTGTTCTACTTGAGCAGGTTGCTCTTCCACAACTACTTATGTTTCCTGCTCTAATTCCTCCATGGGTGTATCAATGCTTTGTGATTCTTGAATTTCTTCAAGCTCTACTTTCCTCTCACTGATTCCTTTGGAAATAAAATCATTTTCTGGCAAAACTCCAGCTCGAGCGACAAACACTTTGCCCTCAGAAGGATTGTAGAAGTAATACCCTCTCGTTTCTTTAGGATACCCCACAAATAAGCATTTGTCAAATTTGGGCTCAAGCTTAGTTGAAATTTTTCGTTTCACATAAATTTTGCAACCCCAAATCTTCATGTAAGACATATGTGGTTTCTTACCACTCCATATCTCATATGGTGTCTTCTCAATATTTTTGGATGGAACATGGTTAAATGTGTAAGCTGCTGTCAATAGTGCATGTTCCCAAAAGGAGTTTGGAAGATCGACGTGACTTATCATGGATCGGACTATGTCTAACAAGGTTCGACTTCTTCTCTTAGATACACCGTTCCATTTGGGGTGTTCTAGGAAGAGTAAGTTTGGATAGGATCCCACACTCTTTCAGATGGTCATCAAACTCTAGGCTTAAATACTCACCACCTCGATCTGATTGAAGAATTTTAATATTCTTACCTAGTTGGTTTTGTACTTCATTCTTGAATTCCTTGAACTTTTCAAAGGACTCTGATTTGTGTTTCATTAAATACACATAACCATATCTACTGAAATCATCAGTAAATATGATGAAGTACTGAAAACCTCCTCTGGCCGGTATGTTCAGTGGTCCACATACATCAGTATGTATGAGGGCCAAAAGATCATTAGCTCTTTCACCTTTTTCTGTGAATGGAGACTTTGTCATCTTTCCAATTAAACAAGATCTGCATGTTTCATATGATTCATAATCAAAAGAGTCCAAGAGTCCATCTTTATGGAGTTTGGAAATGCATTTCTCATTTATGTGGCCTAATCGACAATGCCAAAGGTAAGTTGGATTTAACTCATTGGATTTCATCCTTTTAGTATTAATGTTATAAATACGCATTTTAAGATCAAGGACATATAATCCATTGTTCATTTGTGCAGTAGCATAGAATATATCATTCAGATAAATGGAGCAACAATTGTTCTTTATTATAAATGAAAAACCAAACTTGTCTAAACAAGAAACGAAAATAATATTCCTGCTAATTGCAAGTACATAATAACAGTTCTCTAACTGAATTATTAAAACACTAGATAAAGTCAATACATAAGTTCCTACGGCTAAAGCAGCGACCTTTTCTCCATTGCCAACTCGTAGGTCAACTTCACCTTTTGCCAAATCTCTACTCCTTTTTAGCCCCTGAAGTTGAAGTCTCTACTCCATTCTTCTTATCTTCCAGGTACTTTGGGCAGTTTCTCTTCTAGTGTCCGATCTTACCGCAATGGAAGCAGGTGTCTTCCTTTGCTATGCCTCCACTAGGATTCAAAGCATGAGCAGTGGGATTGGGTTTGGAAACTTCCTTGCCTTTCCCTTTATCACCCTGCTTGGTGGGTCTTTTGTTCTGTCTCTTTCCATTTCCGATCATGAGAATAGACTTCCCTTTTAACTTCAGATTCTAGTGAGCAGTTCTTAACATAGCTAGCAGTTCAGGAAGAGATCTGTCAATATCATTCATATTGAAATTAAGGACAAATTCACTGAATCTCTCTAGCAATGATTGCAAGGTCAAATCAGTCGCAAGTTCCTTTCTGAGGGGAAAACCCAACCTCTCAAGGTTCTCCACATACCCAATCATCTTGAGCACATGGGGACCTATAGGGGCTCCCTCATCTAACTTGCCTTGAAAAAGGGCTTTTGAAACTTCAAACCTTTCATGCCTTGCTTGCTCTTGATAAACCATCTTCAGGTGTTCGATCATATCAAACGCTGCCATGTTCTCATGTTGTTTTTGCAACTCTGAGTTCATGGTAGCTAGCATGAGGCAAGCAATTTCATTGGCATCATCGACATGCTTCTTAAGAGCATCTCTTTCCACCTTAGGTGCAGAACTAAGAGGTTCCTCTTCAGGAACAAGTTTCTCCAAGACATACAACTCTCTATCATGTTTGAGTACAATCCTCAGATTTCGATGTCAATCCAGAAAATTTGTCCCAGCCAATTTTTCCTTATCAAGGATTGATCGTAAAATATTGTTAGAGGTGTTTGTTGTTATGGTAATTTACATGAAAATAATGAAAATATAACTATCAATAACATATTTAATTAGGCCTTTAATTAAATATGCCCCCACTATTTTACTCAAAACAAATTACCCTCACCATTTGATTCGGAAAATTCCGTTGGAAGATTTTCTAGTGGGTCAAGATCCACATTTCACTTTGTTTTAAGTCCGTGTAGGCGGATTACACAAAACTAGGTTATTTATGTAAGAACTCCTTCCAATTGTATTTAATACAACTCTCGAATATTTTAGTTGGGTGAATAACTCCTTATTCCAATCCATCACATGGATCATTTCCAACTCTTGCTTCTAAACATATATAATCTTATTATAATTTGTTTAGTTAAGTTTGATCCATTGTTTTAGCAATTGGATATTACAATTATCCCATCGCACCTTACTAATATAGAATATGCACATCGCGTAGGCGAAACCTACATTATTCGATACTAGTCTTGATGAGTGCTAAAAATTGGAAAACATAAACTTAATATTTAATTTGAGGGAATTTGCAATTATTCTGATCTCACCGTCTTATTTATCATATAAATCGTCTCTCACATGCATCAACATACATTTACAATGAAACAGTTATGACCCCTAGCGCAATTATTCTCCTAAGCCAATGAGAGAACCTAAGCTAACCTAATAACGATCTAAGCTTCTCCAAGCAAGATCTTCAAGGTTGTCCTCCTTTGATATTGTATTCTTCTCTTTCTTCATAATATTACATTATATAAAAGAAACTCGTTTTACATACGAGGGAGTGAGAAGAGAAAAGAAGTTACATCAAGAGATTAAAAGAGAGGCACGACACGCAGGTCGTATTTTAAAATCCCAAAACAAAATAAAGGAAAACTAAGGTCATAACCGATCATCACAAGACAATAATAATAAACACATTATTATTATTAATTTAAATTATGTTAATTAAATAAACCAAATTAAATTTCGGCGACTGATCATATTACGCAGAGTTAGTCAGGGGTTCCACTGAAGGAGAAGAGCGATCCAAAATGCAGCGGAATTTAAAAATTTCTCCTTTGGTGATCCTTACGAATGGCCATGATCAGTGATAGAATCGTTACCTCTTCTGGCGATTAAAACCTTTGATGCAAATCTACGGAGCGATCACGAACGTTGAATGGTGACAACGCCTCTACTCAGTCCACACGAACAAATTCCTTTAATCTCAGTGCTAGCTACTACGAATGAAGGCTTTGAGTGGGAGAGAGAGAGAGAGAGAGAGAGAGAGAGAGAGAGAGAGAGAGAGAGAGAGAGAGAGACGAAATTTCAACTGAACAAATGCTTATGCACAAGGGTTCTATTTATAGAACCACTTGTGTGGGCTGCAAGCTAAAAAAACCCACTTAAGTGTATCTGGCTCATATCTTATGATATGCCAAAATTACTTAAGCGTGTGGTACCTTACCATATTTCGTATTCTACTTAAGTACATCGTACCTTACGATATTCTACAATTCACTTAAATGCATCGTACCTTACGGTGTTCCTCATTTACTATATCTCTCATCATTCTGTCCTTTTGTGTGTGACCCTATAGGTTTTCGCAACATTAACAATTACATTAAATCACGTATTTAACATAATAAACAGTGAACGGTATCTAGCCACACATCACTGCTACCCAAGACACGAAAATGTCATGTGATCTGACAAATCCTTTTGTGATAATACTTATGTGTATAATTACCTTTTTGCCCTTGTGTCTATATTGAACACAAGGCATAGACCATGTCATCCTTGTCCAGTTCAATATTGGGCCGGTAGGCATTTATCCTATTACGTAGGATGGGTAAATTCCATCTAGGTCACTCATGTCCCTCGGCATGCTTCGTGGAGTACCCATCAATTGTCTTTATGGTCATCCAGTTACGGACAATGTTTGATCAGCAATAAGGCACTCGACTCTGCATCTAGGGTCTATAGTGGTTTTAGGTCGAAGGGTGGTATACACCATTATCACCATGAGAATAACTTATGACACTTTGCATAACATTCTATATAGTATTCTCATAGCGGGTCAATCTAGTATAAATATTACTCTTAATATTCATACCTATGTTTAAGACTTGATAACTCCTTATCCATGATCCATGAGATGTGATCATCAGTCTATATACATAATAGTCTTAATGCTTTAATGTTATCCCACATCACAATAAAGCTCGACTACAAATACTTTAAGAATAGTGTCCTTATGTTTAATGAGATCTCATGATTAAGTCACACTTGATACATTAAACGAACTAGCTATTCTAGGGACTTTATTAAACAAACATAATAAAGAAAATGCCTTTTATTATTAATAAATAATTCAATACAAGTTCCAAAAGTATTGGCCTCTAGGGCTTACACCAACAATTGATACCTTTCCCTTGTACCTCACTTTCCAAATCCTAAATTATGGATTGATAACCCTGTATGCTCTTGCAGATTTTGTGGCCAATGCAACATGGTGACAAGTTCTGCAAACCCAATGCATTGGTGTGGTTCCATTTGGGATTGCTGCAGCCTAATGTGATGTTGCACAGGGCCAAGACCTTGAGGTATGTCTGATTGTTGTAATTTGGCTATATCTGGAATGAGTCCAATTGGTGGATATGTTGTAGTCATCAATTCCCATGGTTGTTATGTTAGGTCTAAACTAGTTTTGTAGGCTTAAAACAAGTTGGTCATTGACACACATATTCATGGATTATGTGTAAGAACAAAAATAGTTCTACAATAGATTCCATGATTTTGATGATAACAAAGGATGAAACCAAAAGTGGTACCCTAACGAAAAGTTTCTAAGTGTGCAGGGTTCTAAAGAAAGAAGAAATAAATCTGATGATGTCATCAGATGCAAAACAAGATCAGATGCAAAATCTCAAGTATCAGAAGCATCTAAAGTGAAATCTCGTTTCAAGAAGCTCTGACTCTGGACAAAACTACAAAATATCAGAAACATCTGAACATGAAGTAAAGTCTAGAAGCTCTGACTCTGAACAAATGCCTTCTGCAAAGTCTGAAGTTATCAGCGCCATCTGAACATTCAAGAAATAACATCAGAAGCAAATTTCTCCAGATACACAAAGACTCTAATCAGAATCGTTAATCATGATGAAGTAACGTTTAAGCCAAGTTAAAGTTCTGCAAATGGATTTCCTCAATTAGAAAGAGACGTTAATCTCCACTTCCAAGAGAAAAGATACTAATTGTGGTAAGTAGTCACTTCTAAGTGAAAAAGTCTACTGCAGAAGCTATTAATGGAATGGCGTAACTACATCTCAATATCCAACAGATTCAACGCTACTTCAACTCTACTTCAACTCCTATAAATAGAGAAGAAATCTCATTCAGTACATACGAAGAAATCACTAGCCAAAACTATACTGAAATCATATCACGCTCAAGAAAAACATCTTTGTTCTTCAAAGATTTTCACTAAGCTTTTGCTTATCAAGTGAAAAATTTGTTCTTAAGTTTGTAATATTTGCTTTCTTAGAAGCACTCTAGATTACACATCTTGTATCTATTTTTATTTGATTTCCTCAAGTGACTCTTTGTAGTCTGTAGACTTGAGAGGACTAAGAGATTTTCTTTTCTCTTAGGGGTTGTTTGTAATCTTTCAAGATTAGTGGATTAAGTCCTTGTTGAAGGCGAAATCACCCTGGCCGGGTGGACTGGAGTAGCTTTGTGTTATAAGCGAACCAGTATAAAATCATTGTGTGGTTTTCATTTTGCAAAAGCGCTTATTTTTCAAACAATTCAAACCCCCCCCCCCCTTTCTTGTTTTTCTCACCTTCAATTGGTATCAGAGCTCCGGCTCTGTTATTGATTTTCAAATCAAACACTTAACCGTGTAGAGAGATCCAGTGCGAGAAAAACAAATGGCCCACTCAAATGAGAAAGATTCTTACAATGCCAAGCCTCCTGTTTTTGATGGAGAAAAGTTTGATTACTGGAAAGATAGAATCGAAAGTTTCTTTCTGGGTTATGACGCTGACCTCTGGGACATTGTCACAGATGGATACAAACCTCCAACCTTAAATGGAGCTGAAGTTCCCAGAAGCAAAATGTCAGAAGATCAGAAACGTGAGTTCAAAAATCATCACAAGGCCAGAACAATACTTCTAAATGCTATATCTTACAACGAATACGAAAAGATCACCAACAGAGAGACGGCTAAAGATATACTTGACTCTCTGAAGATGACCCATGAAGGAAACTCCCAAGTCAAGGAGACGAAGGCTCTGGCGTTGATCCAAAAATATGAAGCCTTCAAGATGGAAGATGACGAAGCTATAGAAGCTATGTTTTCCAGATTCCAAACTCTTATTGCAGGTCTTAAAGTGCTAGACAAGGGATATACAACTGCAGATCATGTTAAGAAGATTGTCAGAAGTCTGCCAAAGAAATGGAGACCAATGGTTACTGCTCTGAAGTTATCAAAGGATCTGAACAACATCAGCCTTGAAGAACTTGTTAGCTCTCTCAGAAGTCATGAGATAGAACTAGAGGAGGATGAGCCTCAGAAAAGAACAAGTCAGTGGCGCTGAAGTCCAGACCTGAAAGACGGAAGTCAGACAGAACCAAAGCTCTTCAGGCAGAAACTGCAGATACTGACGACTCTGAACCTGAAGACTCTGATGATGAAGAAGAACTGTCCTTACTAACCAGAAGAGTTAAGCAACTCTGGAAAAGAAGGAACAACAACAACTTCAGAAGATCAAGACCCAGAGGGGATAGATCAGAGTCAACTTCAAAAGGTAAACCTAATAAAGATATTACCTGTTTTGAATGTAAAGAAACAGGTCATTATAGAAATGAATGCCCCAAGCTGAAGAAAGATAACTCTAAGAAAGAAAGCTTCAAGAAAAATGCCTTCAGAACAAAGAAGGGATTAATGGCGACCTGGGACGATAGTGAATCAGGATCATCAGAATCTGACTCTGATGAACAAGCCAACGTAGCATTTATGGCTACCACATCCAGCAGCTCAGATGAAGAATCTGAAGAGGTATTCTCTGAACTTTCTAGATCTGACTTAGAATCATGTTTATCAGAAACTCTTACCTCTCTTCAGAAATTAAAACAAAAAGTTAAAAGCATTAAAGGCCTTCTTAAAGCAAAATCTGAAGAATGTAGTGAACTTGAGACAACAATTCTAGCACATGAAGATACAATCAAATCTTTAACGTTAGAAAGAGATGGAGCTAAAACAAAAAGCTTAAAATTAGAAGAAGTGTTGTCTCAAGCACCACAAACTTCAAATGAAATTATTTATAAATATGAAGAAGCCTTTCAACAATTTCTGAAGAATGGGATAAATAGGAGTATTATGGCATCCATGATTTATGGAGTAGGTCAGAATAATAAAAGGGGTATTGGGTATGATTCTGATTCTGATAAAACTTCTATCAGTAACCAAATTAAATCACCTTTTTCATATCACTATACACACACACAAGAACACAAATTTAAAAATGCTAGAAGACCCAAAGTTGTAAGAAACTCTGGGAAGACTAATCTAAAAGGACCCAAGAGATTCTGGGTACCGAAAGATAAGATTATCTATGTTGCAGATATCCTATGCAGCAAAGTTCAGACACCAGTCATGGTACCTGGACTCTGGATGCTCGCGACATATGACGGGAAGAAAGTCTATGTTCCAAAGCCTGGAACTTAAAGACGCTGGCTTTGTAGGCTTCGGAGGAGATCAGAAAGGAAGGATCAGAGGCTCCGGAACTATTGGTAATGGTACTCTTCCCTCTATATCTGATGTTCTTTATGTAGAAGGATTAATGCATAACTTGTTATCCATAAGTCAATTAAGTGATAACGGTTATGATGTAATCTTTAATCAAAAAACGTGTAAAGCCATTAGTCAGAACGATGGCTCTGTCCTTTTCACAGGCAAGAGGAAAAACAACATTTATAAAATAAATCTTTCTGATTTAAAAGATCAAAATGTTAAATGTTTAATGTCAGTTCACGAAGAGCAATGGGTATGGCATAGACGCTTAGGCCACATTAGCATGAGGAAACTTTCTCAGCTAACTAAACTTGAGTTAGTCAGAGGCCTACCTAAACTGAAGTTTTCTTCAGATGCTCTGTGTGAAGCTTGTCAGAAAGGAAAGTTTTCAAAAACATCTTTTAAAAAGAAAAATGTTGTTTCTACCTCCAAGCCTCTGGAGCTTCTTCACATTGACTTATTTGGTCCTGTGAAAACAGCATCAGTCAATGGAAAGAAGTATGGACTAGTAATCGTTGATGATTACAGCCGCTGGACATGGGTAAAATTCCTAAAGCACAAGAG
The DNA here is from genome assembly GCF_024323335.1 of Lathyrus oleraceus. Lineage (NCBI taxonomy): Eukaryota > Viridiplantae > Streptophyta > Magnoliopsida > Fabales > Fabaceae > Lathyrus > Lathyrus oleraceus. The sequence continues at coordinate 50,931,155 of NC_066584.1, read as the reverse complement.
TGAGTCTCACTCTGTATTCACCAGTTTCTGTTCTAAAGTGCAAAAAGAATTTGACTCTAAAATTATTAGAGTCAGAAGTGATCATGGTGGAGAATTTGAAAATAAAGATTTTGAAGAATTATTTGATTCTAATGGAATATCCCATGATTTCTCCTGCCCTAGAACTCCACAACAAAATGGAGTTGTAGAGAGGAAGAATAGGACACTCCAAGAAATGGCCAGAACCATGATCAATGAAACAAATGTAGCAAAGCACTTTTGGGCAGAAGCTGTAAATACAGCGTGTTACATTCAGAATAGAATCTCTATTAGACCTATTCTGGATAAGACTCCCTATGAACTGTGTAAGGGAAGAAAACCCAACATTTCATATTTTCATCCTTTTGGATGCATTTGCTTTATATTAAATACTAAAGAACATCTGAACAAGTTTGATTCCAAAGCACAGAAAGGTATTATGTTAGGATACTCAGAACGCTCTAAAGGCTACAGAGTATACAACACAGAAACCAAAATTGTGGAGGAATCAATTCATGTTAGATTTGATGATAAGCTTGACCCTGAAAAGTCAAAGCTAGTTGAAAAGTTTGCAGATTTAGAGATCACTCTGGTAGAATCTGAGAAAACTCCAGAAGCAACTGTCACTCCAGACTCTGAAGAAATTAAATCTCCAGAAATTCCAAGGAAAGTTAAGAGTCGTAGCAACGTATCTGAAGATTTGATCTTGGGAAACAAAGATGAACCTGTTAGAACCAGATCTACCTTCAGAACTTCGGAAGATATTCCTCTGGGACTAGTGTCTCTGATTGAGCCTACGTCCTGTGATGAAGCTCTTCAAGATAACGATTGGGTGGCAGCTATGCCAGAAGAGTTAGATCAATTCTCCAAGAATGATGTCTGGGATCTCGTTCCAAAACCCAGAGGCACTCATGTCATTGGAACCAGATGGGTTTTCAGAAACAAACTGAACGAGAAAGGAGAAGTTGTCAGAAACAAAGCACGACTGGTAGCTCAAGGTTATAGTCAACAAGAAGGTATTGATTATAATGAAACTTTTGCTCCAGTCGCAAGGTTAGAGTCTATTCGTCTTCTTGTATCATTTGCTATTAATCACTCTATAAAATTATACCAAATGGATGTCAAGAGTGCATTTCTAAATGGTTATATTTCAGAAGAAGTGTATGTAAATCAACCTCCTGGTTTTGAAAACTCAAATTTTCCAGAACATGTTTTCAAACTTAAGAAATCCTTATATGGACTTAAACAAGCTCCCAGAGCTTGGTATGAACGCTTAAGTAATTTTCTTCTGGAACAAAATTTTATCAGAGGGAAAGTTGATTCTACACTCTTCTGTAAAAATCATAAAAATGATCTCATGATATGCCAAATTTATGTTGATGACATTATTTTTGGTTCTGCTAATATTTCTGTTTGCCAAGAATTTTCTAAGTTAATGCAGGCAGAATTTGAAATGAGTCTAATGCAAGAACTAAAGTTCTTTCTGGGAATTCAAATCAATCAAACTCCAGAAGTCACGTACATTCATCAAAGCAAGTACATTAAAGACGTTCTAAAGAAGTTTGATATGTCTGAATGCAATTCTGCAAAGACTCCCATGCATCCAACTTGCATTCTGGAGAAGGAAGAGGTAAGCAACAAGGTTTGTCAGAAGCTCTATCGAGGTATGATAGGCTCTCTTCTCTATCTGACTGCTACTCGTCCTGATATTCTCTTTAGCGTCTGTCTTTGTGCCAGATTCCAATCAGATCCTAGAGAATCTCATTTAACAGCTGTTAAGAGAATTCTTAAGTATCTGAAAGGAACCCCTAACCTGGGCCTGATGTATGAGAAAACATCAGAGTATAGGCTTTCTGGTTATTGTGATGCAGATTATGCAGGAGATAGAATAGAACGTAAAAGCACATCTGGAAATTGCCAGCTTCTGGGAAACAACTTAATCTCCTGGGCTAGCAAAAGACAGTCAACAATTGCTCTATCAACTGCAGAAGCAGAATATATCTCAGCGTCACTATGCACAACTCAGATGCTCTGGATGAAACATCAGCTAGAAGATCTACAAATCTTTGAGAGTAACATTCCTATCCTTTGTGATAATACTGCTGCTATTTGTTTAAGTAAGAATCCCATTCTACATTCCAGAGCCAAACACATAGAAATTAAACATCATTTTATTAGAGACTATGTTCAGAAAGGAATAGTAACGCTGAAGTTCATTGATACAGAACATCAATGGGCAGATATCTTTACTAAGCCTCTAGCTGAAGATAGATTTCGTTTCATCTTAGAAAATCTGAACATTAAAAATTGTCCTGAGTAAAATTTGGCTCTGAACATGTAAAATGAGACTCTGATAAAAACAAATATACTTCTGCCTCTGACTCTGATACTTCTACCAAGTTAAGAAGATATCTGAGTTAGAAATCTTCAGAAATCCTTTTGTATTCCTGAAGATCAGAAACATCAACACGTGGGGAACATGCGTCTAACCCTAGAACTTCTAGACAGCTGTCAAGAGAAATCAAAGGTCAGAACGCTTGAAATCTCCTCGAGCAGTGTGCTTACTGTTGGGATTAGACATTCATTAATGAGCTGTAATCATTTTTCCCCCAAACGTGCCATTTTGGTTTTTGTGCTAACGCTGGTATGTGTGTCGTTTTGCATGTGTTTTTACCCTTAGGTATATAAACACTTTTCTCACATTTCACACACTTATCACTCTCACTCACTCTTAAACCCTAAACCCTCTCTCGAAGTTTTCTCTGCAACCTTCTCAGTTCTTCATCTTCTTCATCAATCTTCATCATGAATCCTCAAGAACAATCAGTTTTTGACTTCTCCCAACAAATGGAAGCTGCTTCTAACCCCCAAACTTCAAACACTCAAACACCCATGGTTGTAGATGTTACCACAACCCCAGTTTACAAAGAACCTCACATTTTGGAACGTGAACAACACATTCATCTTTCAACTCCCTTTGAAGGTTTGGATGTACTGTGTGAATCGCTGGTGGACTTTGAGAATTTGAAAAGAAATGGCGTTGATTTAACTGAAGATCTTCGCAAGCAAGGTTGGGAAACCTACTTCAACAGATTGTATGGTCCAATCTATCCTCTTCTGGTGAAAGAGTTCTGGAGATGTGCAGATGCTGATGATGAGTTCATTGTTTCTTTTGTTCTGGGAGTGAAGATCATCATCACAGAAGCATCTATTGCCTCTTTGCTGAACATGGAGAGAACTGGAGGTAAAAGGATTTACAACATTCCTCCAAGGTCCAAGCGCATCACAGAAGTCATTAACCCTACAATCTTCAAAGCAAATGTTGAAGGAAACCCCTCTAAGAACAAGGAGCTTCATCAGAACCTCCGAGTTTGGTTGAAGATTATTCTGGGAACAATCCATCATCGTCCAGCCTCCAACTCTTCAGATTATATCAACGCTGATCAGAAATGCATCCTCTACTGTATTCAGAAGGGTATTCCAATCAACCTCCCTGTTCTTCTCTTCAGATATCTGAGGGATTCAGTCAGAGAAACCAGGAATAATATGAAGCCCAGATCCTACGTTCCTCTGGGAAGATTGCTCTCTGATATCTTCATTGAGCATGGACTGGTAGATGCTCTGGAGAAGACCAGATGTATGGATGATCTGGCAATTGACGTTGGAAAGCCTCTGAATGCCAAAAATCTGAGGAGTATGGGAATCATCAAAGACATCAGAGTCAAGCCCACTATGAATGTGACCTGGGAAGCTCTGAAGGATCAGAGGAAGATGCCTCATGGCCTTGAAAGGTTCTTCAAGAATGAACCCAGAGATGCCATTGCCATCTACCTTCAGGATCGTCTGGATGAAGGCATTGATGTTTCTGATTTCCGCCTAGAAGACTGTCTGGATTCTGTAGAAGATCTGGTCAGATACAAAAGAGGCCTTTCTGAGAAGAAGATAGCTGAGGAAGCAAGGAAGGCAAAGAAACCCAGAACTGGAGAATCCTCTGGAACCAAAGCTCCTCTGAAAGTCTCTTCTTCCTCTGGTAAGTCCATTCCTCCTGTCTCTTCTGAATCTGTAATGGCTTCCTCTAACCCTCTCTCCTCTCAACCAATTTTTACAACCTCAGAAATACCACCTTCTACCATTAGAACCTCTCAACCTCCACCTGTTCTAAAAATTGCCCGTACTTTTACAACAACCTCTGACCCAAATCAACTATATCACCACAGTTCTTCCTCATCCTCTGAGTATGAGTCACCCCCTTACCTTTCCCTTCTTCTAACCAAGAGTCCTCTGATCATGAGTCTTCTGATCAAGAACACTCTGACCCAAACTCCCCAACAATAGCTGAAATTTATGCTAAAAACTTCGCCCCACAAACTCAAACACAAACTGAAGTAACCTCTCCCCTCCGAACTTCTATTCCACAACAAACACCCACCATTACCTCTGAAACTCAAACTTCCCTTCCACCACAAACAACCACCACACCCTCTGAAACCCAACCACCTGTGATTCAACCATCTGAACCTTATATCACTCCACCACTTATTCCCGCTGTACCTAGCCCAGACTCTGACCCATTAGATGTAAACCCACTCTATGCTTCATCCCCCAGTCTTCAACCAGACCCAGATTCTGAACTTCAACCAGAAGCAGAATCTGAACCCCAGCCAGAACCAGAAACTGAACCTCAACCTCTAAATCTCAGCCCTCAAAACTCTCCACCTCATTCACCTGAACCTGAACCTAAAATTATCACACCTACCCTTGAGGAGGCCATTATTCAGGTTGCAGAATCCTCAGTCCAGAAGATCAAGTCTCTGGCTAAAAATTCTGAAGTCAGTGATGATCCTAAATCTGTTAGGACACACTGGAACAGAGTTATTAGTTGGATGACCTCTGAGTCTTATAGGCTGAAGAGTATATCTGAACAAGTCAGAAATGGCTACATCAGAGACTCTGAGGAAAGACTCCAGGAAAGACTGGCTAGAGAAGCTGAGGCTAGAAGATTAGAGGAAGAGAGACTGGCTAGAGAAGCTGAGGCTAAGAGATTGGAAGAAGAAAGATTAGCTAAGGAAGCTGAAGAAGAAGCTAAGAGGTTGGAAGAAGAACGCCTGGCAAAGGAAGCAGAACTTCTGAGAATTCAGGAAGCTGAAGCCAAGGCTAAAGCAGATGCAGAAGCCCAAGCTGCTGCTGAAGCTGAAACTCAGCAGGCTCTGATTCAGGGGGAGTCTTCCTCTGCGATCCCTCTGATTCTTAACACTCTGAAGGAAATCAAGCAAGATCAGAAAGAGATCAAGCAAGATCAGAGTGAGCTCCGGGCAAGGATGGACAAACAAGACGCTCTGAATGAAAACCTCCAGAATATGTTTGCCATGCTACTACAGAGACTTCCTCCTCCTCCAAACCCTTAGGCACTTAGGAGGTCTTTTGTCTGCCTAGTGTTTTTTGCTTCTGTCTTTTCTTTGTTAGCTCTGATATTTCTTTGAATCTGTTGTTTTTGACTGCTATTTGCCTTTGTGCTTTTTTAATGAAGTGTTTTTCTCTCTATTATTTTTTTATGCCTTTTTGATTATGCCAAAAAGGGGGAGAAATTATTAAATAGCTCTGATGAAAACTATGTCTAAAAACCTTAAGCATTCTGCAACAATTTTAGAATTAGTTCTGATATAAATAGCTCTGATTAAATAATTCTAACATTAAAATAAGAAATTGCAGAAAGTTTTCAGAAACCGAATTACTTGGAAAAGCTCTGGTAAGAACTTCTGAACTCCCTAGCGCTAACTCAGGGGGAGCTTTTGTCTATCTGATCTAATATTTTTTATGTTTCATCTGATAATTTTATTTGTTTTGTCATCATCAAAAAGGGGGAGATTGTAAGAACAAAAATAGTTCTACAATAGATTCCATGATTTTGATGATAACAAAGGATGAAACCAAAAGTGGTACCCTAACGAAAAGTTTCTAAGTGTGCAGGGTTCTAAAGAAAGAAGAAATAAATCTGATGATGTCATCAGATGCAAAACAAGATCAGATGCAAAATCTCAAGTATCAGAAGCATCTAAAGTGAAATCTCGTTTCAAGAAGCTCTGACTCTGGACAAAACTACAAAATATCAGAAGCATCTGAACATGAAGTAAAGTCTAGAAGCTCTGACTCTGAACAAATGCCTTCTGCAAAGTCTGAAGTTATCAGCGCCATCTGAACATTCAAGAAATAACATCAGAAGCAAATTTCTCCAGATACACAAAGACTCTAATCAGAATCGTTAATCATGATGAAGTAACGTTTAAGCCAAGTTAAAGTTCTGCAAATGGATTTCCTCAATTAGAAAGAGACGTTAATCTCCACTTCCAAGAGAAAAGATACTAATTGTGGTAAGTAGTCACTTCTAAGTGAAAAAGTCTACTGCAGAAGCTATTAATGGAATGGCGTAACTACATCTCAATATCCAACAGATTCAACGCTACTTCAACTCTACTTCAACTCCTATAAATAGAGAAGAAATCTCATTCAGTACATACGAAGAAATCACTAGCCAAAACTATACTGAAATCATATCACGCTCAAGAAAAACATCTTTGTTCTTCAAAGATTTTCACTAAGCTTTTGCTTATCAAGTGAAAAATTTGTTCTTAAGTTTGTAATATTTGCTTTCTTAGAAGCACTCTAGATTACACATCTTGTATCTATTTTTATTTGATTTCCTCAAGTGACTCTTTGTAGTCTGTAGACTTGAGAGGACTAAGAGATTTTCTTTTCTCTTAGGGGTTGTTTGTAATCTTTCAAGATTAGTGGATTAAGTCCTTGTTGAAGGCGAAATCACCCTGGCCGGGTGGACTGGAGTAGCTTTGTGTTATAAGCGAACCAGTATAAAATCATTGTGTGGTTTTCATTTTGCAAAAGCGCTTATTTTTCAAACAATTCAAACCCCCCCCCCCTTTCTTGTTTTTCTCACCTTCATTATGCATTGAGGCTTTTGGCTAGTTATGTTTCTGCAGAGATGGTTCATTTACTGCAGCTTTCATGAGCCCTTCATCATCATAGTTTTAAGGCCAAATGCAGGTGCTAGCATGTCTAAATGGTTATGTAAGCTCATATGATTGTATGATTGCAGCTGGTAGTAGGTTCTTCTTTGCAACTTCACTAGTTTGACATGGTTTCACCTGGATTACTGCAGCAATCTATGGTCATGGTAACAAGTGTTGGTTCATAGGTGCATTTATATAGCATGCTTCTACTGCAGGTTTTGGCTCAGGTGAGGCTTAGTGGTTGTTGTCCATTGTAGGTTCCAAAGCAAAGGTAATGGTGTGCTGCAGGATTTGATGTAGGCTGTTGGCATGTTTCATGAGCTACCATATTGCTAGTAATATAGGGCCTGCCCAGGTGTGTATTTTGGCTAATGATGTTGTGGCTCACTTTAGATCTTGGTACTGCTACAAGTTAGGTCTGCTAGCTGTAGTTGCTTGGGACTATATGGTTTAATTTGAATTTGAAACAGGTCTTGGTAATTTAGCTTGATGCAAGTGGGTACAGTCATAGTGTGGCAAGGCAAGCAGGTCAAAATCAAAGGCCAGGTAGTCATGATCAAGGTAAACTTAGCCATTAGCTCATGATTTTGGATGATGGAGTACTATAGTGCAACATTGCTCTGTTTCTGTTTGAGTTTCATTGTAATGTGTTGACTGGTTTTACAGGTTGTTGTTGCTGCTTTGTGGCAAGATCATGGTTGCTACAAGAATCTGATGACATGATGTTGTTCATGTGAGCTCATGACCAAACCCAAGCATTGTCCTTGGACAATGCACGTTTAGTATCTAGTATGGCTGTAACGCTTGGTTGTAGTAATTGCAGGACCTTGTTAGCAATGCAGAACCAATGGTTGGCCAAACCAAAAAACGACAACTCAAGACAAGTTGCACATGAGGTTAACATGAGATAAGTTACTTGACAAAGAAGACACAAAGTCAAACACATCAACCACGACTCTTGGATGGTGAGTCAAGGCAAAATGGGTTAGATTAGGTTTGAGAGGGTCAAAAATGGGAAGGTTGACTTTGGTCAAAGTTGACCAAAAAGTCAATTATTGACCAAAATCAACAAATGGTCAAAATTCAATTTTCTTTGTATTTTCTTTGTAAATGGACATTGAATTGATGGTTATGGGTAATTTTAGGGTTTTTGGAGTTTGGGTTGACTTTGGTCAAAGTTGACCAAAAAGTCAACTATTGACCAAAGTCAACAATTGGTCAAAATTGTCAAGACTTGTAACTTTTCATGTAAAATCAAATGTGATGGTTTAGAATGATGTGAAATGGATTGATAAATGGTTTGAAATTGGTTTATTTTATGACTTAAATGCTTGACTTTGAAAAGAACATGACTTGAGTGGTAATATTTGTTAACAAGGCCATGAACTGAGGGCATAAGATTAGGGTTTGAATGAAATATCCATGAATTAATGGTCATGACTTGCAATTGGCTTGTGACACAAGAAGTTTGGTTATTTGGATGACCAAGGCTATAGGTGTACCAACAATCACATGAACAACACCATAACCTTGAGACTAAGACCAATGGCCATAGGAGACCAAAGTAGGGTTAGACCAAGTACATTGATAATAGGTGAAGATTGGGTGCCATGGATGCACAATCAGGCCACCAAGTCCATCTAATTCACGATCTCCTTGATTAGGGTTTCCCTGAGGCTCACCCCTCAAGCAAGTCTTTGAATCAAGCCATATGCTCCAACCATCAGTCTTCTAGTGTGTAAACCTGCATTAGGGTTTTGAGGACCAAGATAAGGCCTAGGGAAACTCCATGAGATCATGCCTTGAGGAATTAGGGTTTTGAAGACCCTAGAAGATTGTCTAGCCAAATCTTTGTTGAATTCAAGCCTTTACCATCACAATTAGGGTTTTACATCCCCATGCTTGATGATATCCACACAAACCCTAGATTTACAAGCCCAGGGTTTTATTGAATCCATGATGATCCCTTAGTGCATGAATGATGCATGTGGATGGATTATGAATGTATGCAAGTAATCTCTAGGCCAAGTGGTTAGATGGATAATTAGGAAAAGGGGAGGGCAAATTTTGGGGTACAACAGATAACATTCAAATTCATACTCATTCAATATACACAAAATTCAGTAATACTAAGAGCAAGAATTTATACATCAAACATGGCCATTGGCATGAATTTCACATAATTATCATCAAACTCATAATACACAGCAATGTTGAATAAAACCTAAAGAAAGGTGAGGATCTATCTCTACCTTCATACAACACACCTATATTAGAGTAGTCCCCTTACATGTATTTCCAACAATTACTCAAGCTCTACCTATGGTAATCTTTTTCCCCAAGAAGTTGTTCTTCCTTTTTCTCACTTTTCCTTTTTCCTCTTTATCTCAATGCAACTTCTACTAAACCCTCTCAACCCTCACACCTTTCTTTTTAAATTAAAACTTAATTCTCTATTTTGGTTATTCCACTTTTACCCATTTCATCTCTGAAATTCTAGTAACAGACTATCGATGTCACACTGGATGTTATGACATCCAATTCTGCGCAGACATGACATGTATGCAAAAGGTAAATGAAAAATGCACTAAAAGACACATACAATTGTTTACCCAGTTCGGTGACAAACACACCTACGTCTGGGGGCTACCAAGCCAGGGAGGAAATCCACTATAAGCAGTATTAATTCAGGACTTAAACCAACTGTTTAATCCTATCACTTAAGACCTACCCAATGCAATTTCAATCTAAACTAAGACCAGAGTTCCTACTCACTCCCCCTCAATCACCACAGTGATTACAACCTTTAATTAGTTTAAAGTCAATGGTGAAGTTATACTTCAAACAACTCTTGATTGTGCTTAACAGCTTTAATCAAGAAACACATCACTCATGCTTAAAAGCTTAGAGTGACACAACAATTACAACTCAATGAACACCCTAGTCCAATGCAATCATCTAGGTGATAATTGCTTGGCTCACAAGTACAACCTAATACAAGACACAATAAAAGTACAGCAGTGAAATATGATGATATAATAAATTCTTCACGCTTCAAACCCCCGAGTTGCTGAAAGTAGGATTGCCATCCTTTTATAATGCAGCACTTGGGCCTTGTACTTGAATTTCCTAAAATTAAGGTTAAGCAAGTTAACCTAATTTCCACATATTAGGGTGCTAACAAATAGGCTATATACTAGGCCTCTTAATTGTAGCTCAATTGTTAGTTTCCTGGATTTTAGCTCAGCTGTTTGATTCCTGAAAAGTAGCCTGAGAAAAATACTGAAACAGAAAAACTAACTAGCATATACTTTAGCATATGCTGTCAGGAATGAATGTCATAACATGCAGTTTGACGTCCAGAACATATGCCATATGCTAGACAGCTTTAATTATAGCTCAGTTGTTGGTTTCCTGAAACAGCAGCCTGTAATAAATACTGAACTTTACCAGAAAAACTAATTGGCTTATAATTCAGTATCTGGTGTCAGGAATGAATGTCATAACATTCAGTTTGACATCCAGACAATAGGCTATGTGCTAAGTCTGTTATTCTCCTGAAAAACAACCTGAAATAAATACTGAACTATAACAGAAAAACCAACTAGCTTATAGTTTAGTATCTGCTGTCAAGAATGAATGTCATAACATTCAGTTTGACATCCAGACAATAGGTTGTGTGCCAGGTCTGTTATTCTCCTGAAAAATAGCCTGAAATAAATACTGAACTATAACAAAAAAACCAACTAGCCTATAGTTCAGTATTTGCTGTCAGGAATGAATGTTATAACATTCAGTTTGACATTCAGTAAATCCTGTATTAGCTAATCCTGCAGCATACTACTCAAGCATGTCATGACATCAGTCTAGACATCAGAGTACAGTAAGTGTTTTAACACAAAATGCAGCCAATCAAAAACATCTACAAACTCCCCCTTTAGCAATTTTTTGGCTAAAACAACTTGGCATCACAATAGAGTTCACAGCAGCAGAAAACACACATCCAAGTAGAGAATTAAATTAGCTAATAAACTCAGCACACATAGAAGTTGAACAACAACACACTCAACACACATAGAAGTTAAAGACTTCAAACAGCAGCATAACCTCTGGTAGAGGACCTTCAACTTCAAATAAATCTATTCAAACAAATCTGTTGTCCTGGGGTACAGGTGTTACTCCCCCTTTTTGTCAAAAATGTTGCCAAAGCAACACTTAATATTATAGGCCAAAACAAAATACAAGCAAATTTCAGAAACACACACTTGATTTTACTTCACAGTTTCAATCAAGAATACACACTCTTGATCTTGCTTTACAACTTTGATCAAGACTACACCCACTTGATCTTTGCTTCACAGCTTTGATCAAGTAGACACACACTCTTGCTTCACAACTTTAGAGTGACGAATTTCAGCCACAAATCAGATCTTCAATCAAACACAGATTGCCATTAAGTGTGCAATCACAAAACACCAAACATTCACACTGAATGTTCTGTGTACATGGTGTCATGACATCGGATCTAACATCCTGGAAAAATCCTGCATAATTCATAAATTCCTTTTATAACTTCCAGCAGGTACAATCATATTAGATGCCATGACTTTGTGTATGACTTCTTGAAACACTCATGCATGAACATGTTCTTGAACTCCAACAGGTACATAACATATCAGATGCCATGACCTTGTGTATGACATTCTGAAACAAATATTGCATGAACATGTTTTTGAACTCCAGCAGGTACGTAGGATATCTTATGTTAAGACATCACACATAACATCTTGTGAACACTCTTTGTTTTACCAAAATTGCTCCCCCTTTGGCAAATTTTGGCTAAAACATATATCTTTCCTTTTTGTTCATAAGGTAAACTATCAGCAGTTAAACAACATAACAGTAGTTTAAACAGCAGCAGAAGCAACACAATTACTAGCTTTACAGTTACTAGTACTACACACATGCACAAGGGTACTTCTCCTCCCCCTAAAGCTGTGCAACAAAAACATAATTACTAGTTAAGGATGCAACTAGTAAGACACATAAATGCACAAGGGTACTCCTTCTCCTCCTAAATCTGTGCATACATCAGATACTAGTAACTCCAGCACCTGTACCAGCCAGAATATCATTCTGACATCTACTTCAACATCAACACTTGTGCACCATATCAGACATCCTCTTTGACATACTGTAACTCCAACACCTGTACCAGCCAGAATGTCAGTCTGACATCTGCTTCAACATTAACACCTGTGCACCATATCAGACATCCTCTTTGACATCTGTAAACAGAACAACATTCTTGTTTTAACACCTGTGCACTTCCTTCAACAATAGATGTCCTTCAGTTCAGCTACATACACAACTGCTTCCACATTCCACATCAACACTTATCAACCCTTCTCCCCCCCTTTTAGTCAAAATTGACCAAAGGTGACAAATTAGACAAAATAAATGTCAATTAGTCTATCAGAGAATGTTAAGACAGATGTTATAACATTAAACATGTTAAAACATAATAGTTAAGCAGTGCAAACCATCATCATACACAACTGTGATAGCTGAGATAATGAACAACTCCAAGGAACTCATTAAGAGCCCAAAAAATTACAAACAAGCATCAATGAGGACTGCCAGCATCCAACCATCAGCACCACATCTTTTGCCACAGTACATTCTTCACACAAATTAACAATAAATTCCTTTACCAACATCTCATAACACTTGTTGCAAGTGAAATAACTAGTATCTGTTGATCAATAAAAGCACACTTTCAATTGTTTAATAATCTGAAATATTAAACAGTAAATTCCTAACATCATTAGTTGCTATAATTCCTCAGAAAGACATGTTCCCACTTTGCCCCTTAAATTTGCAAACTGAGTAGCATCCAATGTCATGACATTCTGAGTGACATTGTACTCAGTCTGTATTTGTTTCATCCATACCAGTTGGTAACAACTGCTACCAGATGCTATGTACTCAGCTTCTGCAGTGGATAATGATACACATTTATGTTTCTTCCTTTCACCTACACCATTTTGATGAGGAATAATAGACGAGGACAACTCATGACTTTCAATTTGCATAGGTCCCATTAAGTCCATGTGCAAAAGTTCCAGAGTTTTGGATGTTTTAGGATGTCCAAGCTTAGGATGTGACATCTTGGTTAGCTTGCCCACCTGACATTCTCCACAGACTTTTCTTTCATCCATAGGCAGCTTTGGGATTCCTCTACCTGCTTCCTTGGATATGATCTTCTTCATTCCTCTTAAATATAGATGTCCAAGTGTTCTATGCCACCGTTTCACTTCCTTTGCTTCCTTGGCTAAGAAGCACATTAAGGAGTAGTTTGAGACTTCAGGTTCCCATAGATAGCAGTTATCATTGGATCTGGCTCCTCTCATAACTTCCCTATTTTCTCCATTCTTCACAACACACTCCTCCTTAGTGAACTGTACATTGAAGCCTTGATCACATAGTTGGCTTATGCTGATGAGATTAGCAGTTAGTCCTTTTACTAACAGCACATTATTCAGTTCTGGAACTCCAGGACTATTCATCTTACCAACACCTTTGATTCTTCCTTTAGCTCCATCACCAAAGGTCACATACCTGGTAGTTGATGCATTGTAAAACTTGATGCGGTGTTCGCAAGTGTACGAACGAGTCAGAGTAATATAAAAGATTATCAAACCACATAGACCAAGTATCAATCTATCGTTATCTATTGTTATGGTGTTTATCAAAGGCAATTAAAATAGGTGTTTTTTGTAGTGTGCAATTGAAAAGTAAAGTTTTAAAATAAATTTAATTAATAAAGACAGGGTCGAATGTAATTCACATAATTAAATGATAATCCAAGTACTTGCTAATAGAACTACTTATGGGCAATGTTTCCTACTTTGAAAAGAACTAATTTAACAGGAACTGTCGCTTTCGCGTATTCAGAACCGAGTTGTACTCCCTAATCAAACCCTCTTATTGTCACTTATAAAAAGGCGCGCATTGCGTTAGAGTAGTAAACTTATTTTTAAGAAATATAGTATCTTGACTAAGTTGAAAAGTATTATAACCTGGATTTCTTAACCAAAAGAATTCTCACGAACCAGACTCAAAACTTATAAACGCGTCCGAAAATAGTTTTAAAATCTCTTTTCTTCTTGATATTAAAAACTCCTAATGAACTAAACAAAGCGCTTTCGCTGTTTTTGAAATAGTTAAAAACAATTAAGTTTATAAAGACGTTGGACGGCTTTCGATCTTACCCAACGGAATTGAAGTGCGGGAAAACTTAAGTTGAAAGTTAAAATAACCCTTAAGTGTTTCTACGAACAATTGTACGGATTACTGGTTTAATTACGATCCTTACATTCTAGCCTTATAAATTTAGCTAGACATGGTAAAGTAAAAGTGCATTAAAATAAATAAAAGTAGTGCGAGTGCGGAAAGTAAATAAAAGTAGTGCGAGTGCGGAAAGTAAATAATTTAAAGCGAGTGCGAGGAAATAAATAAAAGTAAAGCGAGTGCGAGGAAATAAATAAAGTAAAGCGAGTGCCGGAAATAAATAAAGTAAAAGCGAGTGCGGGAAATAAATAAAGTAAAAGCGAGTGCGGGAAATAAATAAAGTAAAGCGAGTGCAGGAAATAAATAAAGTAAAGGCGAGTAATAAAAACCTGCTCCAATCGGAGGGCTGAGTAAATTGCAATGCGGAAAAGAAAATGGCGGCAGGATTAACTTCCTTCCAAAGTGCTCCAAACTCGATTACAGACTCTATCACAGACTTGATGACACAATTGTGGTAACACTCTAATGCGAAGCGATTACCACTATAAAATACTGAATATATGCCTAAGTGAAACAAAGTTGCTTCTGAGTTTGCCTCTGCTCTAAGTTTGGATGATTGTAAAACTGAATTCGCGTTTCTATTTATAAGCAAATAAAGAAGGTGGAATTTACTTGGATGCCCTTCAACTTGAAAATAGAGGAAACCGTTTCCTTCTTGTGGCGCCCGCCACAAGGCTATGGCGCCCGCCACAAGCACAAAGTGGGGCGCCTTAGTGGATGAAGTGGGGAAACATGGGAGTTAAGGAAGTTGGACTTGGACACGTCATGGCTTGATCTGTGGCGCCCGCCATGGGGTAGGCCATAAGCACAAAATGCTGAATTTTAGGATTTTTAGCCCTTTTCACTCCTTTTCTTGATCGGGGCTCCGATTAAAGTAAAAACCTGTAAACAAAGGAAAACACAGAAATAACACAACAAAATGACAATAAAACAACTAGAATGCATGCGAAATCGGAGTCGAAAATACGTAAATTTTAGTGTGATCAAACTCTCCCACACTTAAACGTTTGCTTGTCCTCAAGCAAAACATTGAAAAGCTCATAAAAGAAAATTTGTGTAAACGAGTGCTTCAGGTAAAAATTCTAAGTTCAAGTCGGGATGCAGTGATAGGTACTAACTGAGTGAACTAAGGGTATCATGATGACACTAATCCGCAAATACGGACATAAACTTCATTCCTATATTAACCAACCCATATTATCCCACAATACCTAGGCCTGCCTCTTCATCTCTTTTTGTGTCCTTTTCGTTCAGGCGCAATCACATTAAGCCCGTTATCCGTACATGCTTCATAGTAGAGTGGCCTGTTAGTGATTATGATCAGAGCTTGGGGTTTCTGGCATATAAACATGCGTAAACCCTTTTATTGGACCCAACTGTAGTTGTGGGGGATCGGATCGTAATCCGCCCTACCGAGTTCAGTGCCAGATACCTCTGAACCAACTAGCAGTGAGTACTGCTTTTCTTTTTCTTTTTCTTTTTTTTCTTTTTCTTTTTGTAGCAACTTTTTTACAATTCTTTGGTTTAAATGACTTTGTGAGGGTCACCTATACCGGAGTTGCCTTTTTGCTTTCTTTTATTTTTTTGTTTTTCTGGATCATTCACTTATTTGCATCGGTCCCTAACGTAGAGGATGCGTGGGCCGGAGCTGACTGCTGAGATAAACTACTAAGGACTTATACGCAAATGATGATTAAGGCCATGGTATATGGGGTTTCGGGAATGATTCCTATATTTACGAAGCTTATGGTGCTAAAACAGATACTGATGTTTCGCAAAGTTCTCCCAAGTCACCGCGTCCTTACTTAAAACATGTCCTTAAAACCTGAAAACTTTCGAAATAACACTATTTTCTTTTGCAAAATTTTTTTTGGTGGGGCTAAAGGTATGGGGAGGTAGGATTGTACTAAGGATCTACTATATTTGGTGACTCGTCAGACTCTTGCATTATACTAAAAAGCAAAATAAACAACTAAAAGGGAAATTAAACAATCTAAAAAGGAAATAAACAGTCTAAAAACAGCAAATGAAACTGAAAATAAAAGAAAAATGATAAATGCTCCTCCCACACTTAAATCAAACATTGTCCCCAATGTTTCGAAATAAGATAAGGGAAGAGTTACCTGGCAAACTATTGCTGACCACTAGTGCCCTCGCCATCCTGAGATGGACGACGAGATCGGGTACGACGACGGTCTCTCTGATCCATCCTCGCCTGCAGGGCATCCTGAGCGGTCCTCACGTCTCGAAGGTGACCTAAAATGGTACCCTGAGTGTTTTCTACGAGAGCAATGTGTTGCTGGTGGTAGTGTTGCTGACGGGCTTGTGTATCTGTGATCACTTGCAGAGACTGTAGAACAGTGTCGTAAGACCTGTCTGTCCTCCGCTGTGATTGTTGCATGAAGTTCATATTATCCGTCATTTGTTGCTGGAGGGTAGAGAGTAGGTCGTCACACCTTTGCTCTCTAGCCAGGTGGTCACGCCATATCTCCTTTGTAATATAGAAGCCAGGAGTGGTACCTGCAGAACAAGAAGATGGTGCGATGGGGGGACACATGTGGTACGGGAGATCTCTCTCTCTGATCATATTCATCATCAGTGTCTGGTCCCGCCTCATCAGGAATGTTAGGAGGAAGAGGACCCAAAACAGGTGGAGCATCTAAATCGTAGGTCCAATTCCTCTTATTACGTATATCTGTACGTCTAGTGCAAGGTAGAATAACAGATGGGATGGCTACACCATGAATCATAAGTGTATAACCTCCTTCTCTCCTTGAGCGGCACAATTTCATGTCTCTCAGAAATTTTAAGTTAATTGTGCGAGGAGGTAAGGGGTCTAGGGTAGCCATCTCATTGTTCAGGTTTAGTGCCCGAGCAATAGACGTAATCAATCCACCAAAAGAAATCGGTCCCGCCTTATTCAGAGTTAAAATCATATGGGCGAGCATGAACGGAACCGAATTAATTCTCCTATTTGTGAGGCTTCCTTGCAAATATAGAAGCTCTCTGGCATTAACCTTATTTGGATTCTCCCGGCCAAAAATAGTGCATGCCAACTGATATCTAAAAACTCTGATGGCCGGGTTATGGATAGTTGAGGCAAGAACTCCTTCAAAAGAGTTAATGGAAGTGTTTGATAAACGCTCCCAGAAGGAAAATACCTCAACAGACCATTCGGAATCCAAAGGGGCCTCACAAATAGCACCTTCCCCATGAGGGATCCCCAACAGACTGGCTAGTTCATCGGTACTGAATTGGTATTCAACAGCAAACATTCTAAATTGGACAGTACTGACTGTGCTAGCAGTGTTAGGGTTGACAATATAAATTAAGGAACTTAAAAATTCGATTGTCAGCCGCTCATAGGTGGGTTCTTTGTTGATAAAGAAATTATGCAAACCTAAGATTTCTAATAAATGAAAAACGCTATGGTAGATACCTAAAGTATAGAGACAATTTTTGTCAACATACCTTGTCGGGAGAATTTCCCGATTTTGCAACCGTTCAATGATTTTTCTTTGTCTCTCCCCTGGTTTCCCTCCTCAAAGAATGAATCCGTTGAACTCCATTTGAATGCTCTTGAAAAGTGGATGAAGAAGATGAAGTGGTTGGTGAAAAGGTTGGATTTTTACAAAATCCGGCGGATGAAATCGAAAATGGAAAGTAGATTAATGATTTGTGTGGTATGATGGTTAGGAAAGTATGAGCTTTTTGTGGGTTCAAGGGCTTTTTTCCAAGGTGAAAAAAAGGGTTTTGGAGGTTGTAAGTTGCAAAAATGGTGAAGAAAAGTGGTCTGCCCCGACCATTTACAGACGCTGTGGCGGGCGCCACAAGTCCTATGGTTTGGGCTTCGCTTGTCTTTTGGCTTTGAGGGGTCTGGATAGCATTTGTCTTGTGATTCTCCTAGTTTCTTTGACTTGCATAATTTTATAAAAGTAAAAACGAAAATAAAAAGTGAAACTGAAACAAAAACAAAAACAAAAATTAAATATAAATAAATAAATAACTGAAAAATTAAAATGCAAATAAAATATAAAACATATATAGATAAAAATAGAAATACTAATGTATAGTAGTAGTTTATATAATATCCAAATGCGATAATGTAAAATGAGTAATGCAAATACGATAAATATATAAAAGAGAAATAAAGTGAAATGAAATGGTGAAATCAGGTATTAGGGGTGTCGTCTGCCTGAGTGGATCCACGGAGCACGGCTATCTCCTGCCTGAGCTCTGCGATCTCATGATATAGACAATCGACTTCAGTAGCATGGGTGAGATCAAACACTCCTATCTGTAAAGTTAGGTCCGCCACTTCCTGTCTAAGCTCTGCAATCTCTCTACGGCACTCAGCAATCTGGGTGCGTATGTCGGGTGTCTGCAATGAATGATTATTAGAGAGAACAGTGATTCTAGGAGATGGTGGTGCAGGTGTGTATTCAGCAACGGGTGGTGATCTCGGTGCCTCGACGGTCTCTCCCTGGCCCTCTAGAGCATAACTCCAATTCGCTGGATCATGCACACTGGTCATCATAGGGTCTGGCAATGTGAAGTAATGGATAGCCTCGCTGTCGACTAGCAGTCGGAACTGACATGGATGGAAAGAGGCTCTCCTCATCAATCTTCTGGTCAAACAGAAATCGATGTCCATGGTAGTGTATCCACAGTAGGTCCGAAGATGCAACAGCTTGCGAGACAGACCTAAAGCGACAGCAATCTGTGTGATGATTCCACCAACATGGATGACTCCTTCGGTGGATCTAGAGATACCACTGAGATTATTCAATAAAAAGTTCCCACATGCTACTGGGCGAGACTGGGATGCGCAAAATAATAGGAAGATCTCCTCTTCACTCAGTAGTGTCTCTGCATCCGGTCTTCCCAAGAAGGAATGTGCTAATATCATCTGAAAATATCTGAAGGCTGGGTTATGTATGACATAAGATAACTGTGTAGATGGATCCTGGCTTCCGCCATCTTATATATCACTCCAAAACTTCTCCACTTCCTTACCCAGGAAATATCCCAAAGGTGTCTCCGGGATAGCATCAGGAGTAGTCTGGAAACTTAATAAGTCGCCGAACTCTTTCTGGCTGAAGGAGTACTCAACTCCAAAGAGCCTGAAAGCAGCATACCCATCTGGTCCAGAATATGGGTCGTAGTCGAATGAACTCAGGAACTCCAAAGTCAGGTTCCTATATGTGTTACTCAAGTCATCAACAAATTCGTCCCAGTGGATCTGGTGGCTAAGGAATCGGATACTAGGCTCGATACCCAGTGCCTCCATACAATGCTGATCAGGGTAACGTGTGGGTGCCATAGGGCGCTGGTATAAAGCAATGTAGCGCTCCCTCTGAGCATTGTCTCTATAGGCAACATGCATGTCATCAAAACCCTGCATCCTGTAAAAGTTAGGAGAGTGATCCTGAAAATACAAACCATTTAAACTTTAGTCTCAATGCAAAATAAGATAAAATAAAAATAAAAATAAATGTAAATAAATGCGAAAAAAGTAAAATGAAAAGAAAAACCATGGGTTGCCTCCCACGCAGCGCTTGTTTAACGTCATTAGCTTGACGGTTAGAATTTATACACCTGTAGTAGTATGAATCGGTGGATCAATCAGGGTGTGGCTCGAGTAGTATGCTGGAATGTCTCCTCCTTCATAGAGCTTCAGTCTTTGTCCATTTACAATGAATGGACTACAGGTATCGTTCTTGATTTCTACGGCTCCGGATCTCAGAATCTTAGATACTTCGAAGGGACCAGTCCATCTTGAACGTAGCTTTCCAGGGAAGAGTCGTAACCTAGTGTTAAAAAGGAGAACAGAATCACCTACATTGAAGTTTTTCTTTACTATTCATTTGTCATAATCGGCTTTTGTCCTCTCTTTATATATTTTCGCATTCTCGTAGGCAGATTGCCTAAGTTCTTCTGATTTATGAATGTCTAGGGTACGCTTTTCTCCAGCGGCTAGGTAGTCTAAATTCAAAGTTTTAATGGCCCAATAGGCTTTATGCTCTAATTCGAATGGTAAGTGACATGATTTTCCATAAACTAGTTGGTAAGGGGTAGTTCCTATAGGGGTTTTGAAAGCGGTTCTATAGGCCCATAACGCTTCTTGAAGCTTCTGAGACCAGTCTCTCCTAGAAATAGAAACAGTTTTCTCTAGGATTTGTTTTATCTCCCTATTAGATACTTCTACTTGGCCACTAGTTTGTGGGTGGTACGGTGTTGCTACTCTATGCCTAACTCCATATTTTCTTAAAAGTTTGTCAAATATTCTCGATATAAAGTGTGATCCTCCATCGCTTATGACTAAACGTGGTGTGCCAAATCTAGGGAATATATAGTTTTTAAATAGTTTGATTACTACCCTAGTGTCGTTTGTGGGTGCAGCTATAGCTTCAATCCACTTAGACACATAGTCTACAGCTACTAAGATATACCTATTTCCTAAGGATGGTGGAAAGGGTCCCATGAAATCTATACCCCATACGTCAAAGAGTTCTACTTCCTGAATTTTTCTTAAGGGTATTTCATCTCTTCTTGAAATGTTTCCAGTGCGTTGGCATCTACCACACTTGACAATGAAAGCATAGACATCACGCCACATGGTAGGCCAGAATAGGCCAGCTTGAAGAATCTTGGCGTATGTATTAGAGGTGCTCGCATGTCCACCATAAGGTGCAGAATGACAATGCTCGATAATATTATTTACCTCTTCTTCTGGAACGCAACGGCGAAAGATGCCATCTTTACCCCTTTTGAAAAGGAGCGGTTCGTCCCAATAGAAGTTTCTCACATCGTGGAAGAATTTCTTCTTGCGGTGGTAGTCAAGATCAGGGGGTACTATATCAGCTGCTAGGTAATTAACGAAATCTGCATACCAGGGTACGTTACTTATTGCTAAGGAATTTTGGGAATGCTCAAACAGATCTAGGTTATTGTCTTCAATGGTTTCTACTTTAGCTATCAGTCTATCATAGGCGAAATCATCGTTTATGGGTACTAGTTCAGGTTTTAGATGTTCTAGCCTAGAAAGGTGATCGGCCACTACATTTTCAGTGCCTTTTTTGTCTCTTATGTCTAAATCAAATTCTTGCAGTAATAGAATCCATCGGAGAAACCATGGCTTGGCATCTATTTTACTTAATAGGTAACGAATGGCAGCATGATCGGTGTAAACAATAATTTTTGCTCCTACTAGATAAGATCTAAATTTGTCTATAGCGAAAACTACAGCGAGTAATTCTTTTTCGGTTGTTGCGTAATTAAGTTGGGCAGCATCTAGGGCTCTATTGGCATAATAAATGGCATGTAATTTTTTATCCTTTCTTTGTCCTAGAACGGCTCCAACTGCATAATCACTAGCGTCACACATTATCTCAAAAGGTTCCGACCAATCGGGCGGTTTCATAATGGGTGCAGAGATTAATGCTTGTCTTAAAAGATTAAATGCGTCATTACATTTTTCGTCGAAAATGAATTCAGCATCTTTCATTAAAAGTCCGGTTAACGGTTTAGTTATTTTGGAGAAGTCCTTAATAAAACGCCGGTAGAATCCAGCGTGTCCAAGAAAGCTTCGGACTTCTCTGATGGTTTTCGGGGGTTTTAGGTTTTCTATAACTTCTATTTTAGCTTTATCTACCTCTATACCTTTTTCGGAAACTATATGTCCTAAAACTATTCCTTCGGTTACCATGAAATGACATTTTTCCCAATTTAGCACGAGGTTCACCTCCACGCATCTCTCCAGGATTTTCTCAAGGTTAGCAAGACAATTGTGGAAATCGAATCCGCAAACCGAGAAATCATCCATAAACACTTCCATGATACCATCTAGGTAATCTGCAAAGATTGACATCATGCAGCGTTGGAAAGTAGCTGGGGCGTTACAGAGGCCGAACGACATTCGTCTGTAGGCAAAAGTTCCATAAGGGCATGTAAAGGTAGTTTTTTCTTGATCTTCGGGGTGAATCGGTATTTGGAAGAATCCAGAGTATCCATCTAGATAGCAGAAGTAAGAGTGTCTGGCTAGACGCTCCAACATCTGGTCTATGAATGGTAAAGGGAAATGGTCCTTCCTAGTTGCTTTATTTAATTTTCTATAATCTATACACATCTGTCATCCTCCTTCTAAACATTTTGCTACATGTTCGCCTTTATCGTTTTGCACGATTGTGATGCCTCCCTTTTTAGGTACTACATGCACATGGCTCACCCACTTACTATCAGAGATCTGGTAGATTATACCTGCCTCAAGCAACTTAAGAACTTCCTTCTTAACAACATCACTCATTATAGGGTTTATTCTTCTCTGATGCTCCCTAGAGGGTTTTGAATCTTCTTCTAGCGAAATCCGATGCATGCATACGGATGGGCTTATACCTTTCAGGTCAGAGATATTATATCCTAAGGCTGAGGGATATCTTCGTAAAACGTCTAAAAGTTGGTTCGTCTCCTCTTGGCTCAAGGTAGCACTGACTATAACTGGACGGTTCATCTTTTCATCGAGGAACTCATATCTCAGGTTCTTAGGCAGTTCCTTAAGTTCTAAGGTTGGTTTCTTAGGGCATGGCATAGGATCTGGAGTAAGGGATAAACATTCGTAAAGGTTATCATCGATGTAAGGTTCTTTAAAGTCATCATCTTCCTTTATGGGGGTTGATGGTAACTTAATAATTTCTTTTTGTTCTAATTCTCTAACACATTCATCAATGATATCTAAGGCATAACACGAGTCTCCCATCACAGGTGCCATAAGAAATTTCGAAAGTATAAATTCTATTTTCTCGTTACCTACCTCAAATGTCAACTTTCCTTTCTTGACATCTATTATGGCTCCTGCAGTTGATAAAAATGGTCTACCTAGAAGAATTGGTATATCATTGTCCTCTTTGATGTCCATGACGACAAAATCAGTAGGGATAAATAACTGACCTATCGTAACAGGAACATCTTCTAAAATGCCTATCGGGTATTTGACAGATCTATCGGCTAACTGAAGTGACATCTTAGTGGGTTGTAATTCTCCTAAGTTTAATCTCTCACAAACTGCTAGAGGCATTAAGCTCACACTAGCTCCTAAGTCTAGAAAAGCTTTTTCGATGACATGATTACCCAAAAGGCAAGGAATGGAGGAATTTCCAGGATCTTTATCTTTCTTTGCTAATTTGTCCTCGAAAATAGCATTACATTCCAAAGGCTTCGGATCGTCAAGTCTACGTTTGTTGGTAAGGATGTCTTTCAGAAACTTTCAATAAGAAGGTATTTGGGTGATGGCTTCTGTGAAAGGGATTTCTACATGAAGTTTTTCTATAACTTTAATAAATTTTTGGTACTGTTTATTGATTAGGGTTTGTTTGAGTCTTTGGGGATATGGTATAGGTGGTTTATATGGTGGGGGCGGTACGTAAATTTTATCTTTAGGTTCTTCTCCTTTATCTCGACCTTCCTGGTTTTCAGATTCCTCTGGTTCCTTTACTTCGTCCGGGGGTTTGGTACATTCCTTAGAAGTTTCGGGCTCACTCAATCTTGGGTTTGGTGGCTCATCATAAGCGTTCCCACTTCTTAGGGTAATGGCATTGGCTTGTCCTCTCGGATTTTGTTGAGGTTGTCCAGGGAATTGTCCTCCAGGTGTAGTCTGAGGGGCTTGGTTTAAGGCTACCTGAGAGATCTGGGTTTCAAGCATCTTGGTATGAGTAACTATTTGGTCAACCTTGGTTCCTAACGGAGTAATCAATTTGTTAACATGAATGTTCTGATTCATGAACTCCTTCTTTTGTTGGGTTTGAGCGGTGATAAAATTTTCTATAATTTTCTCAAGGCTCGGTTTTGGTGGTACATGTTGCATAGGTTGATTTGATCTAGGGGCTTGATAACTAGGTCTCGGAGGTGCATTATTTTGAATAGGGTTATTGTTTTTATAGGAGAAGTTTGGGTGATTCCTCCATCCAGGGTTATAGGTATTCGAATATGGGTTCCCTTGGGTGTAGTTCACTTGCTCGGAGTGGGTTTCGTTCAACAGACTGCATTCTGCAGATTGGTGTCCTTGGGTTCCACATATCTCACAATCCGACGAAACTGCGGCTACAGTATTCGGGTTTATGCACATATGCTCGACTTTAAGGGCTAATGCGTCCATTTTAGCTTGCATCATGTCTATAGAGCTTAGTTCATGCACTCTTCCTTGGGCTTCCTTCTTCTCAACTGTCGCTCGTTCGACTCCCCATGATTGATGGTTTTGAGCCATGTCTTCGATGAGGGTACTAGCTTCAGAATAAGGTTTGTTCATCAGAGCACCGCCTGCGGCAGCGTCGATGGTCATCTTTGTGTTGTAATGAAGTCCATTATAGAAGGTTTGAATGATTAACCAATTTTCTAAACCATGATACGGGCATGCTCGTAGCAACTCTTTATATCTCTCCCAAGCTTCGAACAACGATTCTCCATGGTTTTGGGTAAATCTAGTTATATGGTTTCGAAGAACGGCGGTCTTACTCGGGGGAAAATATCTAGCAAGAAAAACTCTCCTAAGGTTATCCCAAGTCGTAATGGAATTGGGTGGAAGGGAAACTAACCATGATAAAGCTTTATCTCTGAGGGAAAAAGGAAATAATCTTAAACGTATTGCCTCAGGAGAAGCTCCATTGGTTTTAAAAGTATCTGCTAATTGAAGAAATATTTTTAAATGTTGGTTAGGGTTCTCGGTAGCGAGACCCGTGAATTATCTTTGTTGCACTAGTTGTAACAGGGATGGTTTAAGTTCAAAATTATTGGTTGGGATGATTGGGTTTACTATACTAGAACTAGGTTCTTCGTTAGATGGTTGAGCGAAGTCCTTAAGAGGTCTTTGGTTTTGATCTTCGGCCATAGCTCTCTTAATTCTATGAAAGAATAAACGTGCGCGAGCGTAACGTTCAGGTTCCGCCAGAGGGTTTACTAAGCTTAAACTTCCGGTGCTGCGAGTTCTTCGCATTGACCGGCGGGAAATAACCTAAGTCTAAACGATATAACAACAGGAAAATGAAATTTGACGAAATTGGTCCCCGGCAATGGCGCCAAAAACTTGATGCGTTGTAAAACTTGATGCAGTGTTCGCAAGTGTATGAACGCGTCAGAGTAATATAAAAGATTATCGAACCACATAGACCAAGTATCAATCTATCGTTATCTATTGTTATGGTGTTTATCAAAGGCAATTAAAATAGGTGTTTTTTGTAGTGTGCAATTGAAAAGTAAAGTTTTAAAATAAATTTAATTAATAAAGACAGGGTCGAATGTAATTCACATAATTAAATGATAATCCAAGTACTTGCTAATAGAACTACTTATGGGTAATGTTTCCTACTTTGAAAAGAACTAATTTAACAGGAACTGTCGCTTTCGCGTATTCAGAACCGAGTTGTACTCCCTAATCAAACCCTCTTATTGTCACTTATAAAAAGGCGCGCATTGCGTTAGAGTAGTAAACTTATTTTTAAGAAATATAGTATCTTGACTAAGTTGAAAAGTATTATAACCTGGATTTCTTAACCAAAAGAATTCTCACGAACCAGACTCTAAACTTATAAACGCGTCCGAAAATAGTTTTAAAATCTCTTTTCTTCTTGATATTAAAAACTCCTAATGAACTAAACAAAGCGCTTTCGCTGTTTTTGAAATAGTTAAAAACAATTAAGTTTATAAAGACGTTGGACGGCTTTCGATCTTACCCAACGGAATTGAAGTGCGGGAAAACTTAAGTTGAAAGTTAAAATAGCCCTTAAGTGTTTCTACGAACAATTGTACGGATTACTGGTTTAATTACGATCCTTACATTCTAGCCTTATAAATTTAGCTAGACATGGTAAAGTAAAAGTGCATTAAAATAAATAAAAGTAGTGCGAGTGCGGAAAGTAAATAAAAGTAGTGCGAGTGCGGAAAGTAAATAATTTAAAGCGAGTGCGAGGAAATAAATAAAAGTAAAGCGAGTGCGAGGAAATAAATAAAGTAAAGCGACTGCCGAAAATAAATAAAGTAAAAGCGAGTGCGGGAAATAAATAAAGTAAAAGAGAGTGCGGGAAATAAATAAAGTAAAGCGAGTGCGGGAAATAAATAAAGTAAAGGCGAGTAATAAAAACCTGCTCCAATCGGAGGGCTGAGTAAATTGCAATGTGGAAAAGAAAATGGCGGCAGGATTAACTTCCTTCCAAAGTGCTCCAAACTCGATTACAGACTCTATCACAGACTTGATGACACAATTGTGGTAACACTCCAATGCGAAGCGATTACCACTATAAAATACTGAATATATGCCTAAGTGAAACAAAGTTGCTTCTGAGTTTGCCTCTGCTCTAAGTTTGGATGATTGTAAAACTGAATTCGCGTTTCTATTTATAAGCAAATAAAGAAGGTGGAATTTACTTGGATGCCCTTCAACTTGAAAATAGAGGAAACCGTTTCCTTCTTGTGGCTCCCGCCACAAGGCTATGGCGCCCGCCACAAGCACAAAGTGGGGCGCCTTAGTGGATGAAGTGGGGAAACGTGGGAGTTGAGGAAGTTGGACTTGGACACGTCATGGCTTGGTCTGTGGCGCCCGCCATGGGGTAGGCCATAAGCACAAAATGCTGAATTTTAGGGTTTTTAGCCCTTTTTCACTCATTTTCTCGATCGGGGCTCCGATTAAAGTAAAAACCTGTAAACAAAGGAAAACACAGAAATAACACAACAAAATGACAATAAAACAACTAGAATGCATGCGAAATCAGAGTCGAAAATACGTAAATTTTAGTGTGATCAGTAGTATGAGGTTGTCTATCTACCAATAAGTTCTCCATCCCAGTAATATGTATTGAGCAACCACTATCAAAATACCAGTCTTCTCTGGTAGATGCCCTTAGAGATGTGTGAGCTAATCTAGCAACCCATTGTTGTTTCTTGATGGGGGCATTATGCTTAGATGCCTTCTGCTTAGGTCTGACTTGAGGGGTCTGGTTAGGATAACCATGCAACTTGTAATAGAAGGGGTTTATGTGACCATATCTACCACAGTAGTGACATCTCCATCTTTGAAATTTCTTCTTTTGATGGTTAATCCTCATGTTTCCCTGATGTTGTGACATTGGTTGTGACTTCTGTTTGATTTTTTGAACTTCAGCCTTTGAGCTTTTGAGTTCAGTTGAGGATTCCTTAACAAAGCCTAAACCAGACATGGTTCCTGATTTCTATCCCACCTTTAGAATCTCTTCCAAAGTGCCAGTTCCTTTATTCAACATTCTGATGGATTTTGTCATTTGATCTAGCTTAGAGGTCAGCAAGGTTATCTCCCCATTTAGACCATCTATGACTGTCAGATGCTTCTTCTTCTCAGCTTCCAGCTCCTTAATGAGTTTCTTCTGCTTTTCTCCTTGTATACACACTTCTGCACTTTTGACACATAACTCTTTATATGAAGCAGCAAGTTCATCAAATGTAAGTTCATCTCCACTTGAGTCATCATCAGAGGCACAGACACTAGTTAGTGCAGTGACATGTTTAGCAGATTCTCCTTCAGATTCACTCTCAGAGTCTCCCTCAGACCAGGTGACAGATAGTCCCTTCTTTTGCATCTTAAGGAAGGTAGGACATTCAGCTCTAATGTGTCCAAAACCTTCACATCCATGACACTGGATTCCCTTGTCTTGGTTGAACTTTTCTTCAAATTTTGATCTTCTACTGATGTCATATGAAGAGTTCTTGACATTTGTTCTACCGTTTTAATCAACCTTCTTTATGAACTTGTTGAACTGTCTTCCAAGCATGGCTATAGCTTCTGATATGCTTTCATCACCTCCAATACTTCCTTCTTCTGAATCCTCTTCAGTATTTGATACGAAAGCTATGCTTTTGTTTTTCTTTTCAACATTCTCACACAAGCCCATTTCAAAAGTTTGGAGAGAACCAATAAGCTCATCAACCTTCGTATTGTAGATATCTTGAGCCTCTTCTATAGCAGTAACCTTCATGGCAAATCTCTTGGGCAATGATCTGAGAATTTTTCTTACAAGTTTTTCAAGAACATTCATGTGGAAGTCATGAATAGTCTCATCCTCTTTCATCCTCAGATTTTCAAACTTAGTAGTCAGCATCTGAAGTTTAGACATCCTTACCTTGGAGGTACCTTCATGAGTTGTTTTGAGAGTATCCCAAACTTCTTTAGCCAGCTCACAGTGATGCACCAGTCTGAAGATGTTCTTATTTATCCCATTGAACAGTGCATTCAAGGCCCTAGAGTTTCCAAGGGCTAATGCCTCTTGCTCCTTGTCCCACTCTTCTTCAAGAATTTGCATAATGATTCCATCTTTACCTGTCTTCATTGGATGTTCCCATCCTTTGTTGACAGCTCTCTAGACCTTGCTATCCAAAGACCTCAAGAAGGCTATCATACGAGGTTTCCAGTCATCATAGTTAGAACCATCCAGCATGGGTGGTCTATTTGAGAATCCTACATCCTTGTCCATGGTACTAGAAAGTAACGTCCCTAGATCTCACCCAAAAATTAACAGGCAGGGTGCCTGCTCTGATGCCAATTGAAATTCTAGTAACAGACTATCGATGTCACACTGGATGTTATGACATCCAATTCTGCGCATACAGGAAATGTATGCAGAAGGTAAATGAAAAATGCAGTAAAAGACACAGACAATTGTTTACCCAGTTCGGTGACAAACACACCTACGTCTGGGGGCTACCAAGCCAAGGAGGAAATCCACTATAAGCAGTATTAATTCAGGACTTAAACCAACTGTTTAATCCTATCACTTAAGACCTACCCAATGCAATTTCAATCTAAACTAAGACCAGAGTTCCTACTCACTCCCCCTCAATCACCACAGTGATTACAACCTTTAATTAGTTTAAAGTCAATGATGAAGTTATACTTCAAACAACTCTTGATTGTGCTTAACAGCTTTAATCAAGAAATACAGCACTCACGCTTAAAAGCTTAGAGTGACACAACAATTACAACTCAATGAACACCCTAGTCCAATGCAATCATCTAGGTGATAATTGCTTGGCTCACAAGTACAACCTAATACAAGACACAATAAAAGTACAACAGTGAAATATGATGATATAATAAATTCTTCACGCTTCAAACCCTCAAGTTGCTGAAAGTAGGATTGCCATCCTTTTATAATGCAGCACTTGGGCCTTGTACTTGAATTTCCTAAAATTAAGGTTAAGCAAATTAACCTAATTTCCACATATTAGGGTGCTAACAAATAGGCTATATACTAGGCCTCTTAATTGTAGCTCAGTTGTTAGTTTCCTGGATTTTAGCTCAGCTGTTAGATTCCTGAAAAGTAGCCTGAGAAAAATACTGAAACAGAAAAACTAACTAGCCTATACTTTAGCATATGCTGTCAGGAATGAATGTCATAACATTCAGTTTGACGTCCAGAACATAGTCCATATGCTAGACAACTTTAATTATAGCTCAGTTGTTGGTTTCCTGAAACAACAGCCTGTGATAAATACTGAACTATACCAGAAAAACTAACTGGCCTATAATTCAGTATCTGCTGTCAGGAATGAATGTCATAACATTCAGTTTGACATCCAGACAATAGGCTATGTGTTAGGTCTGTTATTCTCCTGAAAACAGCCTGAAATAAATACTGAACTATAACAGAAAAACCAACTAGCCTATAGTTCAGTATCTGCTGTCAGGAATGAATGTCATAACATTCAGTTTGACATCCAGACAATAGGTTGTGTGCCAGGTCTGTTATTCTCCTGAAAAACAACCTGAAATAAATACTGAACTATAACAGAAAAACCAACTAGCCTATAGTTCAGTATCTGCTGTCAGGAATGAATGTCATAACATTCAGTTTGACATTCAGTAAATCATGTATTAGCTAATCCTGCAGCATACTACTCAAGCATGTCATGACATCAGTCCAGACATCAGAGTACAGTAAGTGTTTTAACACAAAATGCAGCCAATCAAAAACATCTACAATCTCTAATTTACCTTATTTTTCTAAAAACTCTCATTTATCACTATTTATATTACTTTATTTATTATTATTCTATATTTCTACTCATTTTAAAATTAATTAAAAAAATTCTAATAAATTTCTACCATTTTTCCTAACTCCCACCAACATACCCATTAATGTCACATATCACATATATTCACCAAATAATAATAAAAAGCATATTAAGACACTCAATAATAAATAAAATGCAGCTAAATTCAGTTAAATAATTTAATTAAATTTAGGGTGTTACAACTATCCTCCGCTTATAGAATTTTCGCTCTCGACAATTACCTGGATGAAATAGCTTCAGATAAGACTCTTTCATCTGACTATTCAACTCCCACGTTATGCTTCCTTAAGAAGGTACTCCCCACATAACTTTTACCAATAAAGTTTATTTACCACTCAAGTGTTTCACCTCTCGATCATCAATTCACAATGGCGATGCCTCCACAGTCAAGTTATCTCTCACTTGTACATCATCCATCTAAATCACATGAGACGGATATGGAACATACTTCTGAAGTTGAGACACATAAAAAATACTGTGAAGATTCGAACGAAGTGTTGGTAAAGCAAATCAGTAGGCCACTTATCTTACCCTCTTCAAAATTCGGTAAGGACTAATAAAATGTGGCGTAAGCTTTCGAGATTTCAAAGCACGACTAACACCTGGCACATGAGTGACTCTCAAGAACACATTATCTCCCTCTCAGAGTTTATTTTTTTTCCTCCTCTTATCATGATAATTCTACTGTCTATTATGTGAAGCTTTGATATTCTCATGAATCATCTTGATCTTCTCAATCGTCTGTGGAACAATTTTTAGCCAAAGTATAACACTTTCACCATAATCACACTAATACAAAGGTGCCCTACACCTTCTACCATATAAAGCATAAAAATGATGCATTCCAATGCTAGAATGGAAAATGTTGTTGTAGGTGAACTCAATCAAATACAAGTAAGTATCCCAATTACCTTATTGCTCCAACACACAAGCTCTCAACAAATGTTCCAACGATTGGATGGTTATGTAAATTGATAATCATCTCGATATAAACCTCAGTCAACTTATGCAACAAATAGTTGGTCTTTATCGGAATAAAATTAGCCGATTTAATCAGCATATCCATCATAACCCAAATCTAATCACTTCCTTTATAAGTCTTAAGCAAACTCGTCACAACATCCATAATAATATTGTCCCATTTCCACCCCAGAATACTCAGCGGTTGCATCAATCATGACAACTTCTGATGCTCGATCTTTGACTTCTGGCCAGTCAAATAAGAACACATAAACTCAACAACATCCTTCTTCATCCATGGCCACCAATAAATATTCTTAAGATCTTGATACATCTTAGTTGTGTAACACCTCAATATTTGCCCTCCTGTTCTTGGGACTAGTTTGACATATTGCATTTCATTTTTTAGGATATTAGGCATTGCATTTTTGCATATCATTTGAAAATAAGAAAAGATCTTCCTCCAAAGTCTTCTCAGAGATGGAGATGTTACATGATTCAAGCCTAAGGGTTTCTATGGATTGATGATCAACCATCTGGGGGTTTGGACTTCAGTTAGGGTTTCCTGATCCTTCAAAGGTCTTGAGTATTATCTTGTGTGCAAGGATATGTCACCATCATCATGGTTATGTCATCCTCAAGGGCTTCATTGTTCATGCTCAGGTTCCTCTGGATTAGGGTTTTGACCTCTAGTCAACCCTGATCATTGCCTTTCTTCCAACCAGAGTTTATCAAGGAGATGAGGTATTTTATTAAGATGGAGATCACATGATTATTGTATTGAGCTTATTGGAGCTTGGGTTTAATTTCTGTGCAAATTCCTCAAGTGGTAGAGGCTCAAGCTGATCAGGGCATTGCAAGGTCATCTGAGGACCAAACAAGACAACTGTGCAAGAGCTGAGGGCTATGAGATGGGGAAATGAGTTTCAACAATTCAATCATGTTCAAAAGAGGTTCATTTGACATTTCAAACATCTATCTTGAAGATTTTGAAGTCAGGGCAAAAGTTTCCAAAATGGAAAGTGACCTGTAATTGAAAGTTTCCAAAAATGGCAAGTTTTTGGTTCACATTCAACTTGACTTTTTAACATCAAAGAAGCTTCAAATGGATTTTTGGTGAACATGAAAGTTGAATATCTTTCTCTCCTCTTTTCAAAAAGTCCAAAATCATGATCATATGATGAATGGTTGAGAAGTTATGGCCAAATGATCACAAAGTATACATGGAATTTCAAAGTGGCATAACTTTTGATCCAAAACTCCAAATTGGTCCACTCTTTTTGCAAAATGCTTGTCATGACCAATAATTTTCAAATCAACCATTGCCTTGCATGGAAAATGCTCATGTGATCATGTGTTCATTCATATGCATTTTGGAAGGAAAATTGACAATTTAAATTTGGTGAATCACATGTGCAAAATACCACTTCCATTGTGTTTATTAGATGATTTTAAGTGGATTTGGACCATTGCATGGCACTATTCACGTATGGTTTATGCATGCACCCTCATTATTCATTTTTGGCAAAACCCCTCTTATTTCACTAATTTTAATTAATCAAGCCTAATGTGGATTAGCAAAGTCATTAGCATACCATATAAATAGATAATCATAACAGAATTTGCTCATAATCACAATTCTAGATCTAGAATTCATTCTTCCCTCCATTTTTCTCTCTCCTTGGATTTCAAATTTTCTTCACACAACCACAAGATTTCTTCATAGATCCTTCATCCTCATGGAATTTGGAGCATGATTCATCCATTTTTCGTGGCAATTGAGCTGGTTTTGAAGACATTCAAGCACATGAACTTGTCAATGGAAAGTTGAAATTCAATAAGATTCAAGAGGATTCGAGTGCTGATTCCTATTCAAAGCTTCAAAAGAGGTGTTAGAGAGAAGATCTGGAGCTTGTGGAGGCTTGAACACGTGATTTGAAGCACTGCCATTCCAAGTAAGTGGATTTTCGACCTTCATTATTTGCCAATTCATGTACATGATTAGGAAGATCTTGTTGTGGTGATCATTCTGATATAAGTAGATTTAATTTTGGCTTAGAAATGAGGAAGTTATGTTGATTTAAAGTTTTGCACATGAAACTTCTTTGCTTCGATCCGTGCGTGTTAGTGAGTTTTAGGATGAATGAGCATGAGATTCGTGATCTACTCGTTGAGACCTTTCCAACCATATGCGTTTCATTAAATTCTGGGGGAAAAAATTGCTTCTCCGCCGCCTGGCTGGCCGGAGAAGACGGTTGAAACAACCGTCCGCCGCCGCCAGCTACAGTGTTAGGGTTTGCCTGGCTTTGGATCTAAACGCGGCATTTTGGCAAGCTTAGGGACCGTCCACACGCATGTTCGATCCTGGCGTGTTACACTTTGCCAAATAATTTCAATTGCGCGCTCCTTGTGACCTTTTGTACGTGAGTTCGAGCCTTGGCCTCTACATGTTTGGTTCATTTATTTGTTAAGCGCATTTTTGGCCTTCCACACCTGCGCTCGATTCCTGGCTTTGGCAATTTGTGAATTAATTTTGTGAGCGACTTTTGCCAACCTCCATAACCTGTGTTCAAGTCCTGGCTGAGGCATACTCTAATTTTCATTTGGTTTTCATTTTCCATGTTTCTTTTATTATTTCAAATATTTTCTCCAACTTCTAAAAACCATAAAAAATGTTAGACATGTCCAATTTGATCCAGGTTTTTTTTTCACATTCTTGTTGCAATGTCTATTATTTTGTGATGTTTATTTAATGATTTTTGCCTTTCTGGATTTTTATTTGTTGATTTTTGATTATACATTGTGCCATGATGACATGTTGAATTCATTTGCTTGTGAAATGCTCATGATTTGTCCAATTGGCTTGAAATTTGACATGCTTGTTCCTAACATGTGACTAGATTTTTGAAAATTGGTTTGGCATTTTTATCATGTTCTACCACTGTTTGGGACACATGGACATGTTGTGTGACAATTGGTGTCACAATATTTGATGTCGCATTTCTACATTTTCATTCATATGTTATTTGATCTCTTCTGGAGTTGAATTTTTGTATGATGTTCATTCTTAACATGGTAAGCTGGTATAAAAATTTTCATGATCATTGGATTCATTTCTGTTTTAATGTGAATTTTCTATGTTTGATGTCCAATTTTGATCACATTGTTTGCCTTTGCCTTATCATGTTCATTTGATGGCTTTGATTTTTGATTTGGCTTTGGTCCTTTTGAGGACTCTTTCTTGCTTGAATGATTGTGCTTCATGTGAAATGTTAACTTCTGTTTTGGTCATTTGACTTGCCTTTGACCCTAGTCTTTGTACTAGTGGTTTGTACTCAC
Source organism: Lathyrus oleraceus (assembly GCF_024323335.1). NCBI lineage: Eukaryota > Viridiplantae > Streptophyta > Magnoliopsida > Fabales > Fabaceae > Lathyrus > Lathyrus oleraceus. Next base: position 50,896,377 of record NC_066584.1, on the reverse strand, counting down.
CAATTGTGTTTGTGTTTCAGGTATCTAGCACTAATGGTTGGTTTGCTCATTATTTGAGATGCAAGTTGCTTTGTTTACTAACTATTTTTGTGTTGTAGGTCCATTGGTGTGATGAACTCACTTGAGTGATTGCAATTTGTGACTTGCATTGTGTAGATATTGAATAATTCCACTGTGTTGTCTGTTTGGTTTTCTAAATACAATACTGATTGTTTGACTTTTGTACAGGTACATTAGTCGCTATTAGCTTGCTTTGCTTTGCTTGGGAGTGTGGTTGGTACACCACTGAGGTAGTTTAGCCTTCTAACTCCATGTAGTCTGGAAGCTCTGTCGCTTTTTTTGGCAGGCGTTTGGCTGAAGTCCTTCTTAAGAGGCAATGACTGTGTTTGTTTATATTTGTGCCAAAGACCTCCTTGTCGAGGCATGTTACTTGTTAAGTCCTCCTAAGCGAAGAGGCAATTGACAGATAGAAGGGACTAGCAGCCAGTCCCCTATTAATCGTTGAGTCATTCATTATACTCGCACTACGTGCTGACGCTCTTGAACCTAACCCAAGATCCTTGTATAGAGTCGGTCAAGTGGAATAGGGTCCCTCTTTCTGGACCCCCACGCTTTCCTTGATTCAAGCTCACCCAGGCCAGGGCTAAGAGCTATGAGGTCTAATCCTCATTACTTTTCATCTGCTCACCCTAACGGTCAATGTCAGTGGTTAAGAGCTTCGGACACCCATACAGTTTTGGCTTGTTTGTCGAGGTTGATATGGCCCATTGACTAAAGCCCAACCAATTTGTCTGAGCCTCTTGTTTGTGTATAGAGTGTGATGATTGCTTTTGATATGTTTATCTGCTTTTCACTTCTTATCTCCTGTTCTGCAGGAGTCGTATGATCAACTTTCGAGGAAGTTGAACGTACGTAGAGATAGACTCAAGTTGACTCACTGCCTGTGTGAGTCAAACTCTTGTTAGAGACCTCAACCTAGGGTTATAATTTGCATGACGACTATTAGGCTCGAGTCAGTCTCCATTTTAGTTCGTTATTCCCTTGGTCTCTGGTTAGGAGAGTTTCTCCCCTGTTAAGGGGAACTACGTCGCCCTGATTCTCATACCAAATGAGATACGTAGGCAGGAGATCGTGCGAGATCTCTCCGGGCACCCTTTTTCTTTTTGTGTGTATTTTGCTTGACATCTATTAGGTCCGAGTTCCCGACTCCCTAGTAGTTTGTGCGTTCAACCTTTTGTTTCTTTTGATGTCTCAGCGTCTTCTTGGTGTTTGTGTGACGGCTATTAGGCTCGAGTTCCAAACTCCCTTTTAGTTTGTCAGTTGGAGAACCTTTGGTGTTCGCTGGTTAGCGATTGGTTGTTTGTTTGGAGTCGGATGTAAGCCCAGCTATTGGCATTCAGTTTCCTTGTTTGCTTTTGTTTGGAGTTGGATGTAAGCCCAACTATTGGCATTCTGTTTCCTTGTTTGCCTTTGTTTGGAGTCAGATATAAGTCCAGCTATTGGCATTCCGTTTCCTTGTTGAGTTTCTTTTGACGTCTCAGCGTCTGTGTTGTGTTTTGTTTCGGCGTGCGTTAGCCGAACTATGACAGCTCTGATTCTCATTCCAGATGAGATATGTAGGCATAGGATGCGATATCCTAGCGAGCCTGTTTCCCATTTCCCCGAACTACGTTGACTCTGATGTTTGTTTCTGACGAACTACGTAGGCCCAGGATGCGACATCCTGCCGAGTCCGCTTCCTCCGTCTTCTTTCACCTGTTTTATTATTCCAGTGTGTGCATTCTTTGAGCAGTTTATCAACAACCTTTTCCTATTCTTTTGAGCGTGGATCCCGTCGAGTACGACGAACGTGAGGGGTGCTAATACCTTCCCCCTTGCGTAACCGACTCCCGTACCTTGCAATCTCTGGTCGTAAGACCGTTCCTTTCCCATTTCTTAGGTTAGTCCAGCGCTTCCTTTCCGTCATAGGATGAATAGCGTCGGTGGCGGCTCTGTAAACTTGTTTTTTCCGCCGGTTGTTTTTCGCGTTGCGACAGCTGGCGACTCTACTGGGGACAAGTAGTTGACCTCTTGCTGGTCCATCTTCCCTAAGCGAGTCGATCCTAGCGCTCTCTAGGATAGTTTTGGTTGCTTTTACTGCTTATTTATTGCATTTATGATTACTATACTGTAACTGTATATATTTGCATATATGTTTGCATGCATCATATTATCACTGTGCTGGATTCTGGACAGGGTTGGTTCCTATGATTTAGGGTGGGTGTTCTGAGTGGGGCTAAAACCCAGGCCCGAGTATACACCTAGGATTAGTGTGGTCTCATGTTGCCTCTCATGTTAGGTCAACATGTTTTTGGCGACGTGACATACCACAAGCCGGACGAGGTTCTTTGGAGAGAACTCTTCCATTGTGGAGTATCCACTTTGGTTGGGTTACCTCTTTTGAGCTGTTGACTTCGGTGATCGTTCTTTCCCAGATATTTGGTTTAGATGATCTTATGAGAGCTGCAACGGCACACCCGAAAGGGCAAACCCGTTGAGTATCTTGCCCGATTATCGAGACCATTATCCGCCTTAGGATGACCTTGTTAGAATTCACCTGTGAGGGGAGGGTTGATTCTTATAGATGCATGTTCTGATAGTGACTTTGATGGTGACTAATGGTTCAGTTCTTGATTTGGGTCCTATTTATAAGTCGGATTTATGGATTTATTTCTGAGACGCCGGAGTTCTGTCCGTGGTATTTATCAGCGGGTTCCGTTTATTTCGGATCCCCGGGTTGATTTTGAAGTTTTGTCCAGAGGTTCATGTTGTTATCAGATCAGTGGTTCTCCAGTGATGATGGTGATGTATCCTTCGGTTCCGTTTATTTCGGAACCCCGAGTTGGATTTATGGTTACTCAGTACCTCAGATGGTTGTGATCAATTCAGAGTCTAAAATCCAGTGTAGTTGATGATCTGATGACTTGGAGGATGGCACAGTGCATTGCATTCATGCATCAGCATCATTCACATTTTGCATTTATCCGCATCTAACTCATGTTTATCCATATGCAGGGGACATTCTTGATTGAGATTCTGGTTGAGAGATTTTTTTGTTCTAGATATGAGGACCGGTTTGAAGGATGACGTCGTCTACAGTTTCTTCGACCCAGAGATTGGTGTGCTGAAAGATATGATAGCATTGATTACACCTGACCGTGTGGGGATGTTCCGTGAGACTTATGGTGGTATTCTGAAGGTGGTTTTCAGGCTCACAGATACAGATAGGAGTGTCATCCATACTCTTCTCCAGTTTTATGACCCGGGTTTGAGATGCTTTATTTTCCTGGATTACTTGATGGGACCTTTGATGGAGGACTATGCCAGTATCCTGGGTATTCAGATCAGAAACCAGATTCCATTCTATGTCACTAAGGGGGAACCTGATGTTGCTGAGATTTCTCATGCTCTTTATTTGAGCCCAGAAGTGACTAAGGGGGGTTTGAAGGAGAAGGGAAAGTTGCCCGGTTTTCATCTGAGTTTCTTGGAGGCTAAAGCCAAGGAGCATGCTGTGTTGGGTAATTAGAGGGCTGTCTGTGCTCTGCTTGCTGTCAACATTTATGGAATCATCATGTTCCCTAATTAGAAGAACTTTATGGATATTAATGCCATCCGGTTATTTGCTCAGAGGAATCCTATTCCTACCTTGGTTGGGGATGTCTATTACTCAGTCCATAATCGGAACGAGAAGCGGCGTGGAGGTTTGATCAGATGTTGTGCTCAACTGTTGTACAAATGGTTCATGGGGTATTTGCCTTCCAGAGGTGCCTTTGTCTTTCTTGATCCTACTGTCAAGTGGGCAAACAGGTTGATGGGTTTGCGAGCCAAGGACATAGCTTGGACTCACAATGGTATGGCTGGACGAGATTTCATTTACAGTTGTGGGAGTCTTCCCAATGTGCCTCTTATAGGAGTTCAAGGTTGCATTAATTACAACCCGGTGCTGCTTAGGAGACAAATGGGATTTGTTGTGGAGGGTCCTCCCCTCGGGCGAGAGATTCAGGAGTCTTTCTACTTCCCGATTGAGGGTAATCAGCCATTGTTGAGGCAAGTGTCTGATGAATGGCGCGACATTCAAAAGAAGGGCAAGGTTCCTTTTGGTAAGGTTAATAGCAGGTTTTTGCCTCCGTTTGATGATTGGCTCAGAAAGAGGATTGAGCTCACGCATCTACCATTTCCTGGGGGTGATCCTTGGTGTCCATTGATTAAGGGGCCACGTTCTTCTGTCAGTATGGAAGAGTTCCTTGAGATGAAAAGGGAGAGGGATCAGCTGCAAGCAGAGAAGACTGAGTTGGAGATGAGTGTTGCTAGAATCCAAATGGCTAATCAGGAAATCAAGAGGGAAACAGAAGACCAGGCTAAGAGACATGCTCTTGTGATGAAGCGCTTTGAGATAGACACCGCTTATTACCGCAAGATCAGCCAAGCATTAGAGTCATCTACGAAGGAGCACGACATTGCCAAGGAGAAGTTGGCCAGAGCTTTGAAGGTCATTGAAGATGAGAAGAGGAGGAAAATCCTTGTGAAGAATCAGAGAGAAGCCAGAGCCAAAGTCCTTACCGCCGAATGGGAAGCAAAGTTGAAGGTTAAGGGAGAAGAGCAAGTGAAGATGGTGGCTGAGAGAGATCATTATCTGGCTGAGAGGGACCATTATTTCCGACAGATGAAGATTCATCAGAAGGAGGTGGGAAGACTTCAGCAGGAGAACACTGAGCTCAGGTTCGCCGTGAAGTTTACCAGGATGGTTGATGATGCAGAGCCTTATGTAGGACCTCCTTCAGTTTAGACTTTTGTTGCAGTTCTTATTATGTGTTGGATTACCGTCAGGCATGTTGACGGAATTCACTTGCTTGTATTTTCTTTCTGATGCTGGAGAATTGTAACTTGATTTGTATCAAGCTTGATGTATGACTTTTGCACGTGTAGTGCACTTTTAATATACAGTGGTTTTTATCATTCAGTGATTGATCTTCAAGCTTTATTTGCTTTTCTGTGCGCACTCACATAACACACACATGGTTGGGTGATATCTTTGCTAAGTCATAATTCTCTGCTCCGTATGGAGAAACCAGATGATTGATGTCAAAATGGGGTTGTCAAATTATTATCTGTCTCGATGAAACCAGGATCGAAAGACAGAGTGTTCCTCATATGGATAGACGTTGCATTCATGCATGAATCATAATAACTTGTCTTTTGTTTTGCAGGTGTCGGTTTCTAACGTGCTTGATTGTTTCAAGAATCATTGCTCGCGCACGTAGAATCATTCCCTTGCATGTAGCACATCCGCACAGATACTTTACTAGACGCAACAAATCCAAACTAATGGATCCACCCAACGCAGATATTCTCGAGTTGAAAGAGAAGATGGGAGAGCTGATCAACGTTATGCAAGGGTTCGCCTTGTGGCAGAAGGCCTTGGTTAAGAAAGTGGAGAAGCTTGAGCGGGCTTCTGCTGCCAACAGTGGTAATAATCTAGAGGGTGTCTCCAACAACGGTCTTGGTGGTTCTAGGGATGGTGGTGATCCCAGAAGGAAGACGACTACTGCTGGTGTAGTGATCAATAACGGTGGTGGTTTTGGTTTCGCTGTAGGTGGGGGACCAGGTCCTATGGGCAATAATCTGAAGGATAATCAATTTCCTCCTTTCTTTGAGGCTATGGAGGATAAAGACAAGGACCAGTTCTCTGTGCTGAATGAACAGTTTGGTCAGTACGGTGTTCAACCGCCAAACAAAGAAATTCAGGTATTAGCAGAGAAGATTAGGGCTCTGGAAAGCCATGCTACTCCTGGGGCTATCAACATGACAAACATGGGGCTGGTTGAGGGGATTGTGATCCCACAAAAGTTTAAAGTGCCCACGTTTGACAAATACAATGGGAGTTCTTGCCCGGAAACTCATCTACAGGCTTTTGTCCGGACAATTTCTGCCTATACTATGGATTAGAAGCTATGGATGTACTTCTTCCAGGACAGCTTGTCTGGTGGGTCTCTGGAATGGTATACCAAGCTGAGATCATCGGATGTCAAGAGCTGGCAGGACTTGGGAGATGCCTTCTTTAAACAGTACTAATTCAACGCTGACATGGCTCCTAGTCGTACCCAGCTGCAGGGTATGTCTCAGAAGCCAAATGAGGGGTTTAAAGAATATGCACAGAGATGGAGGGAGTTGGCTGCCAGAGTTCAACCTCCGTTGATGGATAGGGAAATGTCTGATCTGTTCATGGGTACCCTGCAGGGGACTTTTGTTGAAAGAATGGTGGGATGCTCGGTTACCAACTTCATAGACATTGTGGTGGCAGGGGAAAGAATTGAAAGCTGGCTGAAGATGGGAAAGATACAAGGAAATGCTTCATCTTCTGGGTCGAAGAAGCCATTCGGGAATGGTCAGCGTAAGAAGGAGGGTGATACAAGTGTTGTGTATACCCAGAGAGGACATGGTAGGAATTGTTACTACCAGCACACTGCTGCGGTAACCATTCCTGCTGATAATCAACCAGCACAACAACATCAGCAACAACAACCGCAATAGCAATGGCAGCCATTTCAACAAAGACCACAAAGGGCCGGGTATCAGGTGAGAGGACGAATGACTGATCGTCAGTTTGATAGGCCGCCTGTGACATATTCATTTCTGTTGAAGAAGTTGAAAGATTTGGGGTTGGTTCAGCTGAGAACATTGGCTCCATTGAGACCGGATCAGAGGCCTGCTAACTATGATGAGAACGCCAAGTGCGAGTTCCATTCTGGTGCCCCTGGACACAATGTGGAGAATTGTAAAGCCTTCAAGCATGTGGTTCAGGATCTGGTAGACTCCAAGGCCATCAATTTTGCTCCATCTCCAAATGTTAATGCTAATCCCATGCCAGTGCATGGTCAGATGGGGGTGAATGCAATTTTGGATGGTGAGAAGAGAATTGGGCTGATGAATGTGGACCAGTTGAGGACTCCTTTGGCTGAGGTCAAGGGACAACTGTTGAAGAGTGGGGTCTTTCCGGGATGTGATGATTGTTGTGCTGCGTGCATCGTTGCTCTTAATGGGTGTGTATTATTGAGGGAGGATGTCCAGAGGATGATGGATGAGGGAAGCCTCAGATTTGAGAAGGTTGGTTTGGAAAGAGAGGATGTCTCCACCATAACCATCTATTTTGATCCGATCGACTTGTCAGCGCTGGAAGATGCGGCTCCGGTTACCATCACGGTACCTGGGCCTATTCCATATGAAAGCGATGATGCCGTGCCGTGGGATTATGGTGGAGAGGTATATTGTAATGGAGAGAAGCAGGAGGATCAGGCTGCAGGTGAAACCACTGTTTCAAAGGTGGATAATGTTGGACCCAGTGGTTTCACTCGCAGTGGAAGGTTGTTTGCACCGGACACATTGAGGAGTGGGGAAGGAGAAAAAGAAAAGAGAGATAAGGCCGAGGCTTTAGCCAGGGCAAGAGGGAAGCAGGTGGTGAGTGAGGGTACTCCTGTAGCGACACCGGCGCCTGGTGGGTTGAAAAAGAACTTGATGATGAAGCTGAGGAATTTCTGAGGATCATCAAGAAGTCTGAGTATAAGCTTGTTGACCATCTGCAGCAAACGCCGTCTAAGATTTCAATCCTATCATTGTTGTTAAGCTCCGAGGGGCATAAAGAGGCTTTGTTGAAAATATTGAAGAGAGCCTATGTTCCCCAGGAGATAACGATCAATCAATTGGAGACAGTGGTGTCAAATGTTAATGCCAGCCATGGGCTGAGTTCCACTGATTTTGATCTTACGGTGGATGGGCGTAATCATAATAGGGCATTACACATTGCAATAGAGTGTAAAGGAGCAGTGCTCTCGCACGTTTTGGTGGACACCGACTCGTCATTCAATGTGTTGCCAAAGAAAGCCCTGGAAAAGCTGGATTGTGAAGGAGTAGTGCTGAGGCCCACTGACCTGGTTGTTAGAGCATTTGATGGCTCTAAGACGGTTGTGTTTGGGGAAGTGGAGCTCCCTGTGAAGATCGGGCCCGAGGTGTTTAAGTCTGTGTTTTATGTCATGGATATTCATCCGGCATACAGTTGCTTGTTGGGTCGACCATAGATACACGCTGCTGGGGCAGTGACTTCGACTTTGCACCAGAAATTGAAGTATATCTGGGACGGGAAGGTCGTAACAGTTTGCGGAGGGGAGGACATTTTCGTCAGCCACTTATCATCGTTCAAGTACGTAGAAATGGACGGTGAAATTTATGAAACACCGAGTCAGGCATTCGAAACCGTCAAGGTGGAGAATGCCATTTTTGCTAAGGAAGAGAAGAAGCCGTCCATTTCTTCGTACAAGCAGACCGCTGAGGTGGTGAAGAGTGGAGAAGCCCCAGGTTGGGGAAGGATGATTGATATCGCCGCCAAGGAAGACAGGTTCGGGGTTGGTTATCAGCCGGGCCGAGGCTCGTCTGGACAGAGCAGAGGACGTCGTCAACCATTCACGTTCACCAGTGCTGGAATGCTGGATCCAGATCGCATCTGTGTGGTGGGTGAAGAGATCGACAATGACTGCGAGCTCGACTCGTGGATAAAACCGTGCGTACCAGGGATGGAGATCCAGAACTGGAAGGCCGAAAAGATCATCACTGTCACTCTACGTGAAGAGTAATATTTCTGTTTTTCAATTCTGACTGCATGAAAACCATACGTTTTGCCCGAAACGTAATGGTTCATTGTAAGGGTCACCTCATGTGTTTCATTTTGCAATGTTTGCATCATCAATAAAAGGATGTTTTTCATTAAAAGCGGTGTTCCCTGTTTTTCATTTATTTTTGCAGTTTAAAACAAAAATAAAAATGGCAATGTTTGTTTTCATTTTTATTTTAATTTGCTTCGCTCCGGTTCTAAAGCAATGCATGAATCAACATTCATGCAGATGCGATCTTTCTCCGGATCTCATTTATAACAATCCTGTTACACCCTCATATGACTTCGACAATCCGATCTATCATGCTGAAGAAGAAGGCGAAGAAGATTGTGAACTGCCGGAGGAATTAGCCAGGTTGTTAAAATAAGAGGAGAAGGTGATTCAACCGCACGAGGAGCAAGTCGAGATTGTGAATCTGGGTACCGAGGAGGTCAGAAAGGAAGTGAAAGTTTGGGCTTCTTTGGAGGTAAATGTCAAGAGCAGAATGGTAGCCTTGTTGAAAGAGTATGTTGATATCTTCGCCTGGTCCTATCAAGATATGCCAGGGTTGGATACCGATATCGTTGTGCACAAGTTACCATTGAGAGCAGATTGTCCTCCAGTGAAGCAGAAGTTGCACAGAATTCGACCTGAGATGGCCATGAAAATTAAAGAGGAAGTACAGAAGCAGTTGGATGTTGGTTTCCTAGCTGTTACTAATTATCCACCTTGGGTCACGAATATTGTGCCGGTCCCTAAGAAGGATGGAAAGGTGAGAATGTGTGTGGACTACCGGGATTTGAACAGAGCTAGCCCGAAGGATGATTTCCCACTACCTCATATCGATGTGTTGGTAGACAATACAACTCAATTCTCGGTGTTTTCCTTCATGGATGGCTTTTCAGGTTATAATCAAATTAAAATGTCGCCAGATGATATGGAGAAAACAACGTTCATCACACCGTGGGGCACTTTTTGCTATAAGGTGATGCCATTCGGTCTCAAGAACGCCAGTGCTACATATCAAAGGGCTATGGTGACTTTGTTTAATGATACGATTCATCATGAAATTGAATGTTATGTTGATGACATGATAGCAAAGTCCCAAACAAAAGAGGGGCATCTGGTAGATCTGGCCAAGCTGTTTGACCGGTTGAGACAATTCAGACTGAGGTTGAATCCGAATAAGTGCACTTTCGGAGTGCGGTCCGGTAAGTTGCTGGGGTTTATTGTGAGTGAAAGAGGAATCGAGGTTGATCCTGCTAAAGTAAAAGCGATACAAGAAATGCCTGAACCGAGAACAGAAAAAGAGGTTAGTGGTTTCTTAGGTAGATTGAACTACATTTTGCGGTTCATATCTCATCTAACTACCACGTGTGAACCCATATTCAAGTTGTTGAGAAAAGATCAAACGGTCAGGTGGAATGATGATTGCCAAGCGGCATTTGAAAAAATAAAAGAATATTTGCAGGAGCCTCCGATTCTGATGCCTCCTGTGGAAGGACGACCGTTAATTCTGTACTTGACAGTCCTCGAGGGGTCTATGGGGTGTGTGCTGGGGCAGCATGACGAGTCTGGTCGAAAAGAGCATGCAATTTACTACCTTAGCAAAAAGTTTACCGACTGTGAAATAAGATATTCACTGCTCGAGAAAACTTGTTGTGCTTTGGTATGGGCTGCTCGCCGACTGAGATAGTATATGCTGGTTCATACCACTTTGTTGATTTCCAAGATGGATCCGATCAAGTATATTTTTGAGAAGCCAGCATTGACCGGACGGGTTGCTAGGTGGCAAATGATTTTGACTGAATATGATATCCAGTACACCTCTTAGAAAGCGATAAAGGGGAGTGTATTGTCTGATTACCTCGCCCAGCAACCCATTGAGGATTATCAACCGATGAAGTTTGAATTCCCTGATGAGGACATCATGTTTCTCAAATCGAAAGATTGTGAGGAACCAATCCCGGATGAGGGGCCTGACCCTGAATCCGAATGGATTCTGATGTTTGATGGGGCCGTTAACGTGAATGGTAGTGGAGTTGGTGCTGTTTTGGTTACGCCGAAAGGATCCCACATTCCTTTTGCTGCCCGGCTAACATTTGAGTGCACCAACAATGTGGCTGAATACGAAGCTTGCATCTTGGGGATTGAAGAGGCGATTGATTTGTGGATCAAGAACCTTGTTATCTATGGAGATTCAACTTTGGTTGTGAACCAGGTTAACGGGAAATGGTATACGCATCAATCTCATTTAATTCCATACCGGGACTATACGAGGAGGTTGTTGACGTTTTTCACCAAGGTGAAATTGCACCATGTGCCAAGAGAGGAAAATCCTTTGGCAGATGCTTTGGCTACTCTGGCTGCCTTGATTAAGGTGCAGTGGTAGAATCAGTTCCCTAGTGTTGAGGTGGGACGTCTGGATAGACCAGCTTATGTGTTTGCTGTCGACACAGCGCCTGATGATGAAAAGCCGTGGTATTATGATATCAAGCGCTATTTGGAAACCCAGGAATATCCTGAGGGAGCATCCAAGAAGGACCGAAAGACTCTGAGGAGGTTGGCCATGGTGTTCTATCTGAACAAGGATGGGGTTTTGTACAAGCGGAATTTCGATTGGGTTTTGCTCAGATGTGTCGATGACAAAGAAGCAGGCCAATTGATGAAAGAGGTACACGAGGGGTCGTTTGGTACCCATGCCAGTGGGAATGCAATGGTGAAAAAGCTGCTGAGAGCTGGATATTATTGGATGACAGTGGAGGCCCAGTGTTTCAATTTCGTGCGGAAGTGTCATAAATGCCAGATTTATGCTGACAAGGTGCACGTACCTCCAAATCCATTGAGTTTAATGTCGTCTCCGTGGCCGTTTGCTATGTGGGGCATTGATATGATCAGAAAGATTGAGCCTACGGCTTCGAATGGGCACCAGTTCATATTAGTGGCTATTGATTACTTCACCAAGTGGGTGGAAGCAGCCTCTTATGCCAATGTGACGAAGCAGGTCGTTGCCAGATTCTTGAAAAGAGACATCATTTGCAGATATGGGGTTCCCGAAAGAATCATTACTGATAATGGTTCTAATCTTAACAATAAGATGATGGCAGAACTGTACCGGGAATTCAAAATAGAGCATCACAATTCTTCTCCTTATCGTTCGAAGATGAATGGGGCGGTCGAGGCAGCTAATAAGAATATAAAGAAGATTGTGCAGGAAATGGTTGTGACCTATAAGGATTGGCACGAGATGTTGCCGTTTGCATTGCATGGGTATCGAACCTCGGTGCGTACGTCTACTGGGGCAACGCCTTTCTCGCTTGTGTATGGGATGGAAGCCGTGCTACCAGTTGAGGTTCAGATTCCGTCGTTGAGAGTCCTGATGGATGTGAAATTGGAAGAGGCGGAATGGGTAAGGACTCGGTACGAAGAGTTGAGCCTGATTGAGGAAAAGAGGCTGGCAGCCATTTGTCATGGGCAGTTGTACCAGCAGCGAATGAAGCGTGCTTTTGACCGAAAGGTACGACCTCGGGTATATCACGCAGGAGATATGGTGTTGAAAAGGATCCTTCCTCCTCAGAGCGATTGTAGGGGCAAGTGGACACCCAATTATGAAGGTCCATTCGTGGTCAAGAAGGTTTTCTCTGGAAGAGCCTTGTTGTTGACGACCATGGATGGCGAGGATTTTCCATCCCATGTGAATGCTGACGCAGTTAAAAAATACTTCATATAAGAGACCCGCCGGACGAAAAGAATAAAATAGTCCAGGCAAAAATGGGCATCCCGGCGAACCAGAAAAAATGAAAAAAGGTTCGAGCAAAAATTAGGGATAAAAAGAAAAAACTATACACCCGACAAGTCGAAAACCCCACAAGGGCGGCTTGGGCAAAAAAGGGTATCCCGGTGGACTAAAAACCCAAAAGGGCGGTCCAGGCAAAAGAGGGATTGAAACGAACAACTGCGTCTAGCATGATCGTTTGTGCTTTGGATATGACATGGACAATCCCCGGCAGGGATCGGTCGGAAGCGTCTTGCTCAGAAGGCAGAAAGTGCGGAGAGTCTTGAGGACATATGGGGTGTAACCGAGTTGGAACTCGATGAGATCACGGGTTCACATTGCCATTAGGATAGATTTTTCCTTTTGTGCGTAATTACCTCTTTTTAGGGATTGCTTCCTGTGTATTGCTCAGTTTCGAGCCACCTTTTTCAATCAATAAAATGCATATTCAGTCAAATAATTTTGTTTTTGTTTTCATTACCGCTTTGATTGCAAAAACATCAGTTTATTTTGATAAAGGATATTTGCATTTTGAGACATACAGGTCCCTTCCAATGCATGTTCATAAGATTGAAAACCGGAAATTTTATTTGGAAGGTTGAGTGACCCAGGTGTTGAAATTTTGGCGCCTGGGGCACGTTTTTATCTAACAATCTCTTTTGCAGGTGCTGTTAGATATTTTCACTCACTTGCAGGTTGTGATGTGAAGCTTTTTGACAAAAGATCTCCGTGGAGTCCAATCAGGGACAAAGGATTTGTAGAATAGCGAAAAGACGGCGAGAGAATTGCGACGATCCTTGAGTGTTAATCAAGAAGACTCTTCAAAGTCTGAGGTGGAAAGTTAATACTTTGGTTAGATGGTGGATACCATCATTCAACGCGTCGACAGGTGTTCCGTGTCGAAATATTCCGTATTTTCCCTGGCAGGGTCGGGATTGTTATCTCCCTAGTGGGTTCGAGATCGGTGTTTCCTCGGCAGTCAGGCCTGAAGGTTGTTGTTTCCCCTGGTGGGGTGGAGATTGTTATTTCCCCAGCAAGTCGGAAGATTGTTGTTTCCCCAGCAGAGGTGTGCGTCGGTAGCTGTTTCCCAGCGAAGTCCCCAAGCGGATCGGGTTCAGTGGAGGTCATCCCCAGGGAGGGTTATTCTTTCCCCAGCAGCAGTACTATTCCCAAGCAGGGTGGAGATTGGAGTGGTATCGAGTTCCTCAGCAGAGTGCCTCGAGTTCCCCAGTAGAGTCCCCTGAGGGGGATACTTTTTATGCATTCATCATTTAGATAAGCATAGCATATTGCATAACTCATTGCGTAGCATTTCCATGGTTATGGAGCATTACGCTAAAAAAAACTCATGCATAGGCATTGCAAGCATAAACTAGTCTCAAGTTGTGGTTACCGTTGGAGAATTGGTTTAACTGGTTGGAAGATCAACATCAGCATTGCAAGCATAAGCTAGTCTCAAGTCGTGGTTACCATTTGAGATTTGGTTTCACCGGATGATGAAGATGTTACTCTGAGGAGTTTAGCATCATGACGTTGGAGCAACGGTATTCCCTAGTAGTGCGATATTGGAGGAAGATTTCTGTCGTGCGAGATGGAAGTTGGAAGATGTTACTCTGAGGAGTTTAGCATCATGACGTTGGGTCAACAGTTTCCCCCCAGTAGTGCGATATTGAAGGAAGATTTCTGTCGTGCGAGATGGAAGTTTGAAGATGCTACTCTGAGGAGTTTAGCATCGTGACGTTGGGTCAACGATATTCCCCAGTAGTGCGATATTGGAGGAAGATTTCTGTCGTGCGAGATGGAAGTTGGAAGATGTTACTCTGAGGAGTTTAGCATCATGACGTTGGGTCAACGGTTTCCCCCAAGTAGTGCGATATTGGAGGAAGATATCTGTCGTGCGAGATGGAAGTTGGAAGATGTTACTCTGAGGAGTTTAACATCGTGACGTTGGGTCAACGGTATTCCCCAGTAGTGCGATATTGGAGGAAGATTTCTGTCGTGCGAGATGGAAGTTTGAAGATGTTACTCTGAGGAGTTTAGCATCGTGACGTTGGATCAACGATATTCCCCGATAGTGCGATACTGGAGGAAATTTCTGTTAGGCGGAGATGGAAATGATAATCAAAGAAATTTTGGTGTCAGAAAAAAAAAAAGAGAAAAAATCAATCAAAAGAAGAAGTTTTGGGGTTCAAGAAAAAGCAAAAATAAATAAATAATAATAATCCTCAGCGGATGCGGCATTCAGGCCATGGATATTCTTGTGTTACCATTTATTTTGGTATCCAGGTCAACATTCTTTTCAGTATTCAGGCCGACTTTCACCGTACCAGACGGATTTTTCTTTTAAGATCGCTTCTTTGCCGATTCCCTTGTCTTGGTTGAACTTTTCTTCAGATTTTGATCTTCTACTGATGTCAGATGAAGAGTTCTTGACATTTGGTCTACCTTTTTGATCAACCTTCTTTATGAACTTGTTGAATTGTCTTCCAAGCATGGCTATAGCTTCTGATATGCTTTCATCACCTCCAATACTTCCTTCTTCTGAATCCTCTTCAGTATTTGATACGAAAGCTATGCTTTTGTTTTTCTTTTCAACATTCTCACACAAGCCCATTTCAAAAGTTTGGAGAGAACCAATAAGCTCATCAACCTTCATATTGCAGATATCTTGAGCCTCTTCTATAGCAGTAACCTTCATGGCAAATCTCTTGGGCAATGATCTGAGAATTTTTCTTACAAGTTTTTCTTCAGACATTTTCTCTCCTAAGCCTCCAGAAGTGTTGGCAATTTCAAGAACATTCATGTGGAAGTCATGAATAGTCTCATCCTCTTTCATCCTCAGATTTTCAAACTTAGTAGTCAGCATCTGAAGTTTAGACATCCTTACCTTGGAGGTACCTTCATGAGTTGTTTTGAGAGTATCCCAAACTTCTTTAGCCAGCTCACAGTGATGCACCAGTCTGAAGATGTTCTTATTTATCCCATTGAACAGTGCATTCAAGGCCCTAGAGTTTCCAAGGGCTAATGCCTCTTGCTCCTTGTCCCACTCTTCTTCAAGAATTTGCATAATGATTCCATCTTTACCTGTCTTCATTGGATGTTCCCATCCTTTGTTGACAGCTCTCTAGACCTTGCTATCCAAAGACCTCAAGAAGGCTATCATACGAGGTTTCCAGTCATCATAGTTAGAACCATCCAGCATGGGTGGTCTATTTGAGAATCCTACATCCTTGTCCATGGTACTAGAAAGTAACGTCCCTAGATCTCACCCAAAAATTAACAGGCAGGGTGCCTGCTCTGATGCCAATTGAAATTCTAGTAACAGACTATCGATGTCACACTGGATGTTATGACATCCAATTCTGCGCATACAGGAAATGTATGCAGAAGGTAAATGAAAAATGCAGTAAAAGACACAGACAATTGTTTACCCAGTTCGGTGACAAACACACCTACGTCTGGGGGCTACCAAGCCAAGGAGGAAATCCACTATAAGCAGTATTAATTCAGGACTTAAACCAACTGTTTAATCCTATCACTTAAGACCTACCCAATGCAATTTCAATCTAAACTAAGACCAGAGTTCCTACTCACTCCCCCTCAATCACCACAGTGATTACAACCTTTAATTAGTTTAAAGTCAATGATGAAGTTATACTTCAAACAACTCTTGATTGTGCTTAACAGCTTTAATCAAGAAATACAGCACTCACGCTTAAAAGCTTAGAGTGACACAACAATTACAACTCAATGAACACCCTAGTCCAATGCAATCATCTAGGTGATAATTGCTTGGCTCACAAGTACAACCTAATACAAGACAAAATAAAAGTACAACAGTGAAATATGATGATATAATAAATTCTTCACGCTTCAAACCCTCAAGTTGCTGAAAGTAGGATTGCCATCCTTTTATAATGCAGCACTTGGGCCTTGTACTTGAATTTCCTAAAATTAAGGTTAAGCAAATTAACCTAATTTCCACATATTAGGGTGCTAACAAATAGGCTATATACTAGGCCTCTTAATTGTAGCTCAGTTGTTAGTTTCCTGGATTTTAGCTCAGCTGTTAGATTCCTGAAAAGTAGCCTGAGAAAAATACTGAAACAGAAAAACTAACTAGCCTATACTTTAGCATATGCTGTCAGGAATGAATGTCACAACATTCAGTTTGACGTCCAGAACATAGTCCATATGCTAGACAACTTTAATTATAGCTCAGTTGTTGGTTTCCTGAAACAACAGCCTGTGATAAATACTGAACTATACCAGAAAAACTAACTGGCCTATAATTCAGTATCTGCTGTCAGGAATGAATGTCATAACATTCAGTTTGACATCCAGACAATAGGCTATGTGTTAGGTCTGTTATTCTCCTGAAAACAGCCTGAAATAAATACTGAACTATAACAGAAAAACCAACTAGCCTATAGTTCAGTATCTGCTGTCAGGAATGAATGTCATAACATTCAGTTTGACATCCAGACAATAGGTTGTGTGCCAGGTCTGTTATTCTCCTGAAAAACAACCTGAAATAAATACTGAACTATAACAGAAAAACCAACTAGCCTATAGTTCAGTATCTGCTGTCAGGAATGAATGTCATAACATTCAGTTTGACATTCAGTAAATCATGTATTAGCTAATCCTGCAGCATACTACTCAAGCATGTCATGACATCAGTCCAGACATCAGAGTACAGTAAGTGTTTTAACACAAAATGCAGCCAATCAAAAACATCTACAATCTCTAATTTACCTTATTTTTCTAAAAACTCTCATTTATCACTATTTATATTACTTTATTTATTATTATTCTATATTTCTACTCATTTTAAAATTAATTAAAAAAATTCTAATAAATTTCTACCATTTTTCCTAACTCCCACCAACATACCCATTAATGTCACATATCACATATATTCACCAAATAATAATAAAAAGCATATTAAGACACTCAATAATAAATAAAATGCAGCTAAATTCAGTTAAATAATTTAATTAAATTTAGGGTGTTACAACTATCCTCCGCTTATAGAATTTTCGCTCTCGACAATTACCTGGATGAAATAGCTTCAGATAAGACTCTTTCATCTGACTATTCAACTCCCACGTTATGCTTCCTTAAGAAGGTACTCCCCACATAACTTTTACCAATAAAGTTTATTTACCACTCAAGTGTTTCACCTCTCGATCATCAATTCACAATGGCGATGCCTCCACAGTCAAGTTATCTCTCACTTGTACATCATCCATCTAAATCACATGAGACGGATATGGAACATACTTCTGAAGTTGAGACACATAAAAATACTGTGAAGATTCGAACGAAGTGTTGGTAAAGCAAATCAGTAGGCCACTTATCTTACCCTCTTCAAAATACGGTAAGGACTAATAAAATGTGGCGTAAGCTTTCGAGATTTCAAAGCACGACTAACACCTGGCACATGAGTGACTCTCAAGAACACATTATCTCCCTCTCAGAGTTTATTTTTTTTCCTCCTCTTATCATGATAATTCTACTGTCTATTATGTGAAGCTTTGATATTCTCATGAATCATCTTGATCTTCTCAATCGTCTGTGGAACAATTTTTAGCCAAAGTATAACACTTTCACCATAATCACACTAATACAAAGGTGCCCTACACCTTCTACCATATAAAGCATAAAAATGATGCATTCCAATGCTAGAATGGAAAATGTTGTTGTAGGTGAACTCAATCAAATACAAGTAAGTATCCCAATTACCTTATTGCTCCAACACACAAGCTCTCAACAAATGTTCCAACGATTGGATGGTTATGTAAATTGATAATCATCTCGATATAAACCTCAGTCAACTTATGCAACAAATAGCTGGTCTTTATCGGAATAAAATTAGCCGATTTAATCAGCATATCCATCATAACCCAAATCTAATCACTTCCTTTATAAGTCTTAAGCAAACTCGTCACAACATCCATAATAATATTGTCCCATTTCCACCCCAGAATACTCAGCGGTTGCATCAATCATGACAACTTCTGATGCTCGATCTTTGACTTCTGGCCAGTCAAATAAGAACACATAAACTCAACAACATCCTTCTTCATCCATGGCCACCAATAAATATTCTTAAGATCTTGATACATCTTAGTTGTGTAACACCTCAAAATTTGCCCTCCTGTTCTTGGGACTAGTTTGACATATTGCATTTCATTTTTTAGGACATTAGGCATTGCATTTTTGCAT
The DNA here is from genome assembly GCF_024323335.1 of Lathyrus oleraceus. Taxonomy (NCBI): domain Eukaryota; kingdom Viridiplantae; phylum Streptophyta; class Magnoliopsida; order Fabales; family Fabaceae; genus Lathyrus; species Lathyrus oleraceus. The sequence goes on along the minus strand of NC_066584.1, from coordinate 50,877,690 downwards.
ATCATTTGAAAATAAGAAAAGATCTTCCTCCAAAGTCTTCTTAGAGATGGAGATGTTACATGATTCAAGCCTAAGGGTTTCTATGGATTGATGATCAACCATCTGGGGGTTTGGACTTCAGTTAGGGTTTCCTGATCCTTCAAAGGTCTTCAGTATTATCTTGTATGCAAGGATATGTCACCATCATCATGGTTATGTCATCCTCAAGGGCTTCATTGTTCATGCTCAGGTTCCTCTGGATTAGGGTTTTGACCTCTAGTCAACCCTGATCATTGCCTTTCTTCCAGCCAGAGTTTATCAAGGAGATGAGGTATTTTATTGAGATGGAGATCACATGATCATTGTATTGAGCTTATTGGAGCTAGGGTTTCATTTCTGCGCAAATTCCTCAAGTGGTAGAGGCACAAGCTGATCAGGGCATTGCAAGGTCATTTGAGGACCAAACAAGTCAACTGTGCAAGAGCTGAGGGCTATGAGGTGGGGAAATGAGTTTCAACACTTCAATCATGTTCAAAAGAGGTTCACTTGACATTTCAAACATCTATCTTGAAGATTTTGAAGTCAGGGCAAAAGTTTCCAAAATGGAAAGTGACCTGTAATTGAAAGTTTCCAAAAATGGCAAGTTTTTGGTTCACATTAAACTTGATTTTTCAACATCAAAGAAGCTTCAAATGGATTGTTTGTGAACATGAAAGTTGAATATATTTCTCTCCTCTTTTCAAAAAGTCCAAAATCATGATCGTATGATGAATGGTTGAGAAGTTATGGCCAAATGATCACAAAGTATACATGGAATTTCAAAGTGGCATAACTTTTGATCCAAAACTCCAAATTGACCCACTCTTTTTGCAAAATGCTTGTCATGACCAATACTTTTCAAATCAACCATTGCCTTGCATGGAAAATGCTCATGTGATCATGTGTTCATTCATATGCATTTTGGAGGGAAAATTGACAATTTAAATTTGGTGAATCACATGTGCAAAATACCACTTCCATTGTGTTTATTAGATGACTTTAAGTGGATTTGGACCATTGCATGACACTATTCACGTATGGTTTATGCATGCACCCTCATTATTCATTTTTGGCAAAACACCTATTATTTCACTAATTTTAATTAATCAAGCCTAATGTGGATTAGCAAAGTCATTAGCATACCATATAAATAGATAATCATAACAGAATTTGCTCATAATCACAATTCTAGATCTAGAATTCATTCTTCCCTCCATTTTTCTCTCTCCTTGGATTTCAAATTTTCTTCACACAACCACAAGATTTCTTCATAGATCCTTCATCCTCATGGAATTTGGAGCATGATTCATCCATTTTTCGTGGCAATTGAGCTGGTTTTGAAGACATTCAAGCACATGAACATGTCAATGGAAAGTTGAAATTCAACAAGATTCAAGAGGATCCGAGTGCTGATTCCTATTCAAAGCTTCAAAAGAGGTGTTAGAGAGAAGATATGGAGCTTGTGGAGGCTTGAACACGTGATTTGAAGCACTGCCATTCCAAGTAAGTGGATTTTCGACCTTCATTATTTGCCAATTCATGTACATGATTAGGAAGATCTTGTTGTGGTGATCATTCTGATATAAGTAGATTTAATTTTGGCTTAGAAATGAGGAAAGTATGTTGATTTAAAGTTTTGTACATGAAACTTCTTTGCTTCAATCTGTGCGTGTTAGTGAGTTTTAGGATGAATGAGCATGAGATTCGTGATCTACTCGTTGAGGCCTTTCCAACCATATGCGTTTCATTAAATTCTGGGGAAAAAAATTGCTTCTCCGCCGCCTGGCTGGCCGGAGAAGACGGTTGAAACAACCGTCCGTCGCCGCCAGCTACAGTGTTAGGGTTTTCCTGGCTTTGGATCTAAACGCGGCGTTTTGGAGAGCTTAGGGACCGTCCACACGCAGGTTCGATCCTGGCGTATTACACTTTTCCAAATAATTTCAATTGCGTGCTCCTTGTGACCTTCTGTACGTGAGTTCGAGCCTTGGCCTCTACATGTTTGGTTCATTTATTTGTTAAGCGCATTTTTGGCCTTCCACACCTGCGCTCGATTCCTGGCTTTGGCAATTTGTGAATTAATTTTGTGAGCGCCTTTTGCCAACCTCCATAACCTGTGTTCAAGTTCTGGCTGAGGCATACTCTAATTTTCATTTGGTTTTCATTTTCCATGTTTCTTTTATTATTTCAAATATTTTCTCCAACTTCTAAAAACCATAAAAAATGTTAGACATGTCCAATTTGATCCAGGTTTTTTTTTCACATTCTTGTTGCAATGTCTATTATTTTGTGATGTTTATTTCTTGATTTTTTCCTTTCTGGATTTTTATTTGTTGATTTTTGATTGTACATTGTGCCATGATGACATGTTGAATTCATTTGCTTATGAAATGCTCATGATTTGTCCAATTGGCTTGAAATTTGACATGCTTGTTCCTAACATGTGACTGGATTTTTGAGAATTGGTTTGGCATTTTTATCATGTTCTACCACTGTTTGGGACACATGGACATGTTGTGTGACAATTGGTGTCACAATATTTGATGTTGCATTTGTACATTTTCATTCATATGCCATTTGATCTCTTCTGGAGTTGAATTTTTGTATGATGTTCATTCTTAACATGATAAGCTGGTATAAAAATTTTCATGATCATTGGATTCATTTCTGTTTTAATGTGAATTTTCTATGTTTGATGTCCAATTTTGATCACATTGTTTGCCTTTGCCTTATCATGTTCATTTGATGGCTTTGCTTTTTGATTTGGCTTTGGTACTTTTGAGGACTCTTTCTTGCTTGAATGATTGTGGTTCATGTGAAATGTTGACTTCTGTTTTGGTCATTTGACTTGCCTTTGGCCCTAGTCTTTGTACTAGTGGTTTGTACTCACCAATTGTGTTTGTGTTTCAGGTATCTAGCACTAATGGTTGGTTTGCTCATTATTTGAGATGCAAGTTGCTTTGTTTACTAACTATTGTTGTGTTGTAGGTCCATTGGTGTGATGAACTCACTTGAGTGATTGCAATTTGTGACTTGCATTGTGTAGATATTGAATAATTCCACTGTGTTGTCTGTTTGGTTTTCTGAATACAATACTGATTGTTTGGCTTTTGTACAGGTATATTAGTCGCTATTAGCTTGATTTGCTTTACTTGGGAGTGTGGTTGGTACACCACTGAGGTAGTTTAGCCTTCTAACTCCATGTAGTCTGGAAGCCCTGTCGCTTTTTTTGGCAGGCGTTTGGTTGAAGTCCTCCTTAAGAGGCAATGACTGTGTTTGTTTATATTTGTGCCAAAGACCTCCTTGTCGAGGCATGTTACTTGTTAAGTCCTCCTAAGCGAAGAGGCAATTGACAGATAGAAGGGACTAGCAGCCAGTCCCCTGTTAATCGTTGAGTCGTTCATTATGCTCGCACTACGTGCTGACGCTCTTGAACCTAACCCAAGATCCTTGTATAGAGTCGGTCAAGTGGAATAGGGTCCCTCTTTCTGGACCCCCACGCTTTCCTTGATTCAAGCTCACCCAGGCCAGGGTTAAGAGCTATGAGGTCAAATCCTCATTACTTTTCATCTGCTCACCCTGACGGTCAATGTCAGTGGTTATGAGCTTCGGACACCCATACAGTTTTGGCTTGTTTGTCGAGGTTGATATGACCCCTTGACTAAAGCCCAACCAGTTTGTCTGAGCCTCTTGTTTGTGTATAGAGTGTGATGATTGCTTTTGATATGTTTATCTGCTTTTCACTTCTTATCTCCTGTTCTGTAGGAGTCGTATGATCAACTTTCGAGGAAGTTGAACGTACGTAGAGATAGACTCGAGTTGACTCACTGCCTGTGTGAGTCAAACTCTTGTTAGAGACCTCAACCTAGGGTTATAATTTGCATGACGACTATTAGGCTCGAGTCAGTCTCCCTTTTAGTTCGTTATTCCCTTGGTCTCTGGTTAGGAGAGTTTCTCCCCTGTTAAGGGGAACTACGTCGCCCTAATTCTCATACCAGATGAGATACGTAGGCAGGAGATCGTGCGAGATCTCTCCGAGCACCCTTTTTCTTTTTGTGTGTGTTTTGCGTGACAGCTATTAGGTCTGAGTTCCCGACTCCCTAGTAGTTTGTGCATTCAACCTTTTGTTTCTTTTGACGTCTCAGTGTCTTCTTGGTGTTTGTGTGACGACTATTAGGCTCGAGTTCCAGACTCCCTTTTAGTTTGTCAGTTGGAGAACCTTTGGTGTTCGCTGGTTAGCGATTGCTTGTTTGTTTGGAGTCGGATGTAAGCCCAGCTATTGGCATTCAGTTTCCTTGTTTGCTTTTGTTTGGAGTTGGATGTAAGCCCGGCTATTGGCATTCTGTTTCCTTGTTTGCCTTTGTTTGGAGTCGGATATAAGTCCAGCTATTGGCATTCTGTTTCCTTGTTGAGTTTCTTTTGACGTCTCAGCGTCTGTGTTGTGTTTTGTTTCAGCGTGCGTTAGCCGAACTACGACAGCTCTAATTCTCATTCCAGATGAGATACGTAGGCATAGGATGCGATAATCTAGCGAGCCTGTTTCCCATTTCCCCGAACTACGTCGACTCTGATGTTTGTTTCTGACGAACTACGTAGGCCCAGGATGCGATATCCTGCCGAGTCCACTTCCTCCGTCTTCTTTCACTTGTTTTGTTATTCTAGTGTGTGCATTCTTTGAGCAGTTTATCAGCAACCTTTTCCTATTCTTTTGAGCGTGGATCCCGTCGAGTACGGCGGACGTGAGGGGTGCTAATACCTTCCCCTTGCGTAACCGACTCCCGTACCTTGCAATCTCTGGTCGTAAGACCGTTCCTTTCCCATTTCTTAGGTTAGTCCAGCGCTTCCTTTCCGTCATAGGATGAATAGCGTCGGTGGCGGCTCTGTAAACTTGTTTTTTCCGCCGATTGTTTTTCGCATTGCGACAAGTTGCACCCAGAGGAATACTCAAACCATTTATATGATCTTCTTCTTTAAGAATACTCTTCTTAATCTCTTGCACATCTTGAAAGCAAACTCTATCGCGGAACCTCATGACACTATTCTCATTAATTCTAAAATATACTTTTTTTACCTTGATTGATCAACACTAACCGATCAATTAATCCTCAGTCGACTTTCTGACTCTCTCTGATCTCTTCAAGAATACCACTAGTCAACTTCAACATACCCAACTTCACATTATTATGAGTCATCTTACACACCAAACTAAGATTTCAAAATTGTTCAATCAAATCCAATTCTCATACCATGAGCTTCGACATATGTAAATACTTCCTACTCAAATCATTTGTCACAACATTGGCTTTACTAGGGTAGTAACTCAAACCAAAATCATAATCCTTCAGGAATTCAAGCCACTTCTTCTGCCTCATATTCAGTTCCTTATGATCAAACAAATACTTCAAACTCTTATGATTACTGAACACTTCAAATCTAAAGCCATACAAATAATGTCTCCAAACTTTAAGTACAAACACCACAGTTGCTAACTGCAAATCGTGGGTATGATAATTCCTCTCATGAACTTTAAGTTGTCTCAAAGCATAAGCCACAACCTAACCATTCTGCATAAGCACACCACCTAAACCCATATTAGAAGTATCATAATACACAATAAAAGATTCACTTGGACTATGCAAAATCAAAATCGACGTTGACGTCAATTTCTTCTTAAGCTCTTGAAAACTATTTTCACATTGAATATGCCACACATACGCTTGACCCTTTTAAGTCAATTGAGTCAAAGGTAAAGCTAACTTCGAAAAGCCTTTTGTAAACCTTTTGTAATAACTAGCCAAATCTAAAAAAAATCTGATCTTTGTAACTGACTTCAGAGTCTCCCACTGCAACACATCATCAATCTTCGATGGATCAACTAATACACGACAACTAGAAATCACATAACCAAGTAAACTCGCTTCACACAACCATAATTCACATATGGAAAACTTTGCATACATCTTATTCTCTTGTAAGGTCTATAACACAACTTTCAAATGCTCTTCATGATCTTTATCTGACTTCGAATACACCAAGTTGTCGTTGATGAATACCACAACAAACTGATCCAAATAATGATGAAAAATCCTATTCATGCACTCCATGAATAATACATTTGGTGCTTTAGACACACTAAATGGCATCACTGAATACTCGTAGTGAACATATTGAGTCCTAAATGCAGATTCGTAATATCTTTTTGCTTCACACGAATTTGATGATAACTTGATCGCAAATCTATCTTAATGAACATGCAAACACCAATTAGTTGATCCATCAGATCTTCGATTCTGATAAGAGGATACTTATTCTTGATAGTAACCTTATTCGGCTTTGAATAATCAACACACAACCTCATGCTACCATCTTTCTTCTTGACCAACAACATTGACCCTCCCCAAGGTGAAATATTAGGTCGAACAAACTTTTTATCAAGCCAATCCTCCAATTGTTTCTTCAACTTGCTCAAATCTGAAGCCAACATTCTATAAGTTGTCATCGATGCAAGACTGGTACCAAGTACTAAGTCTATGGATAACTCAACCTCATGCTATGGAAAAAAATAACTAGTATCTGTCGCAACCTGAAAAATACAGTGCGAAAAAAAAATAACCGGCGAAAGAAAAAGACAGAAGAGTCGCCACCGTGCGTTATTCATCCCAAAGGAGAGAAAGGAAACGCTCGAAGTAAACCTGAAAAAAGGAAAGGACAAGACAGGGTCTCGCAACCAAATCTTGGGTTCGGGAGTCGGTTATGCGAAGGGAAGGTATTAGCACCCCTACGCATCCATAGTACTCTACGGGATCCACTTTTGTAGTTTTTGTCTAAAGGGTGTGGGTTTATCTTGTGCTGTTTGCCAAAAAAACAAAAAGGGTTAAATGAAAATGACTCGCGCGGATGTCGCATCCACTGCATACGTATCTCATCTGAATATGAGAATCAGAGTCTTCGTAGCTCGGCTGACCTATGAGTTGGGGGGATGTGTGCTCGCTAAGACATTGCGTCTTATGCCTACGTATCTCATCTGGAATGAGAATCAGAGCAAGCCGTAGTTCGGCTAACTACGGGGTTATGAATTGGGTTTTGGACGAACAACGTTACTACGCAATCTACCGGATGCTCGACCTTTGGAGACTTACTCGCCTGTAGTAGAAGGAGTAAACGTGTTGCTTTGGGTTTTAGGGTTTGGGATGCTCGAGGGCAAAAAGGCAGTCCTTGACGAAGGAACCGCGCTACCTGCAGGGATATGAATACAAAACACAAAACATGTATCTTAAAGTAAAATGCCACCAAGGGGCTCAAACATTGCCTCCTATCGAGGTCTTCCAGCTAAGAAAGCGATAAAGTATGAGAAAGGGAAAAAATTACCACACGGATAAAGATCCGAAGCTATAGCAGTTAAAGGGGCAAGAAACCCTGAAATGTCTCCAGCTGGACCGTCAAAGGAAATCAGTCAACACGGATAATCAGAATAAAACTCCAGAGGGTATCCCACAAATAAAGTGGGAAACCACGCGAGTGTCTCTGCGAAAGCCATGTGAGCCCTCACAAAACTCGACAAAGGGTTAGAGTAGTAGGATGAAGTCAAGAGAAAACAATGCCATGGAAACACAAGACAGGTTAGAATAAACAAAATAGGGTAACCCAAAGTTGCCCCTAAATTAAAATGTAACCACATGAATAATTCCATCAAAATTCACAAAAGGCTCACAAAAAGGTATCAAATTCACCCATAATACCTCATACATTTAGAGCATTCAAATAAAAGGCATAAAGATGATGGATATAGGGCAAACCTGATTGGAGAGCTTGATTGAGTTGCGCCCGTGAGGTTTACAAGTTGAGTTCCTTTCAGGGTTTGGAGGTTGCTCTGAACTCTGTTGGCTTTTCTCTCACTATCTTTTCCTCAGGGTTTTGCTTCTCTTCCTTCTTTCTCCAGTGAATCTCCCAGTGTAACTCCAAGTGTAACTCCAAGTGTGTTTTCCTCTACTGAAACTTCAGTATTTATAGACTGATTTTCGTGGGTAATGGGCTCAAATGAGGGAGACCCAAGTCCAAAATAATTTGTTATATTTTATTTTTTTATTTATTTTATTTATTTAATTAATTAATTAATTAATTAATTAATTTTTTTGTTTTTTTTTTGTTTTGTTTTTTTTTTTTTTCCAGGAAAAATGAAGGGTAAATTTTGGGGTATTACAGCTGCCCCTATTCAATCAACTGGAGACCCGGAAAGAAGATGGCAGTTGCTTTCGTACTTTCGAGGTATCAAGGGATTGAATACAATAAAAGCCCAAAAATTTGCACTGAAGTGAAGTGAAGTAACAATGTATGTCAGAATCAGCAAAGAGGTGGTCTTGAAAGAAGAATTCGTCTGGTACGGTGAGAGTCAGTTTGAATATCGAAAAAGAATGTTAAACTGGATACCAAAATAAATGGTAACACAGAAATAACCATGGCTTGAATGCCGCTCATCAGTCTGAATACTGGAAAGGATTTCGATCTGAACATCGGAAAATGGGCCTGAATGCCACAAGTCGCATCGACCTGAACGTCGGAACCTTCTTCGATCTGAACATCGGAAAATTGGCCTGAATGCCACTTCGATCTGAATATCGGAAAATTGGCCTGAATGCCACTTCGATCTGAATACCGGGAAACTGGCCTGAATGCCACAAGTTGCATCGACCTGAACGTCGGAAACTTCTTCGATCTGAACATCGAAACACTGGCCTGAATGCCACTTCGGTCTGGATACCGGAAAACTGGCCTGAATGCCACTTCGGTCTGGATACCGGGAAAACTGGCCTGAATGCCACAAGTTGCATCGACCTGAACGTCGGAAACTTCTTCGATCTGAACATCGGAACACTGGCTTGAATGCCACTTCGGTCTGGATACCGGAAAACTGGCCTGAATGCCACTTCGGTCTGGATACCGGAAAAACTGGCCTGAATGCCACAAGTTGCATCGACCTGAACGTCGGAAACTTCTTCGATCTGAACATCGGAACACTGGCCTGAATGCCACTTCGGTCTGGATACCGGAAAACTGGCCTGAATGCCACTTCGGTCTGGATACCGGAAAACTTCATGTCTGTCAGCATTGACAGAAATAGGGAATGATAATAGAGGCGGCGCATGGGCCAATGACACTTGCTGGGGATAACAAAGGTAAGTCATGAACAATCTTCAGTCTGAGTACTGGAAACAACTTCTAGCTTATCACTTGGGATACCGAGAATGTTTTATGCTTACATGCGTATGTTTGAATTTTTCAATGGCGTAATGCTCCATGAAAATGGAAATGCTACGCGATTTGTAAGGATGCAATGCAATATGATTCTACATGCAGGGATGCGAAATGCTGGGTAGAATGCCAAGCTGAGGCAAGGGATCTGCTGGAGAAATGATCACCATCTTCTGGACCCTGGCAAGGCTGTTGGAGATGCACAGCGCAAAGAACTCTGTGGGGAGATGACTAGCCATGCGGTGTTCTGGCCATACCGAGACTCTGATCGGGGAAAGAATGGCATTGGAAGCCTGCTGCTGAGGAAAGCTACAATGATTCTGGCAACCAGGGTTTACGAGAGATGACTCAGCAGGGGGAGCAAACACTGATACGGTACCGAGGTTCTGCTTCAAGGAAAGAAACCATGGATCTGGCATTGGGATTATCGATCTGGCATCGAACTCTAAGGAGCAGCCACTTCTGCTGGGAAGATACAGTCTGGCATTGTCAACTCCGCTGGGGATATATAGTCTGACACTGTCAACTCTACTGGGGAGTGTATGTCTTGAAACAACCGCTTGGGGAAGTACGGTGGTGAGAAACTGCTGGGGATTGAAGAATCCAACACTCTAATCAGCTCTGCAGGGTCAAGACACTGAATTCGTCTGTTGGCGACTTCACTGGGGAAGATATTCACGATCATCTGCAGGAGATTTTAAGGAAATGCCCTGAGGGTATCTGTTCTGAATAGACGATCCAAAGCACTTAAAATTTACAGCAATTTTAAATGTTTATTAAGCCTGTACCTGTAAAGCCCTTATGTGTCATGATGCAATGTTTATCAAAAATTCGAACGTCATTTTTGCAAACAAAACAGTAAAATGAAAATGAAAACAGAGATATACTGAATAACATGATTTTATTGATTGAATGGCCTCTGAATAGGCATTTACATTAGGAAGCAATCCCTGGAAAGAGGTAATCGCACAATAGATAAAAACAGAAATTAATCTAATGGCAATGTGAAATGGATTTCTATTGGGTTCCAATTCTGCTATGACTTGCTCGTCTTCAAGATCCTCCAGATAATCAACCTTCTGAAAGAGTGATTGGACTGTTTCTTATCCTTCAAAAATTTCCAGTCATTGGCACGAGATGAGATTTAGAACTACTTAGAACGCAGTCATTCGCTTAATCCTTAACTTTTGCCTGGATCGCCCTTTTCGGGTTTTCAATCCACCGGGATACCCATTTTTGCCTAAGTTGCCTTTTCAGGTTTTCAACTTACCGGGTGTACGATCTTTTCATTTTTAATCCCTAATTTTTGCCCGAACCTTTTCATTTTCTTGGTTCGTCGGGATGCCCATTTTTGCCTGGACTACTCTTTTTACTGTCCAGCGGGTCTATTTTATGCGAAGTATTTTTTAACTGCGTCTGAGTTCACAGGGGAAGTGAAGTTTTCACCATCCATAGTTGCAAGCATTAAAGCCCCACCATCAAAAACCTTGGTGACGATATACGGTCCATCATAGTTAGGAGTCCACTTGCCCCTGCGATCTGTCTGAGGAGGAAGGATCCTTTTCAAAACTAAATCTCCGACTTGGAAACAACGAGGACGCACTTTCTGATCAAAGCTCTCTTCATCCGACTCTGATACAACTGCCCATGACAAATGGCTGCCATTCGCTTCTCTTCGATAAGACTCAACTCATTGAACCTTGTCCGAATCCATTCAGCTTCGTCTAGCTTGATATCCAACAAGACTCTTAGAGAAGGGATCTCCACTTCAACAGGTAGGACTGCTTCCATACCATACACAAGGGAGTAGGGGGTTGCCCCGGTCGATGTACGTACTGAAGTACGGTACCCATGCAAGGCGAAAGGTAGCATCTCATGCCAATCTCTGTACGTGACGACCATCTTCTGCACAATCTTCTTTATGTTCTTATTTGCCGCCTCAACAGCGCCGTTCATCTTAGGGCGGTAAGGGGAAGAGTTGTGATGCTAAATGTTGAAGTTCTGACACAACTCCTTCATCATTTTGTTGTTGAGATTAGAACCATTATCAGTAATGATTCTTTCGGGAATCCCATAGCGACAAATGATTTCTTTCTTGATGAAACGGGCAACCACATGTCTGGTGACATTCGCGAACGACGCTGCCTCGACCCACTTGGTGAAATAGTCGATGGCAACAAGGATGAAGCGATGCCCATTGGAAGCAGTCGGCTCAATCTTTCCAATCATGTCAATGCCCCACATGGCAAACGGCCACGGCGAAGACATCACATTTAGAGGATTCGGCGGTACATGCACCTTATCAGCATAAATCTGGCACTTATGACACTTCTGAGCATACTTGAAACAATCTGATTCCATGGTCATCCAATAATAACCCGCTCTCAACAATTTCTTAGCCATTGCATGTCCGCCGGCATGAGTACCGAAGGAACCTTCATGAACTTCCTGCATTAACATGTCCGCCTCGTGTCTGTCCACGCATCTGAGCAAAACCATGTCGAAGTTCCTCTTATACAGCACATCATCTTTGTTCAAGAAGAAACTGCCTGCCAATCTTCTCAAAGTCTTTCTGTCATTGTTGGATGCCCCTGCAGGGTACTCTTGATTCTTCAGAAAGCACTTGATATCGTGATACCAGGGCTTGTCATCGACTACCAGTTCAGCAGCAAACACATACGCGGCCCTGTCAAGGCGCATCACATCGATCCTGGGAGCATGGTTCCAACGAATTACCTTGATCATGGAGGATAGAGTAGCAAGTGCGTCTGCCATCTGGTTCTCATCACGAGGTATATGATACAATTTTACCGTTGTGAAGAAAGTCAAAAGTCTTCTCATGTAATCTCTGTAGGGGACCAGAGTGGGCTGGAGAGTATTCCAATCACCATTCACTTGATTGATCACCAGAGCTGAATCTCCGAAGATGTCCAGAGTCTTGATTCTCAGATCAATGGCTTGCTCAATACCCAAGATACAGGCCTCGTACTCAGCTTCATTATTTGTGCACTCAAAAGTCAAACGAGCGGTGAAAGGCATGTGGGCACCCTTCGGAGTAGTAATGACAGCGCCAATTCCACTACCTCTAGCATTGACAGCCCCATCAAACAACAAAGTCCACTTTTCGTTTGGATCAGGTCCCTTCTCAACAACTGGCTCTTCACAGTCTTTCATCTTGAGGAACATGATGTCTTCATCAGGGAATTCAAACTTCATTGGCTCATAATCATCAATCGGTTGCTCGGCAAGGTAGTCTGACAGAATACTCCCTTTGATGGCCTTCTGTGACGTGTACTGAATATCATACTCTGTTAAAATCATTTGCCAACGAGCGACCCTTCCGGTGAGAGCTGGCTTCTCGAATATGTATTTCACTGGATCCATCTTAGAAATCAACAAGGTAGTATGGTTCAACATATACTGTCTCAGTCGGCGAGCAGCCCAGGCCAAAGCACAACAAGTTTTCTCAGGCTGCGAATATTTGATTTCACAGTCGGTAAACTTTTTGCTAAGGTAGTATATGGCATGCTCTTTTTGACCAGACTCGTCATGCTGCCCCAATACACACCCCATCGAGTTCTCGGTCACTGATAGGTACATTATCAGAGGTCTCCCAGGAACTGGAGGTATAAGGATCGGAGGTTTCTGTAGATACTCTTTTATCTTCTCGAAAGCCCTTTGACAATCTTCATTCCACCTGATAGCCTGATCCTTCCTCAGCAATTTGAAAATTGGCTCACACGTGGTTGTTAGGTGAGAGATGAACCTTGCAATGTAGTTCAACCTCCCTAAGAAACTACGAACTTGCTTCTCTGTTCTTGGCTCAGACATTTCCTGTATTGCTTTTACTTTGTCAGGATCCACCTCAATCCCTTTTCCGCTAACAATAAAACCCAGCAATTTTCCCGATCTCACCCCGAAAGTGCACTTATTCGGATTAAGTCTCAGTTTGAATTTCCTCAAACGCTCAAACAGTTTCTGCAAATTCAACAAATGTTCTTCTTCTGTCTGAGATTTGGCAATCATATCGTCCACATAAACCTCGATTTCATGATGAATCATATCATGGAACAAAGTCACCATTGCTCGCTGATATGTTGCTCCGGCATTTTTCAGACCAAACGGCATCACCTTGTAGCAGAAGGTGCCCCATGGGGTTATGAAAGTTGTCTTTTCCATGTCTTCTGGTGCCATCTTGATTTGGTTATAGCCAAAAAAAGCCATCCATGAAGGAGAATACCGAGAACTGAGCTGTATTATCCACCAAAACGTCGATGTGAGGTAATGGGAAATCATCTTTAGGGCTAGCTCGGTTCAGATCCCGGTAGTCGACACACATCCGTACCTTTCCGTCCTTCTTAGGTACTGGGACGATGTTTGCAACCCATGGCGGATAATTGGTGACTGCTAGAAACCCTGCATCCAACTGCTTTTGTACTTCTTCCTTTATCTTGACAGCCATCTCTGGTCTTGTTCTTTTGAGCTTCTGCTTGACCGGAGGACAACCTTCTTTGAGAGGCAAGCGGTGCACCACGATGTCTGTGTCCAGCCCAGGCATGTCTTGATAAGACCAGGCGAAGATGTCAACGTATTCTTGCAGCAATTCAATCAGCCCTTTCTTCACATTGTCTTCTAAAGCAGCCCCTATCTTGATTTCTCTCTTGGTGTCCTCGGTGCCGAGATTAATCACTTCAACAGACTCTTGATGCGGTTGAATAACCCTTTCCTCTTGTTTTAATAACCTGGTAAGCTCTTCAGGGAGTTCACAGTCTTCATCACCCTCTTCTTCAGCTTGAAAGATTGGATTTTCAAAGTCGAAACGAGCCATAGCAGAACCGTTATCAATAGGATCCGGTGTTGTGCATCTGCATGAGTGATGGTATGTGCTTATGAGTGTGAACAAGAAGTGAAAACTAAACAAAACATTGCCATTTTTTTTATTTTGAAAAACTGCAAAAATAGAAAGACAGGGAACGAAATATTTGAATGCAAAAAGACGTCCTTTATTTATGATAAAAAATGCAAGTGTCACATAGATGGGCCCTATAATGAGTCATTACGCCCTGGGCGGAACGTAAGACTTGGATATGCATGAATAAACAAAGAAAATTACTCTTCAAGAAGAGTGACTTGGATAATCTCTTCAGAAGACCAATTGTTGATGACTTCACCCGGGATCTTCGGACGCACCCAATTGTCAATGTCACAATCACTATCCCCCTCTTCTTCGTTGACTGCAGAGACTTGACCATACTGAATGATGCCAGCGCTGGAGAAAGTAATCGGCCCCTGATGAGTCTGAGGCGTTGAAGTACACACATCCGAAACATCGGAATCCATTTCAGTTACATCATGGATTACAGAATCAGTAGGAACAACATCTGCGAATTCATTAGTAGCATCTTCAAACCCTTCTTCCTCAACCCCTTCTGCAGACTCTTGGACAGACAGACCCTCAACCTGGAGGATACCTTTGTCGAGCAAGGCCTGAATACCCTGCTGTAGTTTCAAACAACCTCCACTCTGAGTGGCACAATCCAAACAACCCTTCCCACAACCGGGGAAGACATCGGCCTTCAGCAAGCATCCTTTGATATCCAACAATGGAGTCTTCAACTTCAACACATCCTTAATGGGCTTGGCTTCTCCCTCTACCAAATTAACGTTCGCACCACCATGCTGGGGCATGGGATTGTTGACGACATTCGGAGCTGGTGCAAGGTCGATGGCCTTTGAATCTATGAGGTCCTGAACTACGTGCTTAAAAGCTTTGCAGTTCTCAATGTCATGGCCAGGTGCCCCAGAGTGGAAGCTACACCTAGCGTTGGCGTCGTAACCCACCGGAAGTCTACCAACAGGAGGAGCCAGAGTATGCAATTGCACAAGTTGTAGTTGTTGAAGACTAGAAAGCAACTGGGCATACGACATTGGAAGGGTGTCGAAACGCCGGTCCATCATCCTTTGCCTCTGTTGATAAGCGGGTCTGTTACCCGGTTGTTGCTGCTGTTGATACTGAGCTGGTTGACGTTGTGATTGTTGTTGTTGTAGTGGTGCTGCAGCTGGAATGGTCACAGCCGCAACATACGGTTGCTGATGATAATTCTGAAAATTATTCCTCCGGTTATCCCTGTTATGATAAGAAGATATGGCACTTGCATCCCCTTCTCTCCTCTTCTGTCCCTGAATGAACGGCTTCTTCACCCCTGATGAGGATCCACCTCCACTCTGGCTCTTATAGGTCTTTAGGTAATTCTCCACCCTTTCTCCAGTAGAGACCACATCAGCAAAGTTGGAAGCATTGCACCCCACCAGACGCTCCAGATAAGGTCCAGGCAGCGTATTCATGAACATGTTGGCCATTTCCTTTTCCAACATAGGAGGCTGAACACGGGAAGCTGTATCCCTCCAGCGTTGAGCGTATTCCCTGAAGCACTCATTGCTTTTAAGAGACAGATTCTGAAGTTGAGTTCTGTCCGGAGCCATGTCTGCATTATACTGATACTGCTTCACGAAAGCCTCTGCCAAATCCCTCCAGCAACGGATGTGGGCTCTGTCCAGCCTCATATACCATTCCAAGGATGCCCCAGCCAGGCTGTCCTGGAAGAAGTACATAAGTAGCTTCTCGTCGTCAGAGTATGCAACCATTTTACGGAAATAGGCTTGCACGTGAGTTTTGGGGCAAGAGCTGCCATTGTATTTGTCAAATATCGGGACCTTGAATTTCGGTGGCACTCTCACACCTGGGACCAAGCCCAAGTCAGCAACATCTACTCCCAGAAGATTCTGTCCTTCCACTGCTTTCAACCTCTCTTCCAATCTTCTAAACATGGGGTCCATGCCAAAGTCTTCCTGAAGCAAGGGGAACTGATCATCCTGACCATCCTGAATGGGTTGTAGACCGGAGGTGACATGTAGGATTGGGATAGGCCCCGGTCCATTGGGTCCATTAGCCTCTCCAGCTGGAGGATCAGCCAACGTCTCCGGTTGAGTAATAGGGGGATCCCTCTGTACCAACAATCTAAGCTCCTGCTGTCCTTGAGCCACCCCTTGAACCAAATCCATGAATTGATTCATGCGAATCTTCATCTCGGCGAGCTCTGCCTGTAGGCTTTCCATTACTCTCTGTTGGTTCCTCCGGGTACCGTATCGATGAATGCCTGAGTCAGCTACCCTGCTAGTGGGACACCAAACAAACTGAGAACACTGTGGCGGTACCTGTTATGCAAGACATGCGGATGACTATGCAAATGCAATGACATGTTTATCAATTCCAAAAGGTATTCTACCTCCTTGATTCCAGTCTCATATTTGATAAACAGCGTAAGAAGAAAACCCCGACTAGAATCAAGAAGAAGATTTAAACCCCCCTGAAAAGGATAAACATGTGTTAAATGATATGAATGCAAATGATGTGATGATGTGAATGCAATGCAGTGGTATGTCAATCAGGATTGCTATATATGCTTGAACATCTGTCAGGTTGCACTGTCTGGAGAGAAATTAAGAGCACACCAAACAAAGGTCATGGGATGGATCATGTTATCCTTAATATCAACCACCCATTTTGGCGGATTATGGTTTACACCTTATCAACACCCGAGTTTCATTGATATTAAGGATACCTGATCGGATCAACCATGAATCAAGGGTTTGTCGCAAGTCACGAGCATGGAGTTTAGGTTAAGAACCACCCAAAAGGAGTGTACTAAGGTTTAAACCTGCCAAACATGTTCTACAAAAAGGTTCCCATAGTCATAATCCCATCTTTCGGATATTATTAGAGGAACGACTACTCGTATTCCAACAATATTCTCAAGAGAGACTCTTATGAGTGTAGTATCGCGTAACAATCGTATCAAATCTTACATTTGAACGACTTTCGCACTACGTCCTACGAATAGGCCAAGATGGGTTAGGTAAACTAAGGTCCTTGGCTTCTTAGGTCTATATTGGAACAAGTAATGTCTAACCACAACTTACTTATGTGACATTATTGATCTCAACATGACCTCCACCAAGTGAATGGGCTTGCAAGTCAACTCGCTAAGGAATACTCCACACAAGTTGACAGGACTATGCCATTCTCCTATCTTAAGTGCACTCGAGTTCGGGTATAGAACTCATCTCACAAAGATCAACAAGCAGCCAGCCAACAGAAACAGATACAACAATGATATGTACACAATGTAATAAGGTAAAGCAGGTAAATAAATAACTGTACAAAAGCATGAACACCCAATAAACAAACAAACTACAAAAGCTAGGAGGGACTCGCTTAGGGAAGATGGACCAGCAAGAGGTCAACTTCTTAAAGTCCCCAGCAGAGTCGCCAGCTGTCGCAACCTGAAAAATACAGTGCGAAAAAAAAAAACAACCGGCGAAAGAAAAAGACAGAAGAGTCGCCACCGTGCGTTATTCATCCCAAAGGAGGGAAAGGAAACGCTCGAAGTAAACCTGAAAAAAGGAAAGGACAAGACAGGGTCTCGCAACCAAATCTTGGGTTCGGGAGTCGGTTATGCGAAGGGAAGGTATTAGCACCCCTACGCATCCATAGTACTCTACGGGATCCACTTTTGTAGTTTTTGTCTAAAGGGTGTGGGTTTATCTTGTGCTGTTTGCCAAAAAAACAAAAAGGGTTAAATGAAAATGACTCGCGCGGATGTCGCATCCACTGCATACGTATCTCATCTGAATATGAGAATCAGAGTCTTCGTAGCTCGGCTGACCTATGAGTTGGGGGGATGTGTGCTCGCTAAGACATCGCGTCTTATGCCTACGTATCTCATCTGGAATGAGAATCAGAGCAAGCCGTAGTTCGGCTAACTACGGGGTTATGGATTGGGTTTTGGACGAACAACGTTACTACGCAATCTACCGGATGCTCGACCTTTGGAGACTTACTACGCCTGTAGTAGAAGGAGTAAACGTGTTGCTTTGGGTTTTAGGGTTTGGGATGCTCGAGGGCAAAAAGGCAGTCCTTGACGAAGGAACCGCGCTACCTGCAGGGATATGAATACAAAACACAAAGCATGTATCTCAAAGTAAAATGCCACCAAGGGGCTCAAACATTGCCTCCTATCGAGGTCTTCCAGCTAAGAAAGCGATAAAGTATGAGAAAGGGAAAAAATTACCACACGGATAAAGATCCGAAGCTATAGCAGTTAAAGGGGCAAGAAACCCTGAAATGTCTCCAGCTGGACCGTCAAAGGAAATCAGTCAACACGGATAATCAGATAAAAAAACTCCAGGGGGTATCCCACAAATAAATTGGAAACCACGCGAGTGTCTCTGCGAAAGCCATGTGAGCCCTCACAAAACTCGACAAAGGGTTAGAGTAGTAGGATGAAATCAAGAGAAAACAATGCCATGGAAACACAAAACAGGTTAGAATAAACAAAATAGGGTAACCCAGAGTTGCCCCTAAATTAAAATGTAACCACATGAATAATTCCATCAAAATTCACAAAAGGCTCACAAAAAGTATCAAATTCACCCATAATACCTCATACATTTAGAGCATTCAAATAAAGGCATAAAGATGATGGATATAGGGCAAACCTGATTGGAGAGCTTGATTGAGTTGCGCCCGTGAGGTTTACAAGTTGAGTTCCTTTCAGGGTTTGGAGGTTGCTCTGAACTCTGTTGGCTTTTCTCTCACTATCTTTTCCTCAGGGTTTTGCTTCTCTTCCTTCTTTCTCCAGTGAATCTCCCAGTGTAACTCCAAGTGTGTTTTTCCTCTACTGAAACTTCAGTATTTATAGACTGATTTTCGTGGGTAATGGGCTCAAATGAGGGAGACCCAAGTCCAAAATAATTTGTTATATTTTATTTATTTATTTTATTTATTTTATTTATTTATTTAATTAATTAATTAATTAATTAATTTTTTTTATTTTTTTTCGTTTTTTTTTTTCGTTTTTTTTTTCGTTTTTTTTTTTTCAGGAAAAATGAAGGGTAAAAATTTTGGGGTATTACAGTATCATCTGGGAACACCTCTAGAAACTCACACACTACTGGTAGATCACCAATCACAACTTTGTTTTCAGCCTTCAACGAAGCGAACATCATAAACACTCGAGCATCATCCTTCAAGGATTTACCCACTTGTTTAGCAGACATAAACATTAGATCTTCACCTTATTCGAACTCTGGAAATATCACAAACTTGTCTAAACAGTTGATATAAATATGGTTGAACTCCAACCAGCTCATTCCTAAGATAATATCAAGTTGACTTATCATAAGTAGCCTAAGTCAATACAAAAGTTCTTACCATAGATAGTCAAAGGGTAATTCAAACAATCCCACAAAGTAGTCACCGAACCATTAGTTGGGGTATCAATGACCATACTCCCAACCATAAAAGACACTTCAAAATTCAACTTTCTAGCACAATCAAGAGATATGAACTAAAGTGTTGCACCCGTGTCAATCTGTCATGTGAGTGCAACTTTTCATTAGATGTATTTTGTATGATGTCAAAACTATGATACTTTATAGTTTACCAATATTGGACGGTATCCTCTGAGTCTAACTGGGCATCTTATCATTAGGAAACATAATAACATGTTTGAAAATATTTAGAAAAGGTTTCATCAAAAATTGATGTTTATGTGAAAAAACAATCTATGTGTCGACACATATGTGTTATAGGTCGACCCATATAAGGAATTTATTTCTATAGGTCAACACATACGAGCTTCAGGTTGGCATATGTAACTCATTTTTAATGACTGTAAGCTTTTGTTTGATGTGTCGCCTCTACAGGTCGACACATGCATCATATGTGCTGACACGTGACTTACATAGGTCGATACATACATTAAAAATCTTGAAAATTTGCATTGTTTTTATTCCTTTTGCATCCCTTTTGCTTCATACTTGCACACCCATGTATATACATCATGCATGCATCATTTCTAGTAAGGTTCTAGAATAAACCTACATGAAACCGGGATTTTAAAGTATTCTCATCATCTTCAACCTCATCCCATGCATACACATAAACAAACTACACATAATCATTCTTTGTTTGGGTGCCATCTAGAATAGGTTGATAACGTCCAATTTATGTTGATTGAATTGTAAATTGGGTTTAGATATTTGAGGGTCTCAAATAAGGAAACCAAGTTTGGGCTTTCCTTCAAGATCAATTAGGGATTTAGAGGTTTTGGGAAAGGTTACACAAGTTGGATCCGATATAGTGAAGATTTTTAAGAACAAAATGTTCTTGCAAAGGAGTAGCGTGGGATGGTGGATCATATTAGTAAATATTGTGTTACAATAATTCACAATTTGGATTCGATCAAGTGAAGGCTTTGAAGAACGGAATGTTCTTGCAAAGCAGTAACGTGAGACAGTGAATCAAATTAACATTGTTGGGTTGCTTGATCAAGCTTTGATCAAGGTAAGAGAAGGTGTCAGAATCAACATCAAACTTAGGGTTGTAGGGTTGGATTGCTACATTTATCTTGTATTTTACTTTTGCAAAGTGAGGTTAATTTCATTATCTCAATTCGAGTCTGAATTAAGGGCAGACGTACCCATAGCAAGGTCGATTATGGAACTGCCTAAACAAATCCTTATGTACTCTCTCTCTCTCTCTCTCTCTCTCATACACTAGTTATGCATGTGTCAATTTTAGTATTCCATAGTCAAACCAAAATCATGAAAAACAACCAATTGCATGTGTCTCTCATACACTAGTTATGTATGTGTCAATTTGAGTCTTCCATAGTCAAACCAAAATCACATGTGTCAAAATTTTCATTTTACGGACCTCATTGGTCGACTCATGTTTCGTATAGGTCGGCAAATGAAAATAATTTTCATAATTTCTTTTGGTTTATTTCAGTATATGTCGACTCATGTTCGTATATGTCGGCTCATGGAAACAGTTTTCAGAAATTTTCAAATTTGTTTCAGTATATGTCAACTCATGACCTTTTCAGGTCGGAACATGCTTCCAAGAGGTCGGCACATAAGGAATTTTTGTGTCATTTCACTTTATTTCTCATTCTCTTCTCATACATGCATTTCATATCCTCAACTTTTCAATTCATCTTAAGTCTTGCAAACACTTCAATTGTCATTAACTCGTCTTAGATTCATTCACCACATATCATCCACATTCAAATCTCCAACAAACCATTAATTCATCTCATTCAATCATCATATTTCCTATTCTCCAAAAACCCTCATTATCCTCATATCTCAAATCTCACCTAAGTCATCAAAATTCAGAATTTGCATTCAATTCTTGTTTTGATTGACATCTTCGTACGTGTTTGTATCTGTTTATCTGATTTGGGTTTGTGGGTAATCATTTATCCCTCAAATATCTTCACTTCTCGTTCACACATTCCATCGAACACCTGGCATGCAAATTTTGTTTGAACAATTCTCAATAGCACCAAAACTTGCAAGAACCAAGGGTGATTCCAAGGGAAGGGTAAGGCAACCATGTCCTTTACAGTTCCAGAAACTCCATTTTCATTGGTTTCAACTAGGTGTGTTGAGGAATTTGAGGGAAAAAACCAACACTGACTTATTGTGAAATAATATGTTTGGAAACCTATTGTGGTTAGTTGCTTGGACATACCAGAGGTTGTCGATCTTATTGAGCATCAACAAATTAACTACTTTTTGAAGCTTTCATACGACTACAATGGAAACCTCATTCGTGTGTTCTACTTTAGGCTACATGATAGGCGTGGTTCGTCCTTCAATTTTACCATATGTAATGCTGTTTATGAGTTTACTGATGATCTCTGGAAGTCTTTGTTTGATATTATTATTGTTGGTGCTGATGCTGGACCGTTGGTGACGATACCAACCTTCATCATGACTTTAAGTGGAACATTCATCTAAATCAGTTACTTAAGGTTCCTCGTTCTGATGATTGATATGATCATATAACAACTGATCAATTGAAGATGGTTCATAGGATTTTGTCATGGCTACTTTCTCATGTGTTGCACCCATAAAATGACAAGTTCTCAAGAATAGACAATGCTAAAATTCATTTGGTCTATATCCTTTTAAAAAAGATTCAGATTAATTGGGTAAATTACTTCTTGTCTCGAATGTTCTACATTAAAGACTGCAACAAAGGAACTTCATTTTGTTATGTCTCTGTGATTGCCAAGATCTTGAACTCTTTCAACATTGGGATGTCGAATCTTCAATATAGAACTCTGAGCCAGGCTCAAGAATTCTCCCAACATACCCTAACTAACATGGGATGCTTTTAAGATGAAAATCATCGGGTGTACTACTTCCGTATGGGCACAAATGGTAGGAAGATATATAAATTCGATGATCATGCTGAGTTTGGTGATGTTGTTGCTGAGACACATGTGGTTGATGATTAACCAATTGGTACTTCTCATGATGTTTCTCAAGATGACACTTTTATGCAAGATTTTACTCATGAGGATGCTCATGCTAATAGTTTTGGTGTTGGATTTGGTGATCCGTGTTCCATCATGACTATGCTTCAAAACATGCAAATTAGGAAAAATGAGCATTATGAGGAAGATTGTCGGGGGCGAGATGCCTTTGAGGCTACTTAAGTGGAGAGATTTCGTCTAATGCAAGAACACATGACTGCACAAATGCTAATTTTGAAGCCTTTGCTTCTTATGTGATAGAAAGTATTGTGTATATGCGTAATAAGATGAATGCAAATCATGCAACTACAATTTCCAGGATTAATCATATGATCTCTGTCCAAAATGAGAATCATTATCATTATTCTCAATTCTACTGAGAAATGTGTGATTTCTTGGATTATCACTTTGGTAATGATGGGCAAGGTTGGAATCATGGAGTGAGACCAATGCCTAGGGGCCGTGGAGGACGATGAAGTGTTGAGTCGGTGTATTATTAAGTCACATTTCTTTCATGGAGTTCATATCTGAGTCATCATGCATTATTTTTTGTTGGTTTGTTTTGCTTTTAGTTATGTCTTGACAATGTTACTATTTGTTTAAATTTGAGACAATGGTTTTGCTATGTGTATTACTTTTGATGACAATATTGTAATGTTATGATTCTATTTATGTTTTGTTA
Source organism: Lathyrus oleraceus (assembly GCF_024323335.1). Classification (NCBI taxonomy): domain Eukaryota; kingdom Viridiplantae; phylum Streptophyta; class Magnoliopsida; order Fabales; family Fabaceae; genus Lathyrus; species Lathyrus oleraceus. The sequence continues at coordinate 50,854,353 of NC_066584.1, read as the reverse complement.
AATTCTATTTGTGTATCTTCATGTATGTTGTGTATGCAAGTGCATGTTATTTCTATGCAATATTTATGGTAATTTGTATATGTTATATGGTTTATCTATGTAATATTGCTAATGGCCTGCTTTGTCTCTTTTCGATGTTGTCAAAAAGGGAGAAGCATATGTAGTTATGAACCTATGATGCATACATTCGTGGGAGCCTTCATGAAGACACAAAAAACATTATCTCAAGTTTTACCATCATAAAAAATAGGGAGTATATGAGTGCAACTTTCTGTTAGATGTATTTTGTATGATGTCAAAACTAAGTACTTTAGCGTTTGTATATAATGGATGGTACCCTCTGAGTTTAACTGGGTATCTTAACATTAACAACATGTTGGAAAAGGTTTGGAAAATGTTTCATTCATAAAAACTAATCTTTATGTGAAAAACAGTGTATGTGTCGACACATACGTGTTATAGGTCGACACCTAGAATAATTTTTTTATATAGATAAACACATATGAGTTTCAGCTCAGCACATGTAACTCATTTTTAAAGCATGTAACCTTATGTTTGACGTGTTGCCTCTACGGGTCGACACATGCATCATATGTGCCGACGGACGACCTACATAAGTCAACACATACATTAAAAATCTTGAAATTTTGCATTGTTTTCTATTCCTTTTGCTTCATACTTGCATATATATATATATATATATATATATATATATATATATATATATATATATACTTCATACATATATCATTTCTAGTAATGTTCTATAGTAAACTTATATGAAACCGAGATTTCAAAGTATTCTCATCATCTTCAACCCCATTCCATGCATACACACAAACAAACTACACTTAATCATTATTTATTTGGATGCCATCTAGAATCGGTTGATAACGTCCAATTCAGGTTGATTGAATTGTAAATTGGGTTGAGATCTTTGAGGGTTTCAAATAAGAAAACCAAGATGGGATTTCCCTTCAAAATCAATTAGGGATTTGAATATTTTGGACAAGGTTATGCAATTTGGGTCCGATCAAGTGAAGGCTTTGAAGAACGAAAGGTTCTTGCAAAAGAGTAACGTGGAACAATGGATCATATTAGTAAATATTGGGTTACAATAATTCACAATTAGGATTCAATCGAGTGAAGGCTTTGAAAAACAGAAGGTTCTTGCAAAGGAGTATCATGAGACGATGAATCAAATTGGCATTGTTGGGTTACTTGATCAAACTTTGATCAAGGGAAGAGAACATGTTAGAAGCAACATCAAACTTAGGGGTTGTAAGGTTTAATTGATACATTTCTCTTGTATTCTACTTTTGCAAAGTAAGGTTAATTTCATTATCTCAATTCGAGTTCGAATTGAGGGCAGACGTACCCATAGCGAGGTTAATTGGGAAACCACCTAAACAAATCCTTGTGTACTCTCTCTCTCTCTCTCTCTCTCTCTCTCTCTCTCTCTCTCTCTCTCTCTCTCTCTCTCTTATATATATATATATATATATATATATATATATATATATATTATATATATATATATCTATATATATATATATATATATATATATATATATATATATATTTATATATATATATATATATATATATATATATATATATTCACTTGCAAATTGTTGAATTCATCGATTGTGCAATCAATACAGTTGGATAAATTTTTCATAAACATTTTGAAAGAGGCTTTATTGAGTAGATCACAATCAATTAAATTGTGTTTGAATTTAAAGATCAACAAAATCATACATATGTCCAAACGAAATCGATTGTACACAAGGTGTTTAATAATTTGACTATGTAGGATTTTTGTGTGTTTTATCATTGGAAATAATATCTACTTGTAGCTTTGCACTCAATTGATTATGATTAAAAGTGTTGGGATTAATTTGTTGTCATCATCATCACTTTGAGTCAATATACGCATATATGAGTTTTTCAATAGCAGTTTGGTTAGATGATTCGATCCAAGTTACTTCTGCTCGCCATAAAGTTTTCAAAACATTTTTTTTGTTAAGTTTTAAACTAGTGATCTATTTACCTCTCCTCTAAATCAAAGTCTATCGTCTAACATGTCATACCCCTAATTTTCCCCTCGATCAATAAATTAATACATTCATAATACAGTTGCATATCAGAACATACATTTCATCTCTCATAATGCCTAAAATGTCGACCATAATTTTTTTTAAATCGACAAACAGACCGATTGAATTGTTTCTTAAATGTGTGTAAAATTAGTGGACAATTTGTTTTAATCGAGCTTGTAGACGTTAGTCTTATTAATTTATGTTTCGTGTGGTTTAACCTCGCATGCTCGTCTTATTTTTTCAACCCCGTTTGCGGTCACATTTTGATCAGTTTGAACCTTTTCAACTAGACATTTTTTACTTCAAAATTTGATCAAACACATGTCTGTTTTCTAGAAGTTTATTTTACGCTTATCATTTTAGTGCATTCATTTTATTGTTTTGGGCACTTTTACGCCTGATTTTTATTCATTTTAATCCCTTTTTTGTCTTTTTATCAAATTATTCAGAAAAATAAAATATAATTATCCATATTTTGATTTTGATTTTATTGTGTTTATTTTAAAATGTGTGAATTTGATTTGTTTTAATGAATTTAAATTTATTTTAATTCTTTAAATCATACGAAAGAGGCAATGTTGGCATTTAAAAAAAATATGTGTTTTTTTCTATCAATCGTGGTCGTCAGATTCAAATAACTAAAGGCTCACACTCACTGTCCATGGCTCTCAATCAATAGGAATTAATCATATATAAAAAAATAAAAAAGAAATAGAAAAAAATGGAAAAATGGAAAAAAATAAATACTCCCTCCAATGAGGAGGCTACATGCCTCCTCTAGTGAGTTGAAAATTCTTTTTCTCTCCATGTTTGGCTGCATGGCCCAGTCATATTGGGGACTCCCTCTTCTCATTTTGGAATCCAATATCATCTCCATTCATTCACACGTAGCCAACACACACACACTGAATCCTTTTTTTTTTCTCTTTGAAATATCTCACTTCTATTCTTTACAAGGGGGATAGAAAATTGAAAATTGGAGGGGACTTGTCCCCCCCGCCCCCCCTCTCTCGTTTCATCCTTTTCTTCTTCCAAACACACAAAGCACTATAATAGTTCCTTTTCTTCCTCTCAATAATAACCATCACAACTCCATCTTCTTCCAACCCCCAAACACCCCACATCTTTTCTGGTTACCCTCATATCATAACCTCTATATCTCCCCCCGCCGTGCCATTTTCCTGTGACCCAAACAACAACCTTCAAGTTCAGTCGCCTACTACCCACTCACCCAACACACACACTGAGCTACTCATTCTAAATCTCCCTCCCATGCTGATAAGAGAAACGATAGACTACCACTACTACAAATAACACATGTCATGTCAAACATGAAATTGTTTTCACCTCGATTATAATGTCGAGATAACGAAGGATGACATGAAAAGTGAGAACTTTATTCCTCAGTTTAAAAATAACCGAGAGGTTAGTTAAAATGGCCATGGGTTCGGACCCCAACAATAATTTTTTTTATATTTTTCAAACTAGCACCATATACCTCTCAATTTAACAAAACCGAGAGGAAAGATATATATATATATATATATATATATATATATTATATATATATATATATATATATATATATATATATATATATATATATATATACTCGTTACATTGTTTATACAAAATATTAATAAATTAATTTGTTTACAAACTACATTGTTTACACATAATATTCAAATAAAAATGTTGTTCTTCATCGTCATCGCTGTCGGTGAAGAACAAATGTTGGATATCTTAGAGAAGAGCAAATGATGGAGATCCTCGTTTCATTGATCTTGAGAAAGATCAAATGTTGAATGCAATATATTTTCTATGACTTTTATATTCATTTATTTCTGATATAAAATAAAAAAAGGTTAGATAAATAAAATAAATATCCAATTATATGATTGTTTAAGAATACAAACCTATAACCCAAATAGTTTTCTGCTTTTGCAATCTATTACATAAATCTTTGATAAAGTAAATACACTCTCACCAACCACATATTAAATAAACCTATTTTTTTTACTCTTGTAATCTATCACATTGATACTTTTACTTTATAAAATCTCATGACACTTTGATTAAACATAGAGAGTTTCACAAGAACGTTGTGGTTCTTGTGGATTCACTACTATTAAATTTTAATATTCAGGATCCTTTTATAATTAGGTTTTTAGGTTTCACGAGGATCACTTATGACAGTGTATTGAGCGTTGATACTCATTAAATAGACGACAAATATTTGTTTAAGAACAGTGAAGAAACTAAATAAACACGCTTATATTTTACCTCGATTATGACTCAAAATTGAGGTAAAATATGTTTCTTTTTAAATAAATAAAAAATATTAAAATATGTTCCAACCCAAGCATCACATACCTCTCGGTTTCTGTTAAAAACTGAGGGAATTTTATATATATATATATATATATATATATATATATATATATATATATATATATATATATATATATTTTTTATTTATTTATTTATTTTTATTTATATTGTTTACAAATAATAAAAAATAAATTGTTTAAACAAATCAAGAGTTTGACAATAGATTCTTGGAGAACAACCTATCTTTTCAAATTTTTGATAACTCATCTGTTCCAAATAAGAGATTTTTCTTCTGTACTTGCAATCCATCTCATAGAGATTTCATTATCTTGAGCAAATATTTTCATGGCAAATGCTTTCACATGAAAGATAAAGTGAAAGAGAAATAGATGATTGTTTTTAGGAATACATATCTCAATGTTGTCAACTGAGAAAAATAATAAATTTCTCAATTCTTTGTTTGACAACATAAGAAGTTTATTACATAAATACAACAACATCAATATTATTATGTGATATATATATATTGCAAGGGCAGAAAAAATATTTTGTTCAACATTGAAGAACATTAAAGATTTTTTTTGTCTTGCAATCCATCCCAGATAATGATGCGTAAGACTTTGGAGTGACCGCATATAAGTTAGATTTCTGGTAAAATCTGATTAACGAGTGTTTTTATCGTAAAATATGATAATCTAATCCCTCGGTTATTAAATGTAACTGAAGGAATAGATCATTAATTTAAAACTAAAAAAAAAGACATAACTTTTAAAGAAATAAAAACATAAACGAATGATGTTGGGATTCAAAGCATGTCCTGAAATATCTTTTCTTCAGTTTTATTTAGAAACCGGGGGATGTGTGGTATTTATTAAAAAATAATATAAAGCATGACACGCGTTGACCTTTTACCTCAGTTTTTAGTAAGGTGAGATGAAAGTTTTATCATGAAATATATTATTTGTAGTAGTGTGCCTCACAAACTTTCCTCTTTCGCAAAACTTCCTTACACCCACTGTACCACCCGCTAAAAAACCCATTCATCCTACATACTTCCCGTCACCACCCTTCACCGGCGACAAGTAAGATTTCGTCTGAACCTTTCTTCCACTTCACCTCAACATTGCAACACAAATCCTCCAAATTATCTCACCAAAAACAGAAAGGACACCACCCTCATCTTCGCTTACTCCAAGCTTGTGCAAACCACCTTCACAATTTACACTATTTTCTTACCTTCAAACTTTGCTCCTTAAACACAATTGTGTGCCTCAACTCAGCTCTATTTCAAACTCGCAATCAACTCATGCGCTTTCCGGTTTTAGCTTATCTTCTGCCACATTTAGTTCTATCTTCTGTAGGACCGTGTCTCACTCTTTGCTTACCATTTATATTCAAACTTATGATTTTGTTTGCTTGCTAATTTCTATTGATTTGTTAATTAGAAGAATACCTTTTACTGATCTCTTAACTTTGGTTTGTTTAATAATGTAATTATTTTATTTTGTTAGCATAATATAGCTCTTTTATTATATTGCTTTATTTATTTTGTTTGTAGACATTTGCTTTATGTGGTTAGTATATTATGTATTTATTTTATTTTGTATGAACAATATTTTATTTATTTATTATGATGTAACCTTACTTTGTATAAATATTTGCATTATGTGTCCAATATAGTTTGCCTTGTATTTGTTTATATATTAAATAACTAGTTTTGTGTAGTGATCAAGCAAGTCTATTATGTTTGAAATTATTGTATTTTGGTACAAATGATATCATGTATATCGGCTAATATTTCGCTTGGTTGTGTTGTTGTTATGATTAAATTAGATTTGAACGATTCGTACCTTTGACGCAATTCGATTATGGACTATAGCTGGATTTTATTGTTAGTTTTTGAACACTGTAAATAACTTTGTAATATTATTTTTGCTCGATTTCTTATAGAGTGATTCCTACATGAATCCACTTTATGTTAACTTAGAGCAAATTAAGTACTCTAGATTTTTATTCATTTCCAGTCCCTTGGCTTTCTCTCGTGCCGTCTTATAATGAGCTAATTGTTGTTTAGATTTATTTAATGGGATTATATTTTAATCACTTTATTGTATCCACATTCGACAAAATGTACCCTCATTCTCGTGACGTGTAATAATTTTATCACTCTCCTTTATTTTGTTCTTATAGTGTAAAATGAACCACTTTAAAAAAGAACAAAATAATGCTCGATCAAATGTCGAACCATTTTCTCAAATCAAACCATTTTTACTATCGATTTCAAACCATTTGTCAACCATTTTAATAACCCGATTCATATTGCAATACAAATTAAACACTTGATCCAACATTAAGCCCATTTTCATAATTAAACTCAAAATTATTAATTCATACTCTGACCATTTCAAATAATAATGAAAGAAAAAAGGTTACCTGGGTGAAAAGTCCAATCATAGTCCCGAACATTAGGCCCAAGTGATAATCTCTTGTAAGTCATAAATATTTAGTCTTTCGCAAAAAATACAAGCACGTCTCCTTTTTCGCAACAAATAGGAAATAAAAAGATTACCTGGGTGAAATGTCCAATCATAGTCTCGAACACTAAGCCCGAGTGTTGTAATAGTTTGCAAACTCGAGTGTTTGTCTTTCGCCTCAAAACACTTGTAAATATCCAAACTTTTTTACAATAAATTGAAAGAAAAAAACTACATGGGTGAAAAGTTCTATCATAGTCCTGAGTATTAGGCCCAAGTGGTAATCGCTTGTAAGTCATGAATACTCATCTTCTAAGCCTAAAACATACTCAAACAAATCACAATTGTTTTCCACCCTTGTGCCACTTTGAATTTTAAAAAAAAAACAAGTATCATTTATCCATATCAACGTGAAACAAATAAAAGCTCCAGCCTTCAATAGCGAGAAACAAGCAAAGGTTTAATCACTCAGTATGTCTAAAAGACCACTCCTTAAAAGAAACCAACAAACAATTCTTTTTTACAAAGAACTATGTAGTCTTGAGTTCTCCATCGCACCTGGAGATATACAGTAGCTGGATTTTGAAATCTTGTTAGGCATCTCAATAAAAAACCCCAAAAAAATATTTCTTTCCTTTTCAATAAGTAGAAGAAAACAGTTAACATAAGCTAACATTCAATCACAAATCTAAATAAAAGGTTCTTGTTTAGTACAATGAACATGAAGGGTGCTAATACCTTCCCCTTGCGTAATTTGGTTGCGACGACCATTTTCTTTTTCTTTTTAAGGTTTTTATCGATATTTTCTCTTTCCTTCATTAGAATAAATAAAGTTTGGTGGCGACTCTGTTCGAATAGTTTTTTCACGAGCGTGCAAACGCCCCCGCGAAGGATCTTATTTTTCGAGATGCGACATAATCATATCAATAAGAGAAACAATGTTAATAAAGCATATACATCGAATCAAGTTATCAGATATAGTAGTCTCCGCTCCATTCAAAGCAAAAATGTTCCCTCTAGACTGAGCTTTCTTTGGTTTCTGGCACTGAGTACTAATGTAACCTGGTTCTCCATAATTAAAACAAGTCAGCATATTTATTCTCACAATCAGCAATATGATGTCCTATTTTCGCACTTGAAACATTTTTTACCATAACTCTTGCATTCAATTGCACGATAACCCATCCATTCACAACTAAAACATCTGACAGAAGCAGGAGTTCCTCCACCACTTGTGTCTTTTCCACCTGAAGCATTCCATTTCCTTTTATCAGTTAGAGCCCCATAAGATTTTTCACGGTTTTGATTTCCACTTTCCTTCTCACCAACACTCTTATATTAATCATATATAACACAAATATCTTTATCTTAGATCCTACACTTATTAACCAACACAAAGAACTGATGAATCTCTTAGTTCCTAGTGAATTACTTGATCTCTAGATGCAAGCCGCTCTTGAACTTGATACACTTGAAACCTCAATTAATACCCCATTATAATGCAGGCAGAACCTAGACAACTCATTAAATTTCGCAACATAATTAGCAGCGATCATGTTTCCTTGCTTCAACTTAAGGAAGTCAATCTCTTTCTTACTACGAACATCAATAGGAAATTACTTCTTAAAGAACTCGATCATGAAATTCTCCCAAGTGATCGCAGTACATGCAGCTTCAAGCCTCTAACGGGCATTGTCCCACAAATACTTTGCTTTCTCGACCAACATATGAGTACCAAACAGGACCTTCTCCGCATCTGAATAAGTCATCACCCTAAAGATTTTCTCAATCTCTTGCAACCAAACTTGAGCACCCTCTAGGTCGTACCTCACCTTAAAAGTCGTCAGACTGTTCCTTTGGAACTTTCCCAATCCTTTGAACTCGTATGTCATCCCATTGTGATTATGCAACCACTACTATAAATAACCCCATTTCACATTGGACGTGAAATGGGTATAACCTTGTTTACACATGCAAGGTAACGAAGGGCGACATGAAAACCTACCATTTTACCCCTCAGTTTTTGAATAACCAAGGGAAAAAGTGGCACTGGTCATAAGTTCAATCCCCAACAACTGCATTTTTTGGATTTTCAAAACTGCGCTACTTTTTACCTCAATTTTTAAAAATATCCGAGGGGTAAAGTCATGTTTACAAAATTTTAGTTTTAACCTGATTTTTTCGTTTTAATTTGCAAAGCATTAAATTTATTGACAAATTATAAATCTTCCTCACCATCATCAACAATAACACCAATAACACCAATAAAAACAAAATCAATAGAATCTTTAAACATTAAATCTCAACAACAACAACAATAACAACAACAAAATCCATGGAATCTTTAAACATGAAATCTCAATTACAACAACAACAAATAAATAAAATCCATAGAATCGTTAAATACTAAATTTCAACAACAAAACATTTTACTTGATACAACTATACCTAACATTAATAAGTTACTTTCATATTTTTTTAACTAACATTAAACATTTTTAAGAAAGAATTACTAGAAAAAATATTACATTAAGAAACCAACCTTAAAATATTGTCATGCTCTTGCTTTCATTATCATTATTTTCAATATATTAAGTTTAAGTTTCAACACTTTAAATCTAAGATGGAGAGTTGTGGCATTCAAGTTTTAATTAGTTAGTGAGAGTTTCACGCGGATCACTGATGTTTCATGTGGATTGATGATTTGCAATGTTTTGACCATTGTTACTTTATAAATGAACGCCAACTTGTTACTTGATTTTTTTTCCATCAAATTGGTCATAAATAAACAAAAAATACGCTACTTTACCCCTTGATTTTCAGCAAAATCGAGGTAATAAGTTATAAAAAAAAATAAAAAAATTAAAAGGTAATAAAATGTAGTTGTTGGGATTTAAAGACGTGTTCTCTAAATACTTTACCCCTCGGTTTTCATAAAAACCGAGGTAATATGTCATAATTTTTTTTATAAAAAAATTAAAAGGTACTAAAGTGTAGTTTCTGGGATTCAAAGGTGTATCCTCTAAATACTTTACCCCCTTGATTTCCAGCTCAACCGAGGGAATATATGATATTTTAAAATAAAAAATTAAAATGTGACGCATCAATGATTTACACATCGATTTTTTGTTGGGTGAGGTGAAAGTTTCTTCATGAAATGTATTATTTGTAGTACTGAACACCTAATCTGCTTGACCCATCACATGTGCCATAACTTCTAAAACATCAGTGATTGCACGATCGTTTCTTCCAAACATTTCTCTATGCATCAGTAAACAACCATTAGAATAAACATTGCATCGACATTGTTTATACATACCGGGGATTAGATAACATCATAAAACCTGGCCGGATGGACCGACCTGCTTTGATACCACTAATGTAACATCCTAAAACCCCAACTCATGATTAAAGGGATAAAAAACCATAATTTAGGATGCTACTCAAACACAACATGCATACTTTCCAAATATTTTCAAAACTCGCAGCGGAACTCAATTAAAAAACATAAACTTCAATCATCTTATCAAATTGAAATACTTAATTAAAGTAACATAATGTAACGATTAACTAAAAAACAATTAAAACACCATATTCTCGATGTTACAGATCAGATCATTAAACCAACTAAATAGTGATAACGACAAAATAAAGAAAGAAAAACACCAAAGTCATATTCCAACTCACAACAACACTTACTCCTCCTGAGTATATGTACAACAATGTACAGAACAACAAAAAAATTAAGAAAAGATCGAGAATACACTCAAATATATTAACGATGTAAAAGAATGTAAGGGTAGCTTAAATCACCCAATTAACACATATTCAATTACACAACAACACGACGATTCAATTCACATAACATTTATATATGCAATGTGACTCATGACTCAAATTTATGCATGTGATACCCATTTGGACATCAGAGGTTTGTTACTAATCTTGTCCACTCAACAATGGTTCCTCATTTGAACCAGGTCCCCACTTATGAACCCTAAAAGATCACAGGTCGCCGTTTCTAAACTAATGACTCGCCTCTTTCAATACACCGACACAATATGATGCATGACATACAAGTAATGCAACAACAATAACACTAATGACTCCACTTCTAATCATAAGCAACATACAATATGGCATTCACAGTAGTCTTCACTTTTGAACTACACACCCCAACATAACACATACAATTAAATTCACAATATATAATTGTATTCACAATATAACAGCTCATACACATAATCATAATCCAACACCATATAGATTACGCTTTATCTCAATCTCAAGAAAGATAATCAAAATAATTAGATTAATCCTCACAGACTGATTTCTTTCTCTCTCATCACAATTGCAGTTCTCTCGTTTCTCTCTTAAACATTCATTAATTTCTTGATTTTACCCATAAATCTTTGAAGTTTTGTTCATATCTTCAAAGATAAAAAAGCCAAAAATTTACAAAAGAATATTTTACCCAAAAAAGGAAGGCATATCTTCTTCGCCATCTTCAACTTAGGTAGGAATCTTTGAAGATTTCTTCTTTCCTTCAAATATCTTCCAAACAAAAAATCATCCAACCAACTTTTACCTATAAACCAACTTTATATCTTCACCGTCCTCTTCAACTAATCCATAAATCTTTGAATGTTTCTTCACATTTTCAAAGATCGAAAACCCAAAAACTCGCCAAATCATTTTTTACGCAGCGACACAATTTCATAACTTCACACCTTCATCAAAGTCCAACCCAGAAAGTCACTTCAAACCTCTTACCATCAAAGATACCAACCCATATATCATATATGCTCTCAAATCCAAAATCTCCCATTCATACCTTCAAAGTCTTCATAACCATAAAATATGTTTTTCAATCTTCTTCCCTTCATCACGCTTCGACATAGAACTCCAAATCATTATTTGATTCTATATTTTTTTTCTATTTCGTATACGATAAAAAAAAACAAATTTGAAAATAACATATATAAAAATAAAATATCAGATATAAAATTATCAACCATAATTTACATTTTCACAAGTACGATAGATGTTGTTTTAATATTCGTGTTCATCTTTGTTTCGATAGATCTACGACCTGAAAAAAATAAAAGAAGTAAAAAAATTGTTAAGAAGATGAAAAAGAGAAAAAATTTATGATAAAACTTACACTTTTAATATTGTTTTAAAGCCATTTTTCGCCTTCATATTTAGATCTACAATGTAAAAAGACAAAAAACATCAAAACTTACACTTAAAGTCATTTTCCGTCTTTGTATAGATTTATAACCTAAAAAAACAAAAGTATCCTTAAAAACAATTTCCGTCTTTATATAGATCTACATTATGAAAAAGAAAGAAAAAGAAATTACAATTGTTTAAAGATAAAGAGATGAGGAAATTTTTACGAAAATAACCCACTTTTTCAAGGAAATTCCCAAAATACCCCTGGATTCAAAAAAATTCTCAAACTACCCCACTTTTAGGAGGAGTCGCCAATTGAATTGGAGACTCCTCTTAAAAATTGAATGGAGGCGTCAATCCAATTGGCTAGGGCAGGTGCCCTAGCCAATCCAATTGGCGCCCCTATGTAGGGTTTAAGAGGAGGCGCCAATTATATTAGAGACTCCTCCTAAAATGCAATTTTTTTTGGTAAATGGTATACGTGATAGATAAATTTGATATAGGACCACTTGATATTAATAAAATTTTCCGTTTACACAAAGAAACCTAATGGTGATGACCGGAATCACCTAATCGACCTTCGGTCCCACATCCTCTAGATACCCTAACCCGTGGCCCTAACCCACGTTGATGATTCGGTACCCGTGTTTGAGCATCTGAGGGGCCAGGAACGTCACTACCAACTACAGGAGAAGGTCTGTTGAGGTAGTCAGACAAGTCGACATAGTCTTCAGTATGCATCGATGGTGTACCGCCGTAGCTGAGCTCATGACCCATGCCAGAGAAGTTGGGATGTGGTTGACTCATTGATGGGCGACCGAGACGGTTGAAGGGAGACATGGGTGTGAACGATACGTCGAGGAAATGTTGGAAAGGTTGTTGGGGGTGTTTGGTAGAGATAAGGTTGTTGGATGTTTTGGTTTTGTGAGGTTTGAGCTTCTTGGCTACGGTAGGAGGATGGGCGGTTGGTGTTGAATGATCGTTGGGTGTTCTGGCTTAGGCGACTTCGGTAGGGTGATGGGGTGGGTGCGAAGCAATGTTGAGTCTCAAGTTGATGGTCAATTTGTTGGTGGTGGTATGGGGTATGCTCTTGGTATTAGGGTTGTGTGTATGGAATGTTTTGGTTGTATGTTTGTGTGTTGGTTGAACGGAACGTTTGACGGACAGGGGGTTGTGTGTATCCGGTATGACACTATTGTTGGGGGTTTGATGTTGAGGTGCCAGGTGTGTAAGTCATTTGGCGTGGGTCGTATAAGTACATATCCTTTGCGATGAACTGAAAACCAATCGATCTGTACCAAGCCATATAAGTACGACTTGGTTTTTCTTCAGTTGGCATGACTGCGTCAGTTAACACATGGTCATGACGGTGCTTCCATTTGCGACATTCCGATCTTGCGAAGCTTTGCCATGGATTGAAGTTCCATTGGTCGTTAACTTTACGCATATGCCATTCTCCTAGGCTAGCTGGGGCATACCGAACTGCAGCTTCACACGATCATTGTTGTGCATCTCCATAGTTGTGAACCGTATTATCGGTGTGCATGCAATCCATACGGTCGTGTCTTCAGCGTTGACTGAATGGTCATGATCCAAATTAAGGTATGGACGCCAAATAAACTGAAATGTAAAAGAAGATTGGATTATAGTCAAGGTAGAAGAAGTTAACAAAATATAACGAAATAATTAAGTTATTTTCCTTACGTTTGTCGGTCGAAAGTGATCTAACAGGTTGCGATACTGAGTAATACAATGTCTTGGACATCTGTTGTAACTCATACCACGTGCAGACCATCTACACCAAAAAGTCAAAAAATATTAGTTAGAAGTAATAATCTTTAAAGAAGTAAGTAAAGATATAGTAATTTAAACAACTTACTTGTGTGCATACGAAAATGTGAAAGGGTTGTTATTGACGGGTGCTAGAGACGGTAGTCTTGACCAACCCCATGCTTGTAGCAAAACAGCACATCCAGAAAATGTAGACGTGTCTTTGTGTCAGTTTTTGCACAAGGAGCTATAGAGATAGGCTAGACAAGCAGATCCCCAACTATAACTTCCTATTCTATCTACATGTCTAAGTAGAGGTAAATACATAATATGCATGCTATAACCACTACCTTCTGGAAATAAAAACGAGTCAATTAACAACATAATATAACACCTAGTTTTTATTATTCGAGCATCTTCGGTAGAATGCTCATCTAAGTATAAACTATTATAGTACGACTTAAGGCGTGAGAATAGTATACCTTGACCTCTTGCGTTATCATCTAACAAATCAGTCTCCAAGAGATCCATGCAAATTGAATTTTCATAGTTGGTTTTACCATTAACAGCCTTACCTTCAATGGGTTGTCCCAAAAGCATGTATACGTCTTCTAACGTCACGATACACTCACCAGTTGGGAACCAAAATGTGTGTGTCTCTGGTATCCATCTTTCGCATAAAGCTAGAATGAATTTGTTATCTATGGACCAAGATAAAATCTTGCTTATATGACCAAAACCGGCGAGTTCAACATAAGGTTGAATCATCGGGTTCATATGGACATATTCGTGGACACGAGTTCGGAACCTTGATACATCCTATAAAAGAAAGAACAAAAAACTTGACTAATTTGGTATGTTAAAATAAAAGTGGGTTGGTGAAGATGAAAGATAAAAAGTTAACAAAAGAAAAAACTTACATATGTTGCGATGTTTGCAACCGTTCCTCTATGTGATTCGCCCATTGTGAGGATAGACATTTTGTCGGGGGGTTGGTGTAGATGAAACTACAAGAAGTTGTTGCAGATGAAATTGTAGAATAAGTATTGTAGAAGAAGTAGTGAGAGTGATGGTGTGGAAGAAGTGTTGATGGAGTGGATGTATTTATAGGCAAATGGATGGGAGCATGAAAAGTTGTGCTTGCATGGTGTCTCCACTTGAATTGGCGACCATGTACAACCTTTAAGAGGGGTTTCCATTCAAATTGGCAGCTCCATAGGGACATGCATGCAAGACCTGGGTCTGATTGCTTGGTTTCGAGGTCTGAATGCATGCTTTGACAAGGTGTCTCCACTTGAATTGGCGCCCATGTGCAAGGAATGAGTTAAGGCACCAATTCATTTGGAGTGTGTGTCTGCATGTCTGACGCGTGGTTGTCCTCTCTCTTGCATGCTGAACATGTCACTTCTTAGTAGCTTGCATGGTTGACACATCATTTCGGAGTAGCTTGCATGTGCGACATGTCATTTCGGAGTAGCTTGCATGTGCGACACGTCACTTCGAACTAGCTAGCATGTGAGACACTTCACTCCTCTATTTAAGTGTCTTACTATCAACATCCAAGACACTTCACTCACATTCATCTACAGTAAGAAAATAGTTTTCATCTGCACAATGTCATCTTCATCATTATACAGTGTCAACGTTCACTGCAATGGTGAAACATATGAGTCTGAGCTATATGGTTTTTGTTTTCGAAACACCGATACCATTAGACTCACGATCAAGAGAAATGCAACCTTCTTGCATT